>NC_035163.2:4772217-5097778 GCF_001659605.2 Manihot esculenta
CATACAATCCAATCAATTTTCAGAATATGCAAATATTTTTGGCAGATTTATTGCAGCAATTCTCGGACAGTTATTATATTGAAGAATTTGGTTTCTAGTTACAAGCCGGACATTTTATTTTTTATGGAAACAAAAGCTCTTAGTTCTCATATGGAATTGTTTCGTAATTTTTTACATTTTGATAGTTGCTTCTTAGTCAATGGACAATGATTGGAATGCGACTTTTCGTTAATTTGAAAGAGTATGAGTCTTTTTCTGTGGTTGGCTTTTCTTCAAATTTTATTGATTCGGTTGTTTCGAAAGGTAATATTCAATGGAAGTTTACTAGTTATTATGAGTTTCCGGAATCGCAATAACGACGTCAGTCTTGAAACCTTATTCGAGTTTTATCTCGTAAAAACTCTCTTCCGTGGCTTTGTTCAGGAGACTTTAATGATTTATACAAGGATGAATATTTTTACCAAATTATCTTATGCAGGGGTTTAGACAGGCACTCGAGAAACATTTTTGCCAAATTTTCTTATACAGAAATTTAATTTTGAATGATTTTAAATCTTTGTTAGACTCTAATATTTCTGTAGAATGGTTTTGTTGTAATGCTATTCTAACCGCTCATATTTTGCTAGAGAATCTATTAGGTATAATATCTGTTTGAAATGATATTTCTCTTTATTTGATGAAATTTTATTAATATCTAGTTTTGCTTTCAATATATATATTATTTATAATTTTATATTAAAATGATATTTAAAAAATAATTTTAAAAAATTCCATATAATCTAAAATTAAATTTTTTTAAGTTGAATTAAATATTTTTTATTTTGATATTAACGTGCAAGTTTTAAAAAAATAAAATTTTAATTCTTTCAGTTTTTTCTATAATTATTCCTTGTTCAATATTATATTCATTAAATTAATATTTTATAAAAATATAATTTTTAATTAAAATTTGTAAAGTTTTTATTTTGAAATAATTTTTATAAAATTTTTTTAAAAATCTTTAAAAATTAGAATCTAACATTTTAATTTAAACGGTTTTATTTTTTTTTATTAATTTTTTAAAGTTTAATAACAAATTTTTCAACTAATAATAAATAAAAATAAAAATTTAAAAATATATTAGTAAATTGTAAAATTTTTTCAAAATAGATAATTATTGGTAGAATAGAGTTTAATTTAACTAAGGAAATAATCTAACTAAATTATCCAATTAAAGATTTTTTAATGAATAATAACTTTTTACTAATTTAACTGAAGAAAGAATTGTGATTAGAGAATTTAACTATGGGTATTTTGGGCAATGTGATGATTCTCCACGCTTTCCAGTTTAGAAAAATAATTATAAAAAATTAAATATATATTTTTAATTAATAATTTTTATAATTTTTATAAAAAAATTTTTTAAAAATTTTTTTTATTATTTTTTAAAAATCTTAATAATGTAGGAAGGAGGTGCATGTATGAATTTCCTGCAAGCAAAATGACATCCTATGTTTAAGAGTTTTACTCTCATAGCTCAACAAAGAGAGGTTTTCTTCAATCAAAAGACAGAAAAATCTCTACTGAAGCAAAAAAAATTGGTAACTCTAAAAAAAGTAGAGGTAAAAAAATCCTTACAGAAAATTCTCTCTCATCAAAGAGAGAAACTTTTTTAAAGCCTTTGTTGAAAAAATCATAAAGCGAATAAAATGGAAATTACAATTCTTTAGGAATATTTAGAATATGGTATTGCAAAAGAGTAAGCTCTCAAGTGGAGGATAGGAGAGAGGTTAATTGGTTGACAAAAACTGTCAAAGTCGGCTCCCTGGTTGAAATTCTATTCCATATCCATGGAATACGGAAATTTTAAGCTGTATATAATTAGTAGCATGAAAACATTAAATAATTTATATTAATTATTTATTTTAGATAAAGTAAAAAAATGGGTTCAAAAATTTTTAAGTTGAATATACATATGATCGTGACTTTTAAATTTTATTTTTTATTTTATTTTTTGCTAAAAATAAAAATTTCATTAAAATTAGTTAAAGTACAATGCGGAAGGCTTCACTATTAAAGGCCCAAACCGAAAAACAGCCTTATCAAACCCAACTATAAAGAAGAGGCCTAAGTCCAACAACATCCAAATACAAGGGAGGAGGTGACCGGGACATTTAAGGCTCTCTAGGCCTAAACGAGCAACACACAAGCATTTTTACTCATACAAAAACATCTTCATATAAGCAAAACACTTTGACCAAAGGATGAAGAGTAGAGCGAACAACTAGCAATCAAAGGAGGAGGTGGCAAGGCTGATCGGCAACTCACTCGTGCGTTATGGGTGGCGCACTTCAACATCTTCCCAGCGAGATGCCGCACTCTCTCCAACCGCCATAGAAATTTTCTTTTTATAGGAATCTATAATACTGAATCTTAGAATAACCAAAAACTGAATGTTGTTTCTATTGTATATATCATATAAAGTAGTCGCACCCAACATGCAATCACAAGAATCTATAACATAATAAGAAAGATAACACAAAGCAAAGAGGAAAAACACAAAGGCAGACCCTCACAAATAAAGTTTTGTCTATAAATACAAACAAACACTATTCATAATTCCAACTAAAATTATTCATAATTCCAACTAAAACTATTCATAATCCCAACTCAGTGGTGGAAGGGAAGACGTCACTCATTAGGGTAGAAGACACTACACTAGAAACGATATAAAAAATAGCTATAACCCAAGAAACTAATCAGAAAAGAGGATTTTCCTTTTCGTTAGTAGAGATTACAATTTATTACATTCTTTAACTTTTAACAATAAAAAGAATTTCTTCATATTTTTCAATAAGAAATAGTTTAATCCCTTAGGTTGTTCTTTTAAAAAAATTGTCATCTTATTAACATTTGCTATTAAATTATAATAATTTAATCATCTAACTCACCTTGTTAACAATTTAAATCCTATAATTTTGATATCTAAAGAGTCCAAATTAACCATTGAACTTTTGATTAACGTTCAAATAAATCCAATTTAAGTTTTTTAGCTAAATAAATTTCTAAACTTTATTTTTAACGCCAAATAAGCCTTGTTTTAATATAACTTTTTAATAATAAAATATTTTTTTATAATTTAAATATAAAAAATTTAATATTTTAATTAACATACAAATTTTTAAAAATTAGAAATAGTAAATGATTTTTAAAATTTTAAAAATAAAATTCTATTATTAAAAAATAATATTTTATTATTAAAAATAACATTTTAGTAGTTTATGATTTAAAGGTAAAGTTTAGAGATTTTTTTATAAAAAAAATTTGAATTAAATTTATTTGAACTTTGATTAAAAATTCAAGAGCCAATTAAAAAATTTTCTTTTAATATTTATAATGCAATTTAATATTTTTAATTCATTGAATTGAAATTTATATTTTTAATTTATGGTTGTTTTATAATAAATTTTAATATAATGACTATTTTATTACCAAAATAAAACTTAAATACTAAATTATTAATTTTATTAAAAAATAAAAATAAATTTTTTTATAGTCGAGATATACGTAACTCTGAATTTATTTATAATGATTGAAGTTGCAATAAAGATAAGAATTCGAATTTTTCTTATAAAATTGGTATTAAATTTTTAATGTATTATATTTTTTATTTTTTTAAAAAATAAATTTAAAATATAAAGGATATTTTTATGTATTTTTAGTTATATATTTTATTTTATCAAATTATATATATTTTTATAAAAATATTTTAAAAATTTAAGAAAATACATCATATTCATCATAAAAATAAAAAAATAAAAAAATTTGAAAAAAAAAACATTTGTCGGTGTGTTTTTTTCTAGAAAATTATCTTAAAACAATAAATATAAAATCTGAAGGCTTCAAATATTTGCTTTACTTAAAAATTTCAAATTCAATTTATATTAAAAAATTTTATTTTTCTTATAAATATATGAGTGATATGAAATTTAAATATTTAAAATTAAAAATAGAGAAAAATTTAAAAATAATATTATATAAAACTGCTTGCGAAATTATAAAAATTCCCTTTAGATCAAACAATTCCATTAAATTGAGGGGATTCTTGATTGGTACTATAGTGCAACTCTACCCGAACACAACTTATAACTTTCATCGTGACGTGCTTTCTAAAGAGTAACTCTTCACAAAATCTCAAAAAATGCTGAGTTGAAATCCCATTGTAACTAAAATTACACAAAATTGATTTACATGTTTTCATAACTAATTATTTATAATTGGCCAAATCATTTATAGAGAGAGTTATCTCGCGTCCCTAAATAAGGAACACAATAAGAGCTTTTTTATTTTTTTATTAATCGAATTTAGAGAGAAATTTAAAATAATAAAATAAAATAAATGTATGAATAAAATAGAAAAATAAAATTTAAGAGAAACACGTATGATTTAGAGCAAGTTAATTTGAATTAAATATCTTTTAACTCTTGAATTTTTAATTTATTATGCAAAAATAAAATATCCTAAATTAAAACACAAAAATAAAAAATTTTAATGCCATTATGCCTTTAAAGATTCATATTATACCTAAGGGAAAAATGTTTTCAATTACTAAATTTATTATACAAATGAAAAGTTAGAAAAATAGATGACTTCAATTCAATTTCAATTCTAGTTGATCAGTTATTATGCTTAAAAGTATAAAATTGTTAAAATTTAAATTTTTTAATAAAAAAATTATTTTTTAAAATTATATTAAAAATTATAAATATAAAATTAAGATTATTCAGATAAGAAAATACATGTGTTAAAAATAAATATTAATTAAGATTAATTATTTTTTTAATGTAAAATTTAGGAATGGAATAATGATTCAGCCTAAATTTATTGGTCGCACGCGCCATAGCTGATGTAAATTGAAGTACACGGAAACAAAACTCACCTACTACACGCGACACTTTCTGGGTTAGGCTTCAGCATAAGACAAAATAAAACCTCAATTTTCTCGCGTTTGTCTCGTGAAATTTTCCCGGAAAGCGTTGCCTAGAAAACTGCACGATCTCCGAGGAAGCTTAACCAGCTACCCTCATCAAGCCTCTTATCCTCTTCTCCCTTTTCGGTCCTTGAGGGCACAGAAACAATTGATCAAGTAAAACACCGGAAATTTTTTTCTTTGCTTGCTGTCATCGGGAGAAGGGAATTTTAATCTCGGTAAGTTAACTATCTCCAATTACTTGATTATTTTTCGCTATCTTGAAATAATTGCTGTTTGATTTCTGAGAAGGTGCTTTTAGAAGAGAGATTGTTTTGTATGATGTGTGGTTTTGGATTGAATTAGCATGATGTGGATTGATTTTACACTTTCTGGTGTCTTTTATGATCTTCTGGTAATCAAGTTAATGCAGGATTTCGTTATTTGGTTTGGTGGTTATTTATTTGATTTAGTGAACACATTTCTGATTAATGGAACATTGAATTCTTTAAGAATGCATTTATAGTTCTCTTATTATTTACGTTTAATGTCTTAGAATTGTGATCCAACGGAGTTGCTTTAAGTTATGCACTGAACTGGCAAGAGGGGTCTATGGTGAATTGGGTTATGTATGTAAGCTTGCATTTTTCTCTTTGGACGCCAAGATGATGCTGTCGAAAATTGGTTCTACAAATACTGATGAGGATGGAAATTCAAATAATGCTCAATTGTTGCGAGACATTGAGGCAATAAGCAAAGCCCTATATTTGCAGAAAACCCCACAAAAGCCTTTGATTTCTCCATCCCCTATTCGATCCAAATCTGTTGAGAAACCTCGGTTATCAGAATCAAAATCAAGCCTGAGCCCAAGAACTGTTGATACTAGGGCGACGTATGGGAACAAGAAATCATCATCAGTATGGAATTGGAAGAAGCCCTTAAAAGCTTTAGCCCATATTCGGAGTCAAAAGTTCAATGCCTGTTTCTTTCTACATGTGCATTCAATTGAAGGTTTGCCTCCGGGCTTTGATGATATGAATTTTTCTGTGCACTGGAAAAGAAAGGATGAGGTTTTGCAGACCCGTCCATCGAGGGTCTTGAAGGGAATTGCAGAATCTGATGAGACTTTGATGTATAACTGTTGTGTTTATGGTAGTAGAAGTGGACCTAACAATTCAGCGAAGTATGAAGAGAAGATTTTCTTGATTTATGCATCTGTAATTGGGCTTCCAGGTGTTGATATGGGAAAGCACTGGGTAGATCTCACAAGGCTGTTACCACTCACTTTGGAGGAATTAGAGGGGGAGAAAAGCACTGGTAAATGGACTACTAGCTTTAAACTCACAGGCAAGGCTAAGGGGGCTACCCTAAATGTTAGTTTAGGTTACTCTATAGTCAGGGACAATTTCATTGAAACAGGAAGGAATATGAATGTCTCTGAGCTTGTAAACTTAATGCACAATAGGTCATGTATGGAAGACAAAATAACAGGTGTGGTGCAAACTAACAACAATGGGATGCTTCAGCGGGTCGGAAGTGTTCCTTGTGATTCAAAGCACTGTTCTCATCTTTCTTCTCAGTCTGTTGATGTAAAGATTTGTGATGAAGTTTCACGAAACCTGGGTTTGGAACTATCCAAGTCAATAAACTCTTTATATAAGAAACTTAACGAGGTGAAATTGCATAGTTCAGAAGATATTCATACCATACCTGAAAATCTGCAGCCACCCAAATTAAAGACTGGTTTGGAATTTGAGTTGGACGAAGATACCAGTGGAGATGATTATGATAGCATTGAGTTCACTATTATTGAGAAGGGAATAGAAATGCCTAGAAAGGAAGACTTGGAATCAGAAGAGTCTGATGTTCAACTACGTGATGGTTCTAGAATTGAAACTATTGATGTGGAAGAAATTGTTAAGGATGATGATATAGAGCTTGATGGGAAGACTATGTTTCATTTAGAGGATAACTTCTGTGATAATTATGTGGATGTGGTTTTAGTGGATGATTGCAAACATGAAGGGAGTAGTTTTCATAAGAAGGGATCTAGCATGGAAGATCTGGAGTTAGCTATCAATAGCTTCTTAACTTCACAATCTGAAATTTTGGAATCCCCACTTGCAATTGGTGATTTTTTAGAGCAGGAGAGTTACATGGATACTAAATCTAACTACAAGGCTGGGAAATCAGTAAAGAGATCTCTTAGCTTGGATGAATTCACAGAATCTGTAGCAAATGATTTCTTAAAAAATCTGGGGATTGAGCATAATCCCTTTGGTCCGGCTTCAGATGGTGATCCTGAGTCTCCTAGGGAGCGTCTATTGAGAGAGTTTGAAGAAGAGGCCATAGCTTCTGGAAGCTTTCTTATTGATTATGACAAAGAAGTAAAGCAAGAAGAATTTGGTTGTATTGCTTCAATGAGATCTGATTGTGGAGATCCTCCTGAAGATTTTGGTTTAGATATGGCTATTCAGGCTACTGAGGAGGAGCACCAAAGGGCTAGCCAATTGTTTAGTAGAAGAAGGAAGGCCAAATTGCTTGAAGATTTGGAGACTGAAACTCTAATGAGACAATGGGGCTTAAATGAGAAATCCTTTCAAAGATCTCCACGCTATTGCTCAGATGGATTTGGGAGTCCAGTTGAGCTTCTTCCTGAGGAGCGTGTCAAATTACCTCCACTTGGAGATGGCTTTGGACCTTCTGTCCAGACAAAGGATGGGGGTTATTTGCGGTCCATGAATCCTTCTATTTTCAGAAATTCTAAACATGTTGGTAGCTTGATCATGCAAGTTTCCCATATAGTTGTGCTACCTGCAGAAATGGGATCCGATATTATTGAGATATTACAATATTTGGCATCAATTGGAATTGAGAGGTTGTCCCAGCAGGCAAATAAATTAATGCCTTTGGAAGATATCACTGGGAAGACGTTGCAACAAATAGCCCATGATGCTGCTCTACATGTTAGGTCTGTGAGACATTTATTAGGTTGAATTGAGTAAACTTGCATTTTTGTTCAGTTCTTGAGCTTTTACTTTACACTTTGCTTATTGATTTGTCATTTGTTATTGCTGTACAGGCAGACTTCCCTGCATCATGAATCATTGTTTAGTACTCCGATGGCCTCACACCATGCAACGCTTGAATATCTTGCTTCTTTAGCAATGGATAAGTTTGAATCCATGTTAATTGAAGGGTTGAAAATTCAGTCAAGGATGTCAGAGGAAGCACCATCAAGCATTTGTGCCAAAGCTATTGAAACTATGCTAGATTTTGAAGGGAGGAGTGCTGATCTAGATTTGTCTCTCAGTTCAGAAGGGGCTGCAGATTTGCAAGCACTTGATCCTAGAGATAGTGGCAATGATATTGGCAGATTATTGGATCTTTCTATAACATTGGAGGAGTGGTTAAGGCTTGATGCTGGTGTCATTGGTGATGGAGAACAAGTGAGCGAGCGCATATTAAAGATCCTTGCAGCTCATCATGCTAGGCTCATGGATTTTAGTTACGGAAAATTGACAAGAGACATTAGTTGGGATGAAGCATGTGGTAGAAGTCATGGTTTGTTGGGGAACAACCTTACTTTAGCTCTAAAGGTGTTGCTTAGAGACCCTTTTCGAAACTATGAGCCAGTTGGTGCCTCAATGCTTGCTCTTGTTCAAGTGGAGAGGTCTTCTTTCCATCTTAATCCAAAAATTGATGGCATAACATCAGAAAGAAGCAACAATGAAAAAGAGGATCAGGAACGTATCGAAGGGGAAGATAACTGTGGCAACAGATTGGAAGAGGAAAAAGAAGAGGAGAGCTCACAAGGGTTTAAAATCACAGAAGTTCACCTTTCAGGATTGAATGCTGAACCTGGGAAGACAGAGCATTGGGGTACCAAAAGGCAGCAACAATATGGGACCCGCTGGCTTCTTGCTAGTGGCATGACGAAGTCCTCCAATCAATCATTTTCACAATCCAGCGCCATTGTAGTAGCAAACCCAAGGATGACGAGAAAGGCACAGAATGATGATTTCTTATGGAGCATAAGCTCTCATGCTAATGACACAGAAAGTTGTTGGAAGGATTTTTCAGGATTTGTTCCCCACATACGAAACCCCAATGTCATATTTCCTAAATGAAATCAGGCTAATTCTGGAGAGTTTAGGTGCACTTCTTTTCTTCTTCTTCTTCTTATTATTATTTTGGGTTAATAAAGCATATTTGTATATTTTTGTTAAATATAGCTAAGTACTAGAGCTTTTCAAGGCATAGATTAGATAAAGAAGGAATCAGTTTCAGTCTTGAGGACGACCAAGTGAAACTGCTGAGATCAAAGCTTTATTGCCCTTTTGATGTGTTGATTTAATGCAGTATTTGCTTTTATTTTGTCATTGACTGATTATGTTTTTTCTTTTTAATTTTTATAAGAATGGATTTTTTTTTTTAAAATGATTTGCATTTGATTATCTGTTGCAAGTTACAAGGAGTCCCAAGCCATTAGATCAACAAGGTATTTCCAAAAGTTTAATCAAGGACTAAATACTTGTTCTTTTTCAAATTGAGAGTGAAAATTACTATTTTGTTTTACAATAACTAAAAATAATTTTTAAAACATTTTTTTAAGAATTAAATCTAACTTAAATAATAATTAAATTAAATTAAATTAAATTAAAAATTTTAATTCAATTTAATTAAATCGATTTCAAAATAATTTAACGCTGGATTATGGAGCATCCTAAATGTTAGCTCAAATTATCAATCAATGCAACAGAAATCACCAAATTATTTAAACCCAAATAAATCTACAAATTCCAATGTACTCAACCAAATTCGGTTCATTTCATTTTTAGGATTTAATTCTTTTATGTTTTATTTTTAATTGCCCTTCGTAACAACATAATTAAAAAAAAAATTAAGTAGGTTATATATTGATCCATATCTTCTCGTTGTTGATTAATCGTTGAAATTTCTATATTTAGTAATCACTATTTATTTATTCCAGTAAAACTTTAAAAATGATTTTTTAATCTTAATCTTATCAAGATTTTAAAAATTGAAATTATATGGAGTAATCTTAAACATATCCGGTTAATAAATAAATAAATAATATATCAAATTAAATTATTAAATATTTAAATTCAAATTAAGAAAAATTTACTGTTTAATTTTAATTAATCTTTTAATTTTAAAAAATATATTAAAATATATATAAAATTAACAAAAATCTATTAATTAATTTTTTCATGAGTTTTAATTATTAAATATTTTATTATTTAATTTTTATAATTTAAAAAAATTTATTAGTTGATTTTTCAATTTTATAAAAAATTTACTAATCAATCATTAATATACTGTACACATTTTAAAATTTTTATTATACGAGTGAAATTAACGGAGTGACTAATTAATAAATTTTTTAAAATATTAAAAATAATTTAATATATTTTTTAAAATTAAAAAAAATTAACTAACGAGTTTTTTTTATATCAAATGATGAAATAATAATTTTTTTTAAATTAACAACATTCCATCAAATAAATGTACATGTTTGCCGTAGATAAATTAATCACCAGTATTTTCTTATATTTTAATCCAAACATGTTCCAAAAAGTTAAAGCAACATCACTTAGTATATAAATATGGTATATTTACAAACAAACTGAATTAGTCTTTAATGACTAATTGTGTTTACAAGAATTAAAAAGAAATAATAATTATATTATCTAACTGCCAAACATTTTTATTTTTAAGTGAGATCGAGACTTTGATTTAAAATAAATACTCGCTTAAATTTCTTTAATTTTCAGTGAACCAATTCGATGCAAATTAGAATCCGACCGAAGACAACACAATAGAATTGCAAGATTAAGCTTTAAGAAAGCGAGAGTGGGGTTGTGCAATGCTGGAGACGACCAATGAACTGATAGCAACCTTATCCTACGTAAGAAGTTGAATAGCTTAAGAAGAAGTTGGGTGATTGTGGACACCCTCGTAGGTTGTTATTACATATTCTTGCTCCTCTCTATCTCTTTCTACTCTCTTCTTCACAGGGCAGCCTTCCACCCAGCACCGATAGTAATTTCTGTTCATCACATATAATCTATAGTCATTACAAAGCCATATATATATATATATAACCTAAAATAGATTGTCATCTCAAAATTTACCTTGGGTTGGGGCTATTCTTGACCATCTTCTTGCCATACTTCCTCCATTTGAACCCATCATCAAGTATCTCAACTTCTGATTTTGTCTTGAATGCCACCCTTTCTTTAACTTCCTTCATTTCCCTGCCCTCTTCTATAGCTAACAAAGAAAAACATGTATAAACAATAACATAAAGGAATGCAAAAAACTTGTCCAGCACTAGTGTAAAATAATAGTGAAAATTATCTTGCTTACCGATACTAGGACCTTCGTGGGAGCTAGCGGCTACGCCTGATTCACCGATTACGTGAGCTCGGTAAACAGGAGTTTGGCTAGAATTAGCTGCAGGAAACACAGATAGTTGATCATCTTCCTCAATCCACTCATCAAACTTCAAGAATTCTGAGAGCTCAAAGCTTGAAAGATCGTCAGAGTGAGACATATCACAGTAACCAATATGATCAGTTGTATAGTTTTCCTTCCAATGCAGTGAGATCATATTTGTATGTATAGAGGCAGGCGGCTTCTCTATGAGCTTCCTACGACCTTGCAGGAAACTTCAACGTTAATGCTAAGCGACCAGAAGAGAAAGACTGAATTAAGGGCCCAGCAGAGCAGCATGCATTATTTACCTTTCAGAAACTTGTAAAGGGATGGTGTGGGGTCTGCCATGGATGACCTGAGGGTGGACTTCTGCTAATTTATTTTTATATTTAATTTTTAGGTGTGAATTTATCTTTTTTATTTTATTTTCTTTTGATCTCATGGTTAGACCAACCCCTACACAACGGGCAACGACTAGTGGTCAATTTAAAGATCGAGTCACACAGCTTTCAGCTTATTAATAAGAAAATTGATTGGTGCAACGGTTTTATTATATAAAATATATAGAATAGAAATATTTATATAAAAATTTATTTTTTATTAAAAAAATATTAGTTAGTTATTATTATTTTAGGTTTACTTATCCACTAATATGTTATATTTAAATATTTATTTAATTTTTACTAATTTATTATACCAAGTATGACAGTTTGCACATTCAAATTCAAAGAAATCCAGCCAGTGTGGCATAATCCATCCTTGAGAAGAAGTAAGAAAAATATTAGCCAAAGCATTCACAGTTATAAATATCCAATCCCATAGAGCCAAGTTTATGAAATGATGAGAGAGAGAGAGAGGTGACGTCATCACAACATTCCACATCAGCGTTGGAATCTACGACTGTGAAGTCTTTAAGATTATTGAAAAAAAAAAAAAAAAAAAGAAAGTCTTTAAGATTACAATTGCCAGCTTCTTCAATGCAAGAAAAGGAAATTAGATGAGACCAACTCAGAAAGAAAAGTCGAGAGAGAGAAAGCAAAGGAAGAGGTGAAAGTTTTGTAGCCGGCAATAGGAGGGTCCCGTTTGGATACCCTTTTCACTCCTATGTGCAGTTTTGTAGGTCCAATTTTGAGGTCTTCTGAATTTGGGGCTGAAATTTTATTTTCTGTTTGTTTGTGGCCATGTGATTCTGAAATAGATTTGGGGGTAATGTTGGTGGATCCGGGTTTGGGCTCCTTTTCTTGTGCTTGGTAGGAGCTTTGGATGCGTGTGGTCGTGAGAGCTCCGGAGAATAGTCGGCTAGTCCGTTTCGCATCTGGTTCCCTTAGACTGTCATAGTGTGGTCGGTATGCTAATCCATCGCCCTATCTAAGCGGGTTTGTTTCTGTTGTTTGGCAGAAAAATCGGTATCAGATTTTGGATCCTGGCTTTTCCTGTAATTCATCTTTGGTGTTCTATGGAGCAGTTGATTCCCATTTGAAATCGTTTGTCTGTTGCGACTGTCATTTCTGCTGCTTTTGAAATTTTCGATTCTGCATGCAACGATGGTGGCGAGACGATTGTGGTATGGCGATTTCTAGACTTCCAACTATTACGGGTTTAGGGATCCGTTTTGGTTGCGTTATGGGTTGAATTGGATCCGTCTGGGTTGAGTTGGGTTGGGTTGGGCTGAGTCTGGTTGGCAATCTAGGGCTGAGTTGATTTGTATGGTTATTTTCTAGGCTAAATACCCTATATAGATCTTATTAGTGCAATATTTTCCTTACGTGGTAAAAAAAAAAAAAAAAAAAAAGAGACCAACTTGACTCGGTACCCTCGAAGTCCATCTGTAACTTCTAAGAGGCTGGGTCCTTCGGAGACGAAACATCAGTTACGGATCGGGTGAATTTGAATTATATAAATTGATGTGCTTTAATTAAATTGACACAATTTTGCAAACGGTGTTTTATGCATGATTTATTGCATTAAAAGGATTAATGGACTACAACACAAGATGAACACAAGGATAAAACTTTAAAAAAAAAATTTCCTAGCCCTAAGAACTATGAGAGAAATCCAACTCAGAAGTCACAATCAGCCCATAGCCAAACCTAGAGAACGAATTTGGACAAGAAGCACCGCTAGCAAGAACTGTGTCGAAGACAAAACAAGCTATGCAGGGATTCAATAATGCCGACGACAAAGCAAAACCCATGCATTGTCTAGAAAAATTACAACAGCAAATATAAAAAAAAATATCACTAAAGACAACTAAGTCCAGAAAAAATCAAATGCAACTCATAGATCACCACCTTTACATGTTTATACCACATTTCATAATAAACAAAAGGTTACTCAGGCTAACGGCCAACCACCAATAAAAAAAATATCGACTCATAGCTTTTTTAGTCTTTAAAAGCCATGAAATCGCTTGAAAGAGACAGACTTCGAGGCTGGGATGTCATTGACACTCACCCCTCCTGTGAGCACTTTTAGGATCAAAATTCAAACTAAATCAAAGCCCAAACAACCCACAAAATGAAAAATCAAAAGCAAAGAAAGTTAATTAATGGAGCTCCCACTTCACTTCTAGATTAAGGTGGCTGTTATTGCTAATGTTATGTCTCACAGACCGAAGACATTGACTTCAATTCTTTTTTTTTTTTTTTTTCCCTTAGCTGTACTATTTGTGATGATTAGCTTTCGGAAATATTGTTATTCAAAATAATTAAGAAAGGTGGAGATGACCAATTAATTAATTAACAAAACTGGTGGGTGGCGATCTCAGGGAGTGGCTCTAAGTCTTGGTTTTTGTACGATTCTATTTAGGCAAGCATCAACATCACTTCGTTCCCTTTCAAACGTCCTCTTGTTCCAGGAAGTCACCTGCTGTGATCTCTTTCCGAGTGGCTAGTTGAATGTTTATTTTTGATTTCTGACTTTTCCAATTTGAGTCTCTATTGCATTCAATATGCATTTTCTGTTTCTGGATGTGCGTCCATTATTTATTTTTCCATTCATTCTGAGCTCGATATTAACTATAATGGCATATCGGTGAAGACATTGATGCGGCAATGGTGACATCAGTGCTGAATCAGTACGTGCAGCAGAAGCCTGAATCGTTGTGTTTTGTTTTTTTTTTTTTTTTTAATTTGATTTGATTTAACTGAGTGCTTGGTTTAATTTTTCTGATCATTTTATTTTATTTTTTTATTTTAATTTCATCTAAATTGAGGCTTTGATTTTCTTTTAAAAATTATTTAATTATTTAATTTTTAAAATAATTATAAATAAATGAATTATTGTCAATAAAGCTTGTTATATTATTGTCAACGGTTTATAAACTTATTATATTATTATAAATAAATGAATTATTTAATTTTTAAAATTTATAAATTAATTTAACTGATTTATAAATTAGATCAAATACCAATGTGCTCCGAATGCAATTCTAGACTTTGTTGTGAATGAAAGTCATTTTTCAGGTAAATATTTATTATAATTGTAGATTAACCATAGTACATACAAAACGTTATATTGTTATAAAATTTCTCATCCATTAAACAGGCCTAGGCCTTTCTCCAAGGTGATTGATGTTTCTAAATTGTCTAAATTCTTTGGCAGATGTGTGCAATGTGATAATTTAACTTCGTATTGTCAGGATGTAATTATTGTGATTGCAATAAACAATTCCTGCTCACTTTCCACTTGTTCAAAATCATGAAAACAGCTAGTTGAAAGCTTGGAGGATTCAATCATTCAGTTCTGTCAGTTGGACATCATTTGATCTGCCTTATGTGTGTTCATTCTGGAACCAAATGGCATGGCTGACCTCCTTCAATTTTAAGATTAAAATGGGGAAAAGCAAAGAAGCAATGATATCTAAGGAGATATCATATCGGCATTAACATAAGCCAACATTACAGATTGTAAGCCAACTCACTAATGCTCAAGCAGCTTTAACCTCGACTGTCTTTGGCTTCTTGGGCTCCGGCGGTGGCAATTTTTCCACGGTGACCGTCAAAATTCCATCCTGGCAGACCGCCGATATAGCATTAGTATTAGCATTTTCAGGCAGTGGAAACTTTCTCATGAACTTGTCAACTCTCCTTTCCATCCTCAAATACTTGACTCCTTCTTTCTCTTCCTCGCGCTTCCTCTCTCCGCTGATCAACAGCACATTGTCATCCTCCACTTGGACATTGATGCCATGGCCTTCGCGTCCCTTACGTAGGTGCGTCTCGGCGAGTTGAAGGACTTCTCAACGTCATCGGTCATGTTCATTATCTGCTGGATGGAGTGGAGGAGAGGTGCTTCGAGACCCATTAATCCCAAATCCATTTCTCTTCTTCTTCGATCGAGGAAATTCTCCCAAAGCAAACAGATAAGCTTCGTTTTCTTCTTCAGTCTGTTCTTAGCAATCGTGGAGGAGGGACGGTGTATTTAAGGGGAGAAATGACCATGGCGTAGTGGGTTTCGAGAGGAAGTCTCTGGAGGAAGATGAAAACGCGGGGAACTTCCAGGAAGTTCCATCGTTGTTCTCTTACAAGCCTGGAAGATTATGGAAGACTTGAGTGGAATTCATTACCAACTAAAATAACCGTTTCCGACACTTTTTTTATTTAATTATAATAATTTTATTTTGGCATGGCTTTCTAGTCGTTTCTCAGACAATCACCTAGGAAAATAAATGAAGGAATTTGACATTCACAACACAAGCGCTTTCAGGAGTTGCCACTGAATTACAGTTCCATGATTCTGGGTCATTAGAATTGCCGCTGAATCCTCTAGAATATTGGGCTGGGTTCAAAGCCCATTAAGAAAGTTTCCAACCGAGATGGCTGAGGGAGTCCCTGCAATTCATAACTCTCTGGGGTTTGTGTTTTGATCCCAAGTTCCCAACTGTGTCTACCCACGAAATTTTTAACCCGAAAGAAGATAACATAATTAAGCTGATTATTGATTCTCCAAAGTAATACTTAGCAGAAACATGACACATTCATTCATAACTCAAGAACTCATTTACAAGATAAAACACACACACACACACACACACAGACCTTTTAACCATTCTTTTTAAGATTCAGACGGCAGAATCTCCAGAGGAACTGGAGGGACCAAGAAAACCGTTATTTAGGTAGTAATAAAAACCTGTAGTACGTACTTTACAACTACTTTAAAACATGCAAGCATGCACCCAACTTGCTTGTATCTCTCTCAAGCGACTCGCACCTCCACGGTCTTCGGCTGCTTCGGCTCCGGCGGCGGTTTCTTTTCCACGGTCACAGTCAAGACCCCGTCCTGGTACGTAGCTGATATCTTCTCTATATCTGCATTCTCTGGCAACACAAACTTCTTCAAATACTTGCCAAGCCTTCTCTCCATTTTCATATATCTCACTCCTTGCTCCTTCTCTCTTTCTCTCTTCCTCTCTCCACTCACCACCAGAATATTCCCATCCTCAACGTGCACCTTTACTTGGTCCGCCTTCAGCCCCGGCATGTCTATCACAAAAATGAATGCATTCGGCGACTCTTTAGCGTCTGCTGGCGTAGCTGCCATGGCCTTTGCGTCACGTAGGTAAGCGCGTGATGGACCGTGATGAGGTTTTTCAGCCTCATCACCGATTTCTAGGAGTTCATGCAGCACATCCAACATGGTTGAATCGAAGCCTGTGTTCCTTAGCGCAAAGTCCATTGCTGCTTCTAATCTTAGAGTTGGGAAAATGAAAGGAAGTGTGTGATAAATAATGTTGTAGTTCGGCTTTATCAAGGTGGATAAGCGTAATAAAAAGCAAACAAATTGTATTCGAGAAGAATAGAAATGCTGGTTCTGGGTGGAGTTACTGTGATTCGTTGGATTTGGAGTGACTGACAATCAGATGGTGTCAGGTGTTGAGATTAAAGACTTCTTCTGGAGCCTGTGACACTGGGGAGATGTGAAGGATATGTGAGGTTAGACACGATCGGTGACTTTTGTCTTTTGGCCTGCCACGTGGTGAGGCGACGGAAGGTTTGAAACATACGTGGCTTGCTATCTGACTGACGTTTCAGCGACTGGGCAAGCAAGAAAGGACGTGGCTGTCAGAAGGCTCTGTTTGGGTGTTGCGTTGAGTAATTATCGCAACTGTTATATGTATCACAAAATTGTATATTCGGATTAATAATAGATTTTTTCATTATTAATTAATAAAAAATTCTTTACCAACTTATTGAGTAACAAATTTACATCTGTCGTCATGAATCTCATTATTAATACAATATTAACGGATTTATAATAAAATTTAATAATAAATTCAAAATTCATTATTAATTTGATAAAAAAATTATGGACCATTCTTAAACGGTATAAAATTTGAGAGGAAGCTTTCTTCATGATTTAGGGAAAACTTTAATCCACACCTCAAGAATATAGTCAGAGACAATTTAAATGCGGTTAAAAAAAAAGATAAAGTTAAAAGATCGAGGAGTAATTGGACGAGACTTCAAGCACATAAATTGAAAGCTAATACAGACCGTGTAAAATTACTAGAAGGAAGAGAGGGATTAGGGACTGGACGATGTCTCGCTCCTATCAAAAGAGATTTTAGCAGAAATTTTTTTCTGCCAAGTTTAAACTTTCAAATTTGAACAAATACAATGAAACAATAAATTTTAAGAGTCACTTGGCGATTTTTAGAACAACAATGTAACTTCAAAATATCAATAATTTTGTATTGTACCAAGTGTTTTCGCCAAAAATCACAAGTTTATTTCAGAAATGTACCAATATTTGGAAGTCAGATTCAATTTAGAACTTTACACAATTTGCTATGTTATTTAAATCTAGATATATTACTTGTATATCTCCTAAAAAACTCTCTTCTGATTTGTGGAAGATTCGCCAATGAAAAGGTGAGACTTTAAGGAGATTTATCTCATGTTTCGATATAGAAGTAATATAGGTAGAAAAATTAAATCATGAGATAGCATGTGAAGCGTTGAAAAAGGAACGCATAATATTAAGCTCAAGGATTCCCTAATCAAGAACTCAGCCGCTACATACTAACAGTTAATGGATAAAGGCCAAAAGTACATCAGGCTGGATGATTAAGTTTAAGCATCGAGAGAGGAAAAAAGGATGAGTCAAAAGCAAAACTAAAAGTCAGAGTGGCAAGGACATATGGAGATAGAAGAAGGCCACAATGCAGGTTCCGCGAGGCCAAAATCCGAGTGTTAGTTCCACTAAACAAGACATCATATGCAATGCCACTGACGAGTTCCGCCAAGCCACCTAATTCAGGTGTTAGTCCTACTAAACAAGGTATCTTATGCCAGGCCATAAGACGGGTTCCGCCAGACTATAATCTGGGAGTTAGTCTTGCTAAATAAGACATTTTATACCAAGGCCACAAGGTGGATTTTGCCCGACTATAATCCGGGTGTTAGTCCCACTAAACAAGACATTTTAAGCCAATGTCATAAAGCAGGTTCCGCTAGACAATAATCTAAATGTTAGTCCCACTAAATAAGACATTTTTTGCCAAGATCACAAGGCAGGTTCTGCCATGCTATAATATGGGTGTTAGTCCCACTAAACAAGGTCTTTCATGTCAAGGCCACAAGACAGATCTCCGACAGGCCACCTAATCCAGGTGTTAGTCTCGCTAAATAAGGCATCTTATGCTAGATTAGAAGGCGGGCTCCGCCAGACCATAATCCGAGTGTTAATCCCACTAAATAAGACATTTTATGCCAAGGTTACAAGGCGGGTTTCACCAGGCCATAATCCGAGTGTTAGTCCTGCTAAACAAGTCATTTTAGGTCAAGGCCACAAGGCAGGTTCCATCATGCTATAATCCAGGTGTTAGTCCTGCTAAACAAGACATTTTATGCCAAAGCCACAAGGCGGGTTTTGCCAGCCTATAATCTGGGTGTTAGCCTTGCTAAACAAGGCATTTTAGGCCAAGGCCACAAGGCAAGTTCCGCTAGGCCATAATCCGGGTGTTAGTCCAGCTAAATAAGACATTTTATGTCAAGGCTATAAGGCGGGTTTCGCCAGGTCATAACTCGGATGTTAGTCCTGCTAAATAAGGCATTTCATGCCAAGGTTACAAGGCAGGTCTCTGCCAAGTCATAAGGCGGGTCTTTGCCAAGCCACCTAATTTGGGTGTAAGTCCTGCTAAACAAGACATCTTATGCAAGACCACAAGGCGGGTCTCCGCCAAGCCACCTAATCCGGGTGTTAGTCTCGCTAAACAAGACATATTATACTAGGCCACCAGGCAGGTATCCACCAGGCCACGTGACTGGGTGTTAGTCCCGCTTCACAAAAAGTTTCTAAGACATTTTATGCTAGGCCACAAGGTGGGTATTCGCCAGGCCACGAGACCGGATGTTAGTCTCGCTTCACAAAAAGTGTCTAAGGTATTTTATACCAGGCCACAAGGCGCGTATCCGTCAGGCCATGAAATCGGATATTAGTCCCGCTTCACAAAAAATTTCTAAGGTATTGTATGCCAGACCACAAGGTAGATAACCGCTGATAGAGATATACTATTAACCATGCAAATGTAATAGTATAGTTTTTTATGTTTTTCTATTGACAATTATATCTATGTATTTAATTAGATTTTTGCATTAAATAAATTGGTTTTCAGCATATGATCAATAATTGTGATTAGTACATTTTGTATGTATCTAATTGGACCAAATAGAGAATGGATGTTTATACTGGCTATTAAACATATTCTCTAGGACATTAGAAATATAGTTTATGTTCTTAATCTTGATTTAATTTAATATGAGCAAGCATTTGTTATCTTGTGCTTTGATTCATTAAAGGGTGAGTTTCATTATTGGAATAATATTCTCGGTGGATTGGGCAAAGATAATTTGTGTTTGTGAAATATTAATTAATGATGGAATCCATGTCTCGATTTAGAGATTGATGATGCACTTTAAGTATGCTTATAAGGTTTCATTGTGTAAACCCTGCAGGTGGATTTTGAATCCGACACATGAAATAAGTTGAGCGACAATCTTAAAGTTGTATTGTTATTTAAATAAATTGTCAGTGAGTTATTTAAATAACAGCATCAGTAATCTTAACATGGAGAACATAATATTATTATGTTGTGGAATTGTAAAATAAATAAGGAGTTCAATCATGAATTTTTAGTGGTATGATTCTTGATTAATTATAATAAGAATATGTTGGTCCTACATAGGTTCTTATTGTAATTAGTGGCCTAATTTATTTTATTCCTGCGGTCCCTGTAGTACCCTAGTTGTTTTGGAATAATAGGGTTTTTATTTAAATAATAAATGGATTATTTTATTTAAGTAATTGATAATTATTTTAATAAAATAATTTATTATTTATTTATTTATATTAAATGTTATTTTCCTATGGAAAATACGTTTTGAAGAATATAAATAAGAAAAAAACCCTAAGTTGAAAAGACGCTTGCGTTATTCTTTTCTGCCCACTCAGAAAAACTTTCTAGAGAGATAGCTAGGGTTACTGCAGAAGATCGTGGGTGACTCCAAGATCTTAGGAACAAAGACCGGTGAGCGATTCTGCGCTTCAAGAGGTCAGTTAATATTTATGTTTTTTAGTTTTCCCTTGATATGTGTTTCGGATCTGGGTTGTTTCCGCTTAATACCCGCTCCCATCAATTGGTATCAGAGCCTTTCGAAACCATACAGGGTGGCTAAATTCATTTTGCCATTAATATCATGTTGTTCGTTTGATGTTTTCTGGCGTTTGAAACATGATTGTTGTTGTTTTATATACTGGTTTTAATTTAAATCGTTTTTGATTAAAAATCTGGAAAAACGAATTGTTGTGATTAATTATTAAATAAAAAAAAAGGGAAACAGAATGAACAGTAGAGAACAGAAGGTGAGTTGGCGTGAAACCGGAGTCTCGTCGTCGGCAGGCGGTGCGTAAGGCCTCAAACCTTCGCTAGCTCGTCGCCGGTAGACTGGTTTGACGTCCGGAACTTGAAAACGGCAGCAAAGAATACCAATCGGTTTTCTGGCTTGGATCGCTGGCGAGCTTCTAGGTGCTGGAGTGGATGGGCGGTGGTCGCAAAGCCGCTTGAGTCCTGGTCCGGCGCGGTTGGAGCTCTTCAGACGGCGGCCATGGAGTTTGAAGGGAAGTGGCGGCGGCGGCTAGGGTTTCTTCGTGAAGAAGAAGCTGCTGCCTGCCGAATTTCTGTTTTGATGCTGTTATTTTATTTGCAAAATGGTCCCATTATTTTTATTATTTTTGCAAAATTAACTTTATAATGAATTTTAATTAAATTTTTTTTTTAATTAAAGTTTTAATTATATTAAAATTAATTTGTGGGTGTTAATTATTACTTTTTAGTTGTGATTATTTGCATTTCTTCCCCATCGGAAGATGTCATGTTTTAATATAATTACTGAGCTAGTCTAATTTGTCTATATTAATTTAATTCTCCATCTGAATAAATTAATTGGGGACATGAATTAGATATAATTTTTTCCCACATATCAATATTTATTTAAGAAGCATGTTATCTCCCATCGAGTAGTATGTGCTGGTCTTATCTTATTATAATATGCATAACATGTGTTTGGTTGAATTCTCCCATCGAGGTTACTATTCATGAATGTTTAGATATGCATATGTGAATTTTGATATCATTGTTGTCAATGTGCAATTTTTGGTTTAAATTCATTTTTTTTTTTATTATTGATATGCTGTTTTTTTTTGTTGTTTATTGCATAATCTTACAATAGAAATGGCATCATTCAGTCCCCTTGCCAACATCCTTACCCAAAACAAACTTGAGGGTTCAAACTATGTTGACTGGAAAAGAAATTTGGACATTTTACTTACTGCTGAGGAGTACAAGTTTGTGCTAAATGAAGAGTGTCCTGAAAAACCCGGTGAGGGTGCCTCTGAGGAGGACACCAAGGCTTACCAGAAATGGGTTAAAGCTGATGAGATGGCGCGATGTTACATTTTGGCTTCTATGTCAAATGTTTTGCAGCATCAGCATCAGAAGATGGACACAGCTTATGATATGCTAGCAAATCTCAAGGAGATGTTTGGAGACCAAACTAGTGCGGCCAAGCAAAATGCACTGAGGGAGATTCTTACTTCCAAAATGGAAGAGGGAACCCCTGTTAGAACTCATGTCTTGAAGATGATGAGTCTTCTGAATGACATGGAGGTTCTAGGTGCTGTGGTTGACCAGACTACACAGATAGAAATGGTCTTGAACACACTGCCCGCCAGTTTTCAGCAGTTTCGTCTGAACTATAACATGAATAAGATGGATTTTACTCTGTCTAAATTGCTGAATGAGCTGGTAGCTGCTGAGACTATCATTAAGCAAGGAGCTCAACCTGTTGTGCTTAATGTTGAGCGAGGTTCTTCTTCTGCCCAGAAAAAGGGTAAGAAGAAGAAAAATGTTCACAAGGCTAAGCCCAATGCAAATGGTGCTGTGAAAAAGCCTAAGGGCAAGTGTTTTCACTGCAAGCAACCTGGTCACTGGAAGGCACAATGTCCAACTTGGTTAGCCAAGAAGAAGCAAGGTATATCTTTTTTCTATATGCTGATAGTTGAAACTTGTTTAGCGGTGTTGACTACACTCCAATGGTGTGTAGATTCTGGAGCCACTAATCATGTCTGCAATTCATTGCAGGGGTTTCAGGTAACTCGTCAGCTAAGTGAAGGAGATGTAAGCATTTTTCTGGGAGATGGCACAGAAGTTGCAGTTCTAGCTATAGGAAATGTTTCTTTGAATTTTGAGAATAAAAGAACATTGGTTTTGAAGGATGTTTTATATGTACCTTCTATTAGAAGGAATTTGATTTCTGTTTCTAGTTTGAGCAAGAATGGATATTCGGTTTGTTTCAATGAATTTTATGATGATTCAGTCGTTATTAAATTTCGAAAACAAATGATATGTTCTGGCTCAATGATTGATGATCTTTTTATTCTCAAAGTTTCACCTGAACTGCAAATTCCTAATTCTGAAATTAATAACTTTGATGTCATTGTTCCATTGAAAAGAAAACGTCCTATTGATTTTAGTCATACCTATTTGTGGCATTTAAGGCTTGGTCATATTAATTTAGATAGGATTTCTAGGTTGGTCAAGGATGGACCATTGAGTTCATTGAAAGTAGAGGCACTACCAACCTGTGAATCTTGTTTAGAAGGTAAAATGACTAAGAGGCCTTTTCCTATAAAGGGTAATAGAACTAGTGATGTGCTTGAATTGATTCATTCTGATTTGTGTGGTCCAATGAGTGTCCAAGCTAGGGGTGGTTTTGAGTATTTTGTGACTTTCACAGATGATTACTCAAGATATGGGTATATTTACCTGTTGCGCCGTAAGTCTGAATGCTTTGAGAAATTCAAAGAATTCAAGGCAGTAACGGAGAAACAACATGGAAAATATATCAAGTCATTGCGGTCTGACCGTGGTGGCGAATACCTCTCTAGGGAATTCATTGCTTATTTAACAGAACAAGGAATTACCTCACAGTTGTCTGCACCTGGTATGCCACAACAGAATGGTGTAGCAGAAAGGAGAAATAGGACACTTATGGAAATGGTTAGATCAATGATGAGTTATTCAGATTTGCCTATTTCGTTTTGGGGATATGCAATAGAAACAGCAGCATATATTTTGAATTTGGTTCCATCTAAGTCAGTACCTAAAACTCCTACAGAACTGTGGACTGGGCGAAAGCCTAGTCTAAGACATGTTCGGATGTGGGGTTGCCCAGCCCATGTGCTGAAAGGGAAAGCAGATAAATTGGATTCAAAAACAGACTTATGCTTCTTTATTGGATATCCTAGAGGAACGAAAGGTGGTCTATTTTATAGTTCTCAAGATAAAAAGGTCATTGTTAGCACTAATGCACATTATCTTGAGGAAGACTATATTAGAAACCATATTCCCAAAAGTCAGTTAGCCTTGTATGAATTGAGAGGAGAGAATATACCAACTAGAACTTTTCCTTTTAAAAACCAACCTGATCCATCCATGGTCGGAGCTGACATTCCATTACCTCAACGTAGTGGGAGACATGTTAGTGGACCAGTAGATCGACCTCTGCATGAACATTCAGCACCCAACATTTCACTACAGCCCGAAAGTAGTGGGAGTTATGTTGGAACTGAAATTGCAGATGTTGATCCAACTTTACATGAGCAAGAACATGTTGGAGCTATTGACATTTCATTGCCTGTGGGTGATGAAGGACATGTTGACACTCTAGAACATGACCAGGATGTAGTACCACCAGTCATTGACTTGCTGGCCTTACAGCCACAGCAAGATCAAGGTGAGATTGCACAAAATGTAGTACTTCGTCGTAGTGGGAGAATTAGACGACCGCCGATTCGATATACACTTTTGGGAGAAGCATTTGACAGAATCCCTGAAGAAGTGAATATCGAACCAGCATGTTACGATGAAGCACTACAAGATAAAGATGCTGATAAGTGGCTTGTAGCTATGAAATCTGAGATGGAGTCTATGTACTCTAATCAAGTCTGGGAACTTGTAGAACCACCCAAAGGGGTTAAACCCATTGGATGCAAGTGGATCTATAAGAAAAAGAGGGGTATAGACGGTAAAGTGCAAACTTATAAGGCAAGGCTTGTTGCAAAAGGGTTTACTCAAAAAGAAGGGATCGATTATGAGGAAACTTTTTCGCCAGTTGTCATGCTAAAGTCTATTAGAACTCTTCTATCCATTGCTGCTCATTTTGATTATGAGATTTGGCAAATGGATGTCAAGACAGCTTTCCTAAATGGGAGTCTTGATGAATGCATCTATATGAAGCAACCAGAGGGTTTCATAACAAGTGGACAAGAAATTTTGCTATGCAAATTGAATAAGTCCATATATGGGCTTAAACAAGCATCTAGGTCATGGAACACTTGTTTTGACCAGTCGATCAAAACTTTTGGTTTCGATCAGTGTCATGATGAGTCTTGTGTGTATAAGAAATGGAATGGTAATAAAGTTGTTTTTCTGGTACTATATGTGGATGATATTCTGCTTATAGGGAATTGTGTTGGTATGTTGACTTCTGTCAAAGATTGGTTATCCCAGCGTTTTGATATGAAGGATTTGGGAGAAGCTGCTCATATTCTTGGGATCAAGCTCATGCGAGATCGCAAGAAAAGAATGATTGGTTTATCTCAAGCACTTTATATTGATACTATTCTTGCTCGTTTCAGCATGCAAGATTCCAAGAAGGGATTTCTTCCCTTCAGACATGGAATCACTCTATCTAAGGATCAGTGTCCTAAGACACCTGATGAGATAGAGAACATGAAGGCAGTTCCTTATGCTTCAGCAGTTGGAAGCCTCATGTATGCAATGCTGTGTACTAGACCTGATATCTGTTTTGCAGTTGGCATGGTTAGCAGATTTCAGTCTAATCCTGGGCGAGAACATTGGACTGCAGTCAAACATATAATCAAGTACTTAAAAAGAACTAGGGATTATATGTTAGTCTTTCAGTCAGAGGATCTTATACCCATTGGATATACAGATTCAGATTTTCAGTCTGATAGGGACTCTCGAAAGTCTACCTCAGGAAATGTTTTTGTCTTAGGAGGTGGAGCCATAATTTGGAGGAGTATTAAGCAAACTTGTGTTGCTGATTCCACCATGGAAGCTGAGTATGTAGCAGCCTCTGAGGCTGCTAAGGAGGCTGTATGGCTTAGAAACTTCCTTATGGATCTAGGTGTGGTTTCTTCAGTGCAATCGCCTATTACACTTTATTGTGATAATAGCGGGGCAGTTGCAAACTCGAAAGAACCACGGAGCCATAAAAGGGCAAAACACATTGAGCGAAAGTATCATTTGATACGTGACATAGTTCAAAGGGGTGATGTGGTAGTGACAAAGATCGCATCGGAAAACAACTTGGCTGATCCTTTTACAAAGAGCTTACCAGCAAAGACTTTTGACAGTCATGTAGAAGGAATGGGAGTTAGAATAATTGATGCATGGTTATGAGTCTAAGTGGGAGATTGATAGAGATATACTATTAACCATGCAAATGTAATAGTATAGTTTTTTATGTTTTTCTATTGACAATTATATCTATGTATTTAATTAGATTTTTGCATTAAATAAATTGGTTTTCAGCATATGATCAATAATTGTGATTAGTACATTTTGTATGTATCTAATTGGACCAAATAGAGAATGGATGTTTATACTGGCTATTAAACATATTCTCTAGGACATTAGAAATATAGTTTATGTTCTTAATCTTGATTTAATTTAATATGAGCAAGCATTTGTTATCTTGTGCTTTGATTCATTAAAGGGTGAGTTTCATTATTGGAATAATATTCTCGGTGGATTGGGCAAAGATAATTTGTGTTTGTGAAATATTAATTAATGATGGAATCCATGTCTCGATTTAGAGATTGATGATGCACTTTAAGTATGCTTATAAGGTTTCATTGTGTAAACCCTGCAGGTGGATTTTGAATCCGACACATGAAATAAGTTGAGCGACAATCTTAAAGTTGTATTGTTATTTAAATAAATTGTCAGTGAGTTATTTAAATAACAGCATCAGTAATCTTAACATGGAGAACATAATATTATTATGTTGTGGAATTGTAAAATAAATAAGGAGTTCAATCATGAATTTTTAGTGGTATGATTCTTGATTAATTATAATAAGAATATGTTGGTCCTACATAGGTTCTTATTGTAATTAGTGGCCTAATTTATTTTATTCCTGCGGTCCCTGTAGTACCCTAGTTGTTTTGGAATAATAGGGTTTTTATTTAAATAATAAATGGATTATTTTATTTAAGTAATTGATAATTATTTTAATAAAATAATTTATTATTTATTTATTTATATTAAATGTTATTTTCCTATGGAAAATACGTTTTGAAGAATATAAATAAGAAAAAAACCCTAAGTTGAAAAGACGCTTGCGTTATTCTTTTCTGCCCACTCAGAAAAACTTTCTAGAGAGATAGCTAGGGTTACTGCAGAAGATCGTGGGTGACTCCAAGATCTTAGGAACAAAGACCGGTGAGCGATTCTGCGCTTCAAGAGGTCAGTTAATATTTATGTTTTTTAGTTTTCCCTTGATATGTGTTTCGGATCTGGGTTGTTTCCGCTTAATACCCGCTCCCATCAACCGCAAGACTAGTCTTTGGATGCTAGTTCCAAAAAGACAAAGACAAGTTTCTACAAAGCACCACAAGACAGGTAACCGTCAGGCGAGTCTTTGGGTGTTAATTCTAAAAAGACAATGATAAGTTTCTGCCAAAAAGCGACACAAAGCGAGTAACCGTCAGGTAAGTCTTCGGACGTTAGTCCCGCAAGAAAAAATCAAGTTTATGCCAAAAAGCACCACAAGGTGGATTTTCGCTAAGTTAAATGATCAGGTGTCAGTCCCCATTAATAAAATCCTTTAAGTTGTTATCATGACCAAGTGTTAAGTTTCGTTTATTATGTTTTTCCAAGTTATTCCATAGCCACGAGGTGGATATCCGTCAGGTGAGTCACAAGGCGAGAGTAAACTCCATTTAAAAGTTTAAAGTTATATTATAACAAAAAGCAGAGGCTGCCAGATGCTTGATCGGGTGTTAATCCCTTAATAATCTTTTAAAGAGATTATTTAAAGTCTTATTTGGCTATAATTGGACAAGGATTATGATCGAGTACCGAGCATATAAACACTTAGTGAAAAATAATGACGAAGAGTATAAAAGGAAAGATTTCTCATTAAAAATGAAAATTACAAAACAGGGCAATTATCATTTATGAACAGAAGTAGGCAAAGTGACGCGAGTATGGAAGATCAATCTAAATAAGTCACGTGCCTCAAATCGTGAAGACAACTGTCACATTCAAATCTAAAGAATCGAAGACCAGCGGAGGACTTCTGATATAGCACAATAATCGTCCAAAGCAGGTTATGTGCTAGCACTCAAAGATAGGGCCACATAGTAAGGATTTGATCAGATGATACTCTATCCCACCGAGGGAAAAGAAATCTCGGGCGCTTTAGATCTTAATTTTTTGTCAAGACTCGCTCTCTCAACTACGGGACGAGACTCCATGGGAAGTTACAAATCCCTATTACACGTATAATTGCAGGATCCCCTATCCACTGGCGGTACCTGTCAGATTTTGAGGAAATCTGATAACTAACTCCATCTTCCGTCAGTATAAAAACTAATGCAATTCTGTCAATATAAAAGCTAATGCAATTCTTACACAACTATTGTTAAGTTCAAAATATTACATCATACACACCCTTTTTTTCAACTTATTGACTTGAACGTTTTAGTAGTTGTTGTAGACGCCAACCACCTCATTTTTTGTTCTTACAGATTCACCAATTGCAATACAGTTTCATGTCAATCAAATTATTGTCCACATCTTTATAAATATTATGTATATTTATAGAAATTCAATAAAAATAAAAATCCAGGAAATATACTTCATAGAAGATAATAATGATATGCTATGTTAAAATACCAATATTTATTAATATTTTAAATTGGAAATTGAATTTAATTTTAGTATATATTTTTAATATTATGAATTTCCAATTATAAAAATTATACTAAAAATAATATTTATTATATTTATTATAATAATTATTATTGAAGTTACTAATAAAATTCTATAGATAGTAATAATAATAATAATAATATAGAAAAATATAAAAAATGTCTCGCTCAACATGTTGATCAATTTCTGTCACCCATTATTATTTAAAAAATTTTAAAAAAAAATTGAAAAAAAGAAAAGCAACCATGGCTTTCGCTTACTTGATGGCTGGCAGATCATAATTTAAAAACAAAAATAAAAAAATAATCCTTCAATCTTATAATTTTTATTATTTTTTAATTATTTTAAAATTATTATTAACTTTCATTTTTCACACTATATTAATATATAAAATTAATTATTATAATTTATTTAATTTTATATTATTTTCAAAAAATTTCTCTATATTTTTAGTATTTAATAAAATTTAATATTTTTAAAATGATTAGAATTGAAAAATTAATAAAAAAAATTATTTTTCTTAAAAAATATAAAAAAATAAAATTCACAAAAATTATAGGATAAAAAAAATAATAATAAAAATTTCTTCTCCCGGTTATTCCAGCGGAAGGGAGAGTTTTTTCTACAATACTCCTAGCATCAGCAACAATGTTTGCGGTGTCTAAACATTAAATTCTTGGGCACATTAGCAAGTGAAATGCAAGAATAAGAAAAATCAATGTTGCCAAGTCCAGTCTCTTCTGCCCATCATTGCTCGTCTGAAACAAGGAGGTTGTGGCCATAAACCAAACCAAATACAATTAATAAACTAAGAAACTACACCATTAGTAAGCAGATGAGGGAAGAGAAGTGAGGCAACTGGAAATTTCGACCCTTTCAATATGTTATAGGCAAAAGGACCGGAAAACTAAATAACAGATGGCATCATGAGCGTCTTCAGAGATATCCAACTAAGCTAAAACTATAAATCCGTCAGACAATCTTGCAATAGCCAAACAAACAGCAAATGGGTAACATGCAGAGCTCCAAACATCTTTAAAATCTACCAAGGCGACCTACAAGGAGGAGGAAACATCAAGCAGAGCCAAACAAACACATAAACCTCTAGTCATGTAGATCAAAGGATACTCTTGCCTTTAAAATCAGGTCTGCCAAAAAGGAAAAACAAACAAACAAAAAAAACTATTTACATCCTCCCGGTAGTGGAGAGTAGGACCACCCTCAGGAGGAAAAGCATTGCTTCCGGATAGGGAACTCAACTGAAACCAACAATAAAGAAGGCTAGCCCTTTAGAAAAAGAAGAAAAAACTTCAAAGGAAAAACTCTCTTAGAGTCCCAAACTTTTTAACTTTATTGTCCGACGTAGGCCCATTGATAAAAAAAGAAATCTCAATTTTACGAATTTTCATATTTATAATTTAAAATTTTAATTTTGAATAAAAACTTATGCAAAAACTAAATAAATTTATCATTTATCAAAATATTAATAGAGCAGTGACTTTCTAATCCAATATATCAGTTGTATGGTATAAAAAAAAAAAAAATTTAAGTAGAGCCATTCTAAAATTCTGGGCTATATTCTATTAAAATCCTGAGGATTAATGATTTTTTTTAATTTTTTAATAATAATTTAAAGATAAATTTAAATTAAAAAATAAAAATTCTTCACCCTACAAATTTGTGATTTGAACCATCACCTTAGTGTTGTATACTAGTGCTGTACTGCGGAAATAGGCGATTGACACGGGAAGATCAGAGAGAAATAGCCGCCTCCTGGCGGGCCAACCACAAGGCACAAGCATTTCTTGATTGTGTGATAACTCAGGGCCGTTCATCGATCGCCCACAGAGTTTCCAATTGTCAATTAAAACAAACCCTAAATCAGAGGGCAGACGATACAAATACCCTCAGCTGCTATTAAAGCCTTAAACATCTCACGATATGATGATGGACACGTGTCCTCTTTCCTCGATCCGCCAAAGTCTCGCTAAAATCCATGCCCTTGTCCTTTCGCTTATCTCTCCATCTTCTATTTGCAGATAGTTCCCACTTCGCTCTCTTCTCCTTTATTCTCCATTCTTTGATCTGCTTTCTTCAGAGATGGAAGCGGTGACGACGGTCTTATGCTCTTGAATCTCTCTGGTAAGATTCAATACTATCAGTTTTCAATTGGGTTTTCATAGCAACTGATGTTTGAGCCTTTTATGGTGATCCTCGTCCGTTCTCTAATTTGGTTCAGCAAAAGGAAAAAAGGAAAAATCCCCATTAAAATCACTCTCTCAATCCATCTCTGAGTGATTCAATTTGGGTTCTTATCCTTTCCATAGTTGTCATTTGTTCAGAACTCCGAGTTCTCTTTTCCACTTCATGTTCAGTAGTATTGGGTGATATTCAGTTGAGATTAGCTAACTGTGATTTTACAAGATTAACAGTATTTAATACTATTAGAGAAAAGCCAATAGGAGTAGTTTTGTTTTGTGATTGATTGAAAACAGCAATAGTTAGAATCTTGTTAAGGAATTGATTTGTGGTATAGAAGTGGCTAAAATGAGTCTGGGTGCAGCCGAGAATGATTCGGCGTCGGAGATTCATATTCCGGCAGAAATTGATTGGCATATGCTTGACAAATCCAAGTTTTTCTTTCTTGGGGCTGCTTTATTTTCTGGTGTATCAGCTGCACTTTACCCTGTTGTTGTTTTAAAGACTCGGCAACAGGTTTCTACTGCTCAAATTTCGTCTCTCAAATTGTCATTTTCCATTATGCGCCATGAAGGTGTGAGAGGTTTCTATAGGGGTTTTGGTACCTCTTTGATGGGAACAATCCCAGCAAGAGCCCTTTACATGACAGCACTTGAGGTGACCAAGAGCAGCGTTGGGACTGTAACTGTTAAATTAGGATTCTCTGATACTCAAGCAACAGCTATAGCAAATGCTGCTGCTGGATTGAGTTCTGCTATGGCTGCTCAGCTAGTTTGGACCCCAATTGATGTTGTGAGCCAAAGACTCATGGTTCAGGGTTGCAGCAACAGTACGAGTGGCAAGAACATCATCCCCAGTTTGGATTCTTGTGGATATAGGAATGGCCTTGACGCATTTCGAAAGATTTTACGTGCTGATGGTCCAAGGGGATTGTATAGAGGATTTGGGATATCAATATTGACTTATGCACCATCAAATGCAGTTTGGTGGGCATCTTACTCTGTGGCAAATAGGCTTGTTTGGGGTGGAATCGCTTGCTCCACTAATAAGAAAGAAGAGAGTTCATTTAACGGTGGTGGATGCAGTTATAGGCCTGATTCAAAGGCAGTAGTGGCAGTGCAGGGGTTATGTGCAGCCATGGCTAGTGGGGTTTCAGCTCTGATTACTATGCCATTTGACACAATTAAGACACGAATGCAAGTTTTGGATGGAGAACAAAATGGAAGAAGACAACCATTGACAGTTGTAGAAACAGTTAAGAATCTGGTAAAGCAAGGTGGATTTGCGGCATGTTATAGAGGATTGGGGCCAAGATGGGTTTCAATGTCTCTCTCTGCAACAACAATGATCACTACATACGAATTCTTGAAACGATTATCTACTAAGAGCAGAGAAAGCTTCAGTTCATGACTCCAGAAATCAGAACAAGTGAAAAAAAGAAATCTTTTCTCACTGGATGTCGTACAATTTTTGTAGCTCCTTTCCTCCATTGTCTGAAATGGCCAACTTGCCAGGAGGGCTTATCGGTGTGAAATTCTTTTTCTTTTCTTTTTTGTTTTTTTTTTTGCTTTTTCCCCCTTGTTTCTCTCAGCAGTTGGCAAACTAATGTACACTTGTATATAATACAAACCTCTTCTGCTTTCTCCCATTTAACATTCTAACGGAACGGTGTTTATCCTATGCAAGCAGAAGATTTGCATAGCATCCTTAACCTTAAAGATGCCATGTTCCTTGAGAATCGAAATGGCTTTTGATTGTTGTTTTCCTTCTTTCTGTATAATTAAGTCTCAGACGTGTAAAAGATGATGAAATTATCATGCTATTAAGTAGGTGAGAAAGCCACTCACCTGATAGTGATGGGATCCTATTCTCCATATCCATACAAGCACGAGAACAAAGACCATGGATTACGCCATACGAGACCAAAATGTATATGTTGTATATAATTATTACTGTTAAATAACTGAATGTTACTGTTGAATTTGGGCAATGATTTGAGGTTTTTGATACATATTTATGATTAACGCTAATTTGTATTAAAATTGTAATGACAATATTATTTTTAAATTATTTTAAAATTTAGAGTATGACGAATTTTTTTTTTCTTTTAAGTAATCGCACGCAGCATTAGCATTTGATATTCGATAAGAAATATTTTTAATTTTCAGCATCTAGTGAGCTTGAGAGGCGAAGATGGAAAAAGAAAATAGCGGTTATGGTAGTTGATGGTTTGCTTCCATTTTAAAGTTTCAGACTCGTGCATGATCCTTAGTAAATGTAAGCATAACGAAATTTACTAATTTATTATTTTTTAGAAATATAATTATGAGGAAATAAATAATTTCGAACCAAAGTATTTGATAAAAAAGAAGAAGACGAGAAATCCAAAATGGGTTTCCATGTTAAAGAAGCCAAAGGTGAAGACAGGATAAGGCAGAAGGTATGGGGAGTGGGGTTGTTTTGTCAATTAACGGAGGGTGGAGGACAAGAAACGATGGGCAGAGATGAGACAAAACCCATTTTGCTGAGTTAAGTTTCTATGGACCATCCTGCAAACGCCATTATTATGCATTTCTTTGGACCATCAGGTTTAGATCTCAGCTGAAACAATGGGCAAGATGATCAGCCTGCCTCTGCCTCCATGTGTGTGTGTCTGATTCCTGGAACAGCACCTCACATTTCTCTGCTAAATCATGAAGCTCAACGTGGCAAAAACTTTATGACTTTCACTGAAATTATTCAAAGCTGAATTTGAGGACCACTTTTTTTCCGCCTGCAATTTGCAAAGCCAGGGGCGTCGCCTATTATAGTAAACTCTCATATTGGAAAATGATGGTAATTTATTTTTTTATAAACCATCCATTGAAATTTACTAATTCTATTAATCTGAATTCCGATTCGCACTTATAGATTAAAGAGTAAAATATTTTTTTTTAAATTTTTAAATGTATTTCATATTTAAAATTCGAAACTCAAAATCTCTAATTAAGAAATAAGAAATTCGCCTCATTCATCACTCCTTAAAAGTAAAATTAGGATAATTTTAATATTATATCTTAAATTTCTTTTATGATTTCCCAAATTTACTAAGTACAAATTATGACAATACTTTTTTTTTTATAATTATAACCATGTAAGAAAATAAATTCATTAGTGGATGTTAAATATACTGAGTTTGGCCTTACAAGATTGCCAGAAGATATAGATGCAACCAAATACATAAACGTAACGAGGAGGCCCAAGACCCATTACAAACAAGAAGTCCTGGAAATGGATCATCCAACTTGAGGATAATGGCCCGCATCTCTTATAAGCCGTTGTCTGAGCAAGCAAAGCTAAGGAGGAAGAATCCGATAAAAAACACCAAAGCTAAGACGATAAGAAGAAAGATTCCCACACCTTGAAGAAGAACGCCAGCACCACCAAATCAAAAAACATAACCACAAACTCATAATTCTAATGGTAAAAAAAAAGACAGCAGAAAAAAAAAAAAACTCAATACCTAACTTAAGAACAAGCCTTAGATATGCTACCTTACCCGCGATAGTGTTGTCATCAGTAAATGAAGCTTTAAGAGTCAAGAGGCCACTAAGTGTTAGAGATAAACTCTAAAGATGACATGCAGGAATTGATTTTCCACTCTCATAAGTTATCAAGACAAATCGAAGGCGTACTAAAGAACAAAGATAGGGGAAGATTAGACAACACCACTAAATTGCAGGATTTTAAAGATCTTTCTCCACAAAGCTTCACCTGCAAAAGAAAAAACACATACAACAACTTAAACACAAGGAAAACAATAGTTTAATAAAATTCCCTTCTATAAGCATAGATCTGTTAATAAAATCAACATTATTTATCTACAACGTCGCTAGAAGGCGAAGAGGAAGAAACCAACTTTATGGGTAAGGGAAGAAGGTTTCCCTTTCCCAAAAGGGGCAAGAGGCTGTATGGATGGTGTGAAATCCCTATCCCACATCATTAGTTTAGAAATTGATTAAAGAGTACATAATAGCTGATATAAAACTATTAAAAAATTTAAGGTAATTATTTTATACTAAATGAAAATGAGTCCAAACAATTATCTAGACCAGATTGAATCAGACTATTACAATAGAGCAGGTTGATTTGTACAAAAGAAATAGAAAAAAAAAAAAGTAACTTTCTCTCTCTATTCAAAAAGAGAGAAAAGTCTTGTTTGTTTAGCCACTAATTTTTTTTTACTGTGGTGTATTTAAAATTAAAGAATTGTGATCCTCAATTTCTTATCTATAAATTTTTAATGCATATAAATAAATTTAATTATAACGATCTCAACTGCTTGCTCAAAGATGGTTTATATTGATTAAAGCATAATATATGTTATATTATACTAAAATAAATGACAATCATATTTTTTTATTTGCAAAAACATAAATGGCTAAATTTTTTTATTTGCAAAAACATAAATGGCTAAGTTTGCTTGTGAACCATGGAGGTAAAAAAATATTAAATTTCACTTTTGTTTAAATTTACTCCTTAACTATTATTAAAAAGTCAAATAAAATTATTATTTGTTAGGATTTTAAAATCTAAATTATATTTTTTTCTATTTATTTGAACTTATTTAAGCGTATTTAGCTTTTAATGATATTTAAAAAATGAATTTGGCTAAAAAATGAAATTTGATATTTTTTTAGTCCGTATTATGTAATTTAGAGATAAATTTAACTTTTTAACTGTTTATATCAAAGTAAAAATCTTAATCATAGTTTCATTAGATGGTCTTATAAGAAATGATAAAAAAGATAATGTTGCTTCAAATATAATCTCAAATACAAAACATTGATGCAACAAAATAAAACCAACCGTTCAAACAACAATATAAAATCTCCCATTCTTCTAAAATTACCACTTTTGCTCTCAATTACTTTCTTTTGCTTATAAAAGACTCGACCACTCAATTTTTTTATTCTCTCATTTTCTAAGGGTAATTCCTGTCTCTATTCTTTTTTAAAAATGAATAGGTCTTCTTCGTCTTCCTCCTCTTCATTTGGTGGAAGTTCAACTTCAAGCTCCTCCTTGGCAGCCCCATCTGCGCTCCAACTCCCATCGTTCTGTTGCGGGTGGTCTACAATAATGACAGCTTCTTGGTGAATGACATATCATCCGTACTGACTGAGAGAGATGTAGACCGCTTGCATGACCATTACCAAATCTCTTTCGAGATTTTTCGGGTTTATGCTCCACACCTGAACATTTGTGTAATACCCGGCTCGAGTCCGGCATCGGAATTCCTGTAGTCCGGTGGAATCTTGGGTGTCGGAACCCTCGAGAAGGGTAATGCATATGTTTTCCAAGGTATTTTCACTTGTTTTCATGTTTTGAAGTGTGAAAAGCATTGAGTTTTGAAAGAAAAGCAACAAGGGAGAAATGTAAAGGTTCGGCCGCCGAAGGTCACTTTCGGCCGCCGAACATTGCATGGTTGCGGCTTCACGTTCGGCTGCCGAAGGTGGTCTGGCCAGCCACCTATAAAAGGGCCAAAGGTCGGTGAGAGGAGGGTATTTTCTCCTCCACTTGCAGCCAGAGGTGAGTTTCAGCCTCTCCACGTTGACTTTCATGTTTTTCATGATTTTCATCAAATCTTTCAAGAGTTTTAAGAGTTTTGGTGATTTATGAAGGGTTTGAGAAAAAGAAACAAGTTTTGAAGCTTGGAGCTTTGGAAGAGCTTTTCTTCATATCTCCACGTTAGGACCCTTCATCCTTACGTTGTGTAAGAGGTAAGTGAAGATCCTGAGCTTCTTTGATGATTTTGCAAGGTTTTCTAAAGTTTGTATGGGTAGTATGCATGTTTAGGTTTAGGTGAGGTTTTGGTGATTTGTGGTGTTCCAGCATGTGTAAGTGTTATGTGCTATGTTTGTTTGGGGTTTTAGGGTAGTTTGAGACCCCTTTGGGCATATCTATGTGTATATGCTAGTTGGGAGTAGTTGTTATGCATGTTTGTAGGTTTTTGAGCAAAGTTTGCATGAAACAGAGCAGGGTTCTGTCCTTCGGGCAAAACCAGGTTCGGCCGCCGAAGGAAGGTTCGGCCGCCGAACCCTTTGTGGAGGCAGTTCGGCTGCCAAAGGTTGCCCCCGAAAGCAAGGCTTTCGGTTTAGAAAGAGCCTTTCGGCCGCCGAAAGAGGGAGTTCGACCGCCGAAAGTGTGTGAGTTTCGTCTCTGGACGAGACCTTCGGCCGCCGAAGGTGCCGCCGAACATGCATGAGTTTCGTCTCTGGAGTGGGGTTTCGGCCGCCGAACCTGCCGCCGAAAGTGCCCTGTCCAGCTTTCTTTTGCATGTTTTATGTGATGGTTTTAGGATTGTTTAGAGGGGTTTTGGGGCGTTTCTTAGGGATGTTCTTGAGTGAGTTTGGTCCCTCATTTGAGTCCACCTGTGTAGGTACGGACCAGAGGAATCAGGGAAATCAGCAGTGAGTCCAGTGTCAGAACCTGCAGTGTCAGTGCAAAGATAACCAGAGGTGAGTGGAATTTAACGTAATGTTTTAATATGATATGATAACTGATATTTTCTCATGCTTCATGCATCATGACTATGCTATAGGGTGAGTGCATTAGTGTACACAAAGATGATGCATTGCATTGATCCTTGTACTTGGCATTGCTCCTTGTACATGGCTTATGTGAGACGGCACGGACTTCGTGAGGATTCATTAGCCCTCAGAGGAAGACCTGGAACAGCCCTACGGGGACCAGGCACAACAGAAAGACCTGGAACAGCCCTACGGGGACCAGGCACATGGTACTTAGGTACCCCAGATTAGATAGAGGGATTTTTGATCCGTCCGGCCGAGGTGATGTGCTTATATGTTGCATTCCATGAGAGCATGTTTTATCACCTGTTATTTTATTATTCTACTCACTGGGCTATCGTAGCTCATCCCTCTCCCCTAACTCCAGTTGTGCAGGTTCAGAGGTCAGAGAGAACTCAGCAGGGTACAGGAAGAGTACAGAGTTTTGTAATAGCTAGCGTGGACATGTCATTGTATAGAGATAGTGTATATGTATAGAATGGTGTTTGATTTATAAGACTTGTAATCCCTTTGTAGCGTCACATGATCAGTTTATGTATGTTTCTTTCTTGTTGTATGTTTATGAGCAAAACCAGGCTTAACATGATGAGTTTGATCCGCCTAGGGCCATGAGGAGCTCTAGTAGGGATTAGTAGAGAATAGAAAGATTGCATGCACAGGTTAAGCCTTGGAATGAAGAAAAGTTTTATGTTTTTACAGCAAACGTATGATCATGTATGGGATTTCACAGGTATACAGACAGAATAGCAGGCTTACTACGGGTCCCGGCGACCTTAAGTCGATCTGGATCCTAGTGCCGGTGGCAGTTCGGTTTCCGGGCTGTTACAGATTGGTATCAGAGCCCTAGGTTCACATGGTCGGACCTATAGAGAGAGAGTTGGGCTCATAGAGAGGTTTAGTAGGTCAAGCACCATAGGAAAAACATGTCCACTAGGATAGGATGTTAGTCCTGTCTATATGCTGATGTGCCATGCCCTGAGTTATGCATGTGCATGTTTTTGATGTGTTGCTGATGTGTTATGTGATTTGTTGTTTGCCAGAGAGTGAAGATGCGAGGAACTCGTCGATCCGCGAGATTGACTGGAGTCCCACCTGTAAGTGAGGGTACAGCTGCTCGTCCACCTGCCTTGCCTTTGGCAAGATCTCACAGGTCAAGCAGGGAAGGAACGTCACGAGACCCTAGAAGGTCTTCTGACGAGAGCAGGAGAGGAGTAAACAGAGGGGGAAGGTCAGTAGAAGAAAGAGGTGTGATGGAAGAGGGTCAGAGTAGAGATGTAAGCATGGGTGTCGGAAGGTCAGAAGAAGGTATGGGGGAATCCCAGGGAGGCATGCAGGCCTCAGGATTTGGCTATCCACCCTTTTCACAGGGCCCAGAGTATCCGATGGGAGGCACGTCGGATTACTCCAGCTTTGCTCCATATCCACCCTACATGCCATATATGCCCTATCCTTCCTTTTATCCACCATATCACATGTATCCACCCCCACCTGTTCATCCAAGTCCAGTACAGCCTGAAGTGAGGGAACCAGTTCCTCCACCACCACCTCCTGAACCAGTAGCCACTGTTGTGGAAGCACAGCAACCCAGTTCTTCAGGGGGAAGTAAGGTGAAGATGACTGAGTACTTAAAGTTGGATGCTCCTAAATTCAATACAGGAGATGATCCCTTTGAGTATCTCAGTGCAGTGAGAATGATAACAAGTGAGTTGGGAGCAGATGATGGTAGAGCCATTGAGATGGCAGGGTTCACGTTAAAGTGTAAGAAAGCAAGAGAATGGTTCAAGAACTATGTGGACCCGAGACTTGAGAGTATGACATGGGAAGAGTTCGCCAACGAATTTGCTGGATGGGCTTTTCCTGACAGTTCTAGGGAACTAAAGGTTGTGGAGTTTGAGCAGTTGCGACAGACGGAGGAGATGAGCGTTGATGCATATACAGATAAGTTCCTGGAATTGTTGCCATATGTCGGTCAGACATATGAGACAGATCAGAAGAAGGCAAAGAGATATGCCACAAGGCTTCATCCCAGGTATTTCTCTTTGATTCTTCATGCGGAGAAGGAAAGTTTCCACTCTATTGTGGATGCTGCTAGAAAGATGGAGGCTAGTGCCATAAGTCAAGGTGTAGTCACGGCACAGTCTTCTGGTGTTAAACCAGGTTCCTCCTCACAGAGTACAGTAAGTGCAAGTAAGAAGAGATGGGAGAAATTCAGAGGAAAGAGAGGCAAGGTTTGGAACAGGCTTAAGTCGGGTCTGGGAATGAGTAGTAGTTTCAGTTCTGGCGCAGAGTTTCCAGTATGCAAGAGGTGTGGCAAACAGCATAGAGGAGCTTGTCAGTTGGGATCCACAGCCTGCTATAGATGTGGGCAGGAGGGACATTATGCACGAGAATGTCCTCAGGCGACTTTGGTTGCACCATCCCAGCAGATGAGTACGGGCAGTGTAGTCCAGCCCGTAGTTTCAGCCATACCACCAAGCAGTGGTAGAGGAAGAGGAAGAGGGGCAGCCTCTTCATCAGGGATGGGTTCCCGAGGTGCAGGTCCGTCAGCCCCAGCACGGATTTTCACCCTGACTCAGCAGGAGGCAGACACGTCGAACACGGTGGTGTCAGGTAATCTCATCATTGGGTGTTCCGAGGTGTATGCTTTAATGGACCCCGGTGCTTCTCACTCTTTCATTTCTTCTAGAGCTGCAGAGAGGTTGGGTCTGATAGTGTCTGCGTTAGAGTGTCCTCTATGGGTCAGTGGACCCAAATGTGATCCATCTTTGGCAGAGTCAGTCTGTCGGTTCAGTCCCGTGTGCATAGAGGGTAGATACCTTCCAGCTGACCTGGTGGTTCTAGAGTTGACAGATTTTGATGTCATTCTAGGGATGGATTGGTTATCTACGTATGATGCTACCCTGAACTGTAGAGATAAGGTAGTCAGTGTCAGAGACCAGGATGGGTCAGCGTGTGTCTTCAGAGGAGACAGGAGAGGGACACCTAGGGGTTTGATATCAGCCCTCCAGGCTCGTAGAATGTTAAGGAAGGGGTGTCAGGGGTTCCTAGCTTATGTGAGAGAGCTAGACAGTCAGGTTAGGGAACCATCCTCAGTACCAGTTGTTAGAGACTTCCCAGATTTGTTTCCTGAAGAGCTTCCAGGATTACCACCGGATAGGGAAATAGAGTTCGAGATTGAGTTGATGCCCAATGCCAGACCGATCTCTATTCCTCCCTATAGGATGGCACCAGCAGAGTTGCGAGAGTTGAAAGAACAGTTACAGGATTTGGTAGCTAAGGATTTCATCCGCCCGAGTACCTCACCCTGGGGTGCTCCAGTATTATTTGTCAGAAAGAAGGATGGACCTCTGAGACTTTGTGTCGACTACAGACAGTTGAACAAAGTCACTATCAAAAATAAGTATCCATTACCCAGGATCGATGATCTATTCGACCAGCTGGCAGGAGCAGGTTGTTTTTCAAAAATAGATCTGAGATCTGGATACCACCAGTTGAAGATCAGGGAAGGAGATGTATCCAAGACTGCTTTCAGAACTAGATATGGGCATTATGAGTTCCTTGTGATGCCGTTCGGGTTGACTAACGCCCCTGCAGCATTCATGGATCTCATGAACAGAGTTTTCAGGGAGTACTTGGATCGTTTTGTGATCGTCTTTATTGATGATATCTTGGTGTACTCCAGGAATGCAGAGGACCATGCCCAGCATCTGCGGATAGTGCTGCAAACCTTGAGAGAGCATGGCTTGTATGCCAAGTTCTCCAAGTGCGAGTTCTGGCTAAGGAGCATTTCCTTTTTGGGACATGTTGTATCAGAGGACGGTATATCAGTAGATCCCAAAAAGGTAGAGGCAGTAGCCAACTGGCCTACACCCACTACAGTGACAGAGATCAAGAGTTTTCTGGGTTTGGCAGGCTACTATCGGAGGTTCGTTCAGGACTTCTCGAAGATAGCTGCTCCTATGACCAGACTGACCAGAAAGAATCAGAAATTTGTGTGGTCAGAGGAATGTGATGAGAGTTTTGCGGAGTTGAAGCGACGGTTAACTTCAGCACCGGTGTTAGCTCTGCCGATCAGTGATGAAGATTTCACAGTGTTCTGTGATGCATCCCGAGTGGGATTAGGTTGTGTGTTGATGCAGAATGACCGAGTGATAGCTTATGCTTCTAGACAGCTGAAGAAGCACGAGCTAAATTACCCGACACACGATCTTGAGATGGCAGCTGTGATCTTTGCACTTAAGATGTGGAGGCATTACCTCTATGGGGTAAAATGTGAGATCTATACGGATCATAAGAGCCTACAGCACATCTTAAGTCAGAGAGAGTTAAACTTGAGGCAGAGACGGTGGGTAGAATTGCTCAGTGATTATGATTGTAAAATCCAGTATCATCCGGGCAAGGCTAATGTTGTAGCTGATGCATTAAGCCGAAAGTCACTTGGCAGTTTATCCCACATTGCAGTAGAGAGAAGACCGGTGGTGAAGGATTTCTACAAGCTCGTGGAAGAAGGGTTACAGTTGCAGTTATCTGGTACAGGTGCGTTGATCGCACAGATGAGAGTAACACCAGTGTTTCTAGAGCAAGTGGCTCTGAAACAGCACGAAGACCCCGAGTTAGTAAAGATTGCCAGGACTGTTCAGTCGGGCAACAGTGCAGAGTTTAGATTTGACGGAGAGGGGATTCTTCGGCACGGTAAGAGGTTATGTGTACCAGATGATAGCAGTTTGAAAGCCGACATTATGAGGGAAGCTCATAATACGCGGTATAGTATTCACCCGGGAGCCACCAAGATGTATCAAGATCTGAGAAGGGTGTATTGGTGGCCAGCAATGAAGAGAGAAGTGGCACAGTTTGTGTCAGCCTGCGAGACATGTCAAAGGGTGAAGCTAGAGCACCAGAAGCCGGCTGGAATGCTTAACCCACTGCCAATTCCAGAATGGAAATGGGAGAACATAGCTATGGATTTTGTAGTGGGGTTACCGGCGACGTCTAACAGACTAGACTCCATATGGGTGATTGTGGATAGACTCACTAAATCTGCTCACTTCATTCCAGTCAGGAGTAACTACTCTGTAAACAAGTTGGCGCAGGTGTATGTAGACGAGATAGTAAGGTTGCATGGAGTTCCAGTGTCGATAGTATCAGATCGAGGACCTCAGTTCACCTCCAGGTTTTGGCGGAGTCTGCAGAACGAAATGGGCACAAGGTTGGATTTCAGCACTGCTTTCCATCCACAGACAGACGGTCAGTCAGAGAGGACCATCCAGACCATTGAAGATATGCTGAGAATGTGTGTGTTAGACTTTGGCGGTTCTTGGAGGCAGCATCTACCTCTGGTGGAGTTTGCCTACAACAACAGCCATCATGCTAGCATAGGGATGGCTCCTTATGAAGCTTTGTATGGGAGGAAGTGCCGAACACCTGTTTGCTGGGAAGAGGTAGGAGAGAAAACTCTTGCAGGGCCAGAGTTAGTTGAGATAACCAGCAAGTTAGTGCCTATCATCAGAGAGAGGATCAGAACAGCTGTAAGCAGACAGAAAAGCTATGCAGACATCCGTAGGAAGCAGATAGAGTTCCAGGAGGGGGATATGGTATTGCTTAAGGTGTCTCCGATGAAGGGAGTGGTTCGCTTTGGAAGGAAGGGTAAGCTAGCCCCACGGTACATTGGTCCCTTTGAGATCTTGCAGAGGATCGGGCCTGTATCGTATAAGCTAGATTTACCGGCTTCTATGGAAAGAATTCACCCGGTATTCCATGTTTCTCTGTTGCGAAAGTTTGTGTCAGATCCAGAGAAAGTTCTTAGTGAACCTGAGGTGGAAATCTTAAGTGATCTCACCTATGTAGAGCAGCCAGTGCGGATCCTTGACACCCAGATCAGAAAGCTGAGAAACAAGGAGATACCAATGGTGAAAGTTCTGTGGAACCACCACAACCTAGAAGAGTGCACTTGGGAGACTCGGGAGTCCATGCTCCAGCAATACCCATATCTGTTTTAAGGTTAGTTTTTCCCCTTTTCTATGTGTTTATGTTGTGTTAGGGACATTCGGGGACGAATGTTCTTAAGGGGGGGAGAATGTAATACCCGGCTCGAGTCCGGCATCGGAATTCCTGTAGTCCGGTGGAATCTTGGGTGTCGGAACCCTCGAGAAGGGTAATGCATATGTTTTCCAAGGTATTTTCACTTGTTTTCATGTTTTGAAGTGTGAAAAGCATTGAGTTTTGAAAGAAAAGCAACAAGGGAGAAATGTAAAGGTTCGGCCGCCGAAGGTCACTTTCGGCCGCCGAACATTGCATGGTTGCGGCTTCACGTTCGGCTGCCGAAGGTGGTCTGGCCAGCCACCTATAAAAGGGCCAAAGGTCGGTGAGAGGAGGGTATTTTCTCCTCCACTTGCAGCCAGAGGTGAGTTTCAGCCTCTCCACGTTGACTTTCATGTTTTTCATGATTTTCATCAAATCTTTCAAGAGTTTTAAGAGTTTTGGTGATTTATGAAGGGTTTGAGAAAAAGAAACAAGTTTTGAAGCTTGGAGCTTTGGAAGAGCTTTTCTTCATATCTCCACGTTAGGACCCTTCATCCTTACGTTGTGTAAGAGGTAAGTGAAGATCCTGAGCTTCTTTGATGATTTTGCAAGGTTTTCTAAAGTTTGTATGGGTAGTATGCATGTTTAGGTTTAGGTGAGGTTTTGGTGATTTGTGGTGTTCCAGCATGTGTAAGTGTTATGTGCTATGTTTGTTTGGGGTTTTAGGGTAGTTTGAGACCCCTTTGGGCATATCTATGTGTATATGCTAGTTGGGAGTAGTTGTTATGCATGTTTGTAGGTTTTTGAGCAAAGTTTGCATGAAACAGAGCAGGGTTCTGTCCTTCGGGCAAAACCAGGTTCGGCCGCCGAAGGAAGGTTCGGCCGCCGAACCCTTTGTGGAGGCAGTTCGGCTGCCAAAGGTTGCCCCCGAAAGCAAGGCTTTCGGTTTAGAAAGAGCCTTTCGGCCGCCGAAAGAGGGAGTTCGGCCGCCGAAAGTGTGTGAGTTTCGTCTCTGGACGAGACCTTCGGCCGCCGAAGGTGCCGCCGAACATGCATGAGTTTCGTCTCTGGAGTGGGGTTTCGGCCGCCGAACCTGCCGCCGAAAGTGCCCTGTCCAGCTTTCTTTTGCATGTTTTATGTGATGGTTTTAGGATTGTTTAGAGGGGTTTTGGGGCGTTTCTTAGGGATGTTCTTGAGTGAGTTTGGTCCCTCATTTGAGTCCACCTGTGTAGGTACGGACCAGAGGAATCAGGGAAATCAGCAGTGAGTCCAGTGTCAGAACCTGCAGTGTCAGTGCAAAGATAACCAGAGGTGAGTGGAATTTAACGTAATGTTTTAATATGATATGATAACTGATATTTTCTCATGCTTCATGCATCATGACTATGCTATAGGGTGAGTGCATTAGTGTACACAAAGATGATGCATTGCATTGATCCTTGTACTTGGCATTGCTCCTTGTACATGGCTTATGTGAGACGGCACGGACTTCGTGAGGATTCATTAGCCCTCAGAGGAAGACCTGGAACAGCCCTACGGGGACCAGGCACAACAGAAAGACCTGGAACAGCCCTACGGGGACCAGGCACATGGTACTTAGGTACCCCAGATTAGATAGAGGGATTTTTGATCCGTCCGGCCGAGGTGATGTGCTTATATGTTGCATTCCATGAGAGCATGTTTTATCACCTGTTATTTTATTATTCTACTCACTGGGCTATCGTAGCTCATCCCTCTCCCCTAACTCCAGTTGTGCAGGTTCAGAGGTCAGAGAGAACTCAGCAGGGTACAGGAAGAGTACAGAGTTTTGTAATAGCTAGCGTGGACATGTCATTGTATAGAGATAGTGTATATGTATAGAATGGTGTTTGATTTATAAGACTTGTAATCCCTTTGTAGCGTCACATGATCAGTTTATGTATGTTTCTTTCTTGTTGTATGTTTATGAGCAAAACCAGGCTTAACATGATGAGTTTGATCCGCCTAGGGCCATGAGGAGCTCTAGTAGGGATTAGTAGAGAATAGAAAGATTGCATGCACAGGTTAAGCCTTGGAATGAAGAAAAGTTTTATGTTTTTACAGCAAACGTATGATCATGTATGGGATTTCACAGGTATACAGACAGAATAGCAGGCTTACTACGGGTCCCGGCGACCTTAAGTCGATCTGGATCCTAGTGCCGGTGGCAGTTCGGTTTCCGGGCTGTTAAATTGTGGACGATTAGATCTCTGCTGAGAATATCATCATGGTATATGAAGAACAGTTGAATATGGGTATCTGGTTCCCAATGGACCCGTTCTTTATTGAAATACACCGTTTTCACAAGTTGTCTGTAACATCCTCTGGGCCCACAACAGTAGATATTGTCCGCTTTTGGGTTCGAGGGCCTTGGCCCAGCCTTCCCCTCACGGTTTTGTTTCTAAGGGTTCACGCCCAGGGTTCACGCCCAGGGTTCACGCCCAGCGTCCTTCCCCCGCATCCTTCCCCTCAAAACGCGTCTACTGTGATCTCTTGGGGCTTGCCCTTATAAGGCTTCCCCCCTCCTTACCTCTTTCCGATGTGGGATACTTTCAAGGGCAAGCCCCAAGAGATCACAGTAGATGCGTTTTGAGGGGAAGGATGCGGGGGAAGGACGCTGGGCGTGAACCCTTAGAAACAAAACCGTGAGGGGAAGGCTGGGCCAAGGCCCTCGAACCCAAAAGCGGACAATATCTACTGTTGTGGGCCCAGAGGATGTTACAATTGGTATCAGAGCCTGAGCCTCACGAGTACGGTGTGCTGAGCGAGGACGCTCAGGCCTGTAAGGGGGGTAGAAGCCCTAAGCAGGTGGATTGAAAGTATCCCACATCGGAAAGAGGTAAGGAGGGGGGAAGCCTTATACGGGCAAGCCCCAAGAGATCACAGTAGACGCGTTTTGAGGGGAAGGATGCGGGGGAAGGACACTGGGCGTGAACCCTGGGCGTGAACCCTTAGAAACAAAACCGTGAGGGGAAGGCTGGGCCAAGGCCCTCGAACCCAAAAGCGGACAATATCTACTGTTGTGGGCCCAGAGGATGTTACATTGTCAATCGCCCAACTGCACCCAAATAGCTGGAGGATTTTTGTAGGTTTTCACTTCATCTGCTTCAATAACAACTTTGAACTGAGCGTAACCCTCTTCTCCCAGTTGTACCAACTGGGCACTTGAAAAAATAAAGAGTTCTAGTTCTTTAGCGGGAAAAAGAACTGGACCCTCTTCGATCAAATACCCTCCTTCTTGAAGCGCTGAAAGAAATTTTTTTTTATTCTCCATTATAGGGTATCTGGGGATTTTGGAGAGCTCCATACAAACTGGAACATATACGTGGAGCTCAAAAATGAGGAGTCCAATCACGAAGCGATGAAGAAGAGGCTTTGGACTTCCTCTAGAGGATGGCCTCAACCCTGAGAGTGGACATTAACGTGGCGATGAGGAATGCCTTCCTGTCCTGGCAAAGTCATTACTAGGCAGAATAGGCTAGGTCTCCTCAACTGCCCCATCTTTAAAACCCTCAGAAAATCTTTTCCCATACTGCAGAGCAGTGTATCTTTTCTTTCCAAAGTTTGTCACTTTAAACTACCTTAATTACTCACATTTTTCTTTGTACAGGTATGGCAGGAAAAGAAAAGAATAAATTTGCAGAGGCACCTCGTGCTGCCCGGAAGGGAAAAGCCATAGTGGGTGCCTCCATTCCCCCACCAAAGCGGGCCCCATGCTGAAGAGGTCGCCATTCCTCCTCCTCCTCCACCTCCGGCTCTGACAAAAAAAGAGCAATCCACCACCCAACCAGAGTCTTCTATCAAGGGCGTTCCTTCCTCACCCTCTAGCCAATCTGGTCCACAACATGAAGAGGATGGAATCGAAGCCCAAAAGCCTTAGGGCATCCAACACTTGGCTTTGGCACTGACACAGGTGAACTCACTTCTTGAGGAGCCCCAACTGTCCGTTCCCATAGTAAAGAATGCCTTGAGGCCTGGGAACTGCCAACGTCTGAACACGGTGGAGACAGATTACTTATATGACAACGTCATCCATTTTGTAATGGAGAGTGACCTGTGCGCATACCTAGTCAAGGAGTGAAACAAGGCTCTGAGGAGAGAGTTTGGGGCATAGGAGAAAGACAAAAACCACCTATAAGAGGAGTGCTCATAGCTAAAGGCTCGGGTTACTGAAGTGAAAAACACAATGAAAAAGACCTAGAGTCTATAGAAAGCTCCAAGCAAACCTGGATGAAGCCAACAATTCAAAGACTGCCCTTGAGAATGGGGTTGAAACCGCTAAGACCAAGTGGCTATTCTTCAGTGGCAAGTCAAAGAGTTGCAGTCTCAAGCTTAAGAGAAATGGGCCACCATAGACAGAATTGTTGAGCTAGAAGTCAAACTTTAAGAAACTGTGGCCGGGGCGAAAAGATGTTAGTCGAAGGCCAGGATTCTATAAAGAAGGTGCTTATCAAGCAACTTCTTTTGGATTGACATTATCTTCCCGAAGGAGGAGGAGGAAGATGAGTAAGAGGAGGGGCAGACCGGAGGCAATCCCACCAACCGAGTCTCTATAGATGTAGTAAATAAAAATATAATAGAGGCTCGGGAGGAGGAGGCTGAAGATATCCCTCCTCCTATGTAAAAATTTCTTTATATAATGAAACATTTCTTCTGTCTTTTTGTCTTTTATTTTTGCTAAGCACTTAGAATCAATACTCGACCTAAAAATAAGATAACCAGAGTTCTCATCCAGTTGTTTTTGTGAATTAATCGCCAACTTGATAAATAAGTCCTGAATAACATAGATAATTTTATTAATGGGACTAATACCCGGTCGAATGCCTAGTGGTTACTCGCCTTTAGCATAGAAAATTTCGTAAATAAAATTATTAACGAGACTAACACTCGTTCAAGTACGTAACGATTACCCGCCTTGTGGCTTTGGTTTAAAATGCCTTAGAAAAATTATTAACAGAACTAACATCCGGTTGTAAGCCTTGCAGTTACCCACTTTATGGATTTGACGTGAAATGCTTTAGAAAGACTATTATCGGGACTCACACTTAGACATAAGCCTGGCGGTTACGTGCCTCCTGGCTTTGGAATAAAATGTCTTAGAATTATTATTATTGAGATTAATACCTGAATGTAAGTTGGTGGTTACTTGCCTCGTAGCTTTGGCATAAAATGCCTTAAAAAATTATTTATCGGGACTAACACTTGGACTTGTGCCTGGCGATTACCCGCCTTGTGACTTATCCCTGTAAAATACTTAATCGTTGATTCCTGCTTACTTCAGCAAACTATTGTTCCTCATAATTGAATAAAATAACACATGAAAAAATATCTCATTACTATTATTGATAAAATTTGTGTAAGTTACATAGGAATGGGGAATGACTCGACTATCTAATTTGGCCAATTTATAAGCCTCTTGGTGAATAACCCCCCGAGACTCTAAATGGTCCTTTTCAGTTTTTGCCCAACTTACCAGACGCGACATTACCTCCTGTTTCATCAGTCCTTTTAAGAACTAAGTCTCCTATATTAAAGACTCGAGGTTTAACCCAACTGTTGAATATATGAGACATTTTGTTCTTATAGATAGCCATTCTAATTGAAGCTTGCTCTCGTAAAAACTCAACTTGGTCAAGGTTGAATTGTATTTCTTCAAGGTCCCCTAAGGACTCAGGATGCCGAGTCCTGAAACTGCTTACTTGGACCTCCACGAGAATTACCATTTCGGCCCCATACACCAAAGGATGTATGATAACTCCTTGGGCCAGCTACCTTTGACCTTGTCAAGGATTGTTCTATTTGTAACCTTGATCATGCCATTGGTTTGAGGATGGTAAACTAAGCTGAATCGTATGTCAATATCCCATTTCCTGCAGAAGCCTTTAAATTTGAAAATTGCAAACTGGATTCTATAATCAATGATAACTATCTTAGGGATTCCAAAATGGGTGAATATGTTTTTGTTGACGAAGGAGATGGCCTGCTATGTGGTGATGGACTGGATTGCTTCTATCTCGGTCCACTTGTTGAAATAGTCAACTGCAACGATTAGAAATTTCCTTGATCCGATTGCTTTTGAAAATGGGCCAAGAATATCTAGCCCCTGTTGAAAAAGGGCAAGGGACTTTTGATTGCTGCTTGCATTTCACCTAGGGCTCGAGGAATGCTTACATGTACTTGACACCGTTGGCACTTCTGGACGAGCTCTTTTGTATCCTGCATCACTGTTGGCCAATAATATCATTGTCTAAATACTCTTCAAGCGATCGTTTGAACTCCTTAATGGCTTCCACAATCTCCTTTATGGATATCTCTGAGGATACTCCTACCATCATCCTTTGTTACACACCGTAACCACAGCTGAGTTGACGACCTCCTATACAACTAAGCATTTATTAGTGTATATTTAGAGGATCTTCTTATTACCTGCTTAGCTGATAGTTTGTCTATCGGTAACTCGTCCTCCATCAAGAATTTGTACACTGGAGTCATCCATGTTTCTCCCTCCTTAATTAGCAAAGTCTCCTCTTCACTAGTTGCCGGAGTATGTAGTACTTCAAACTAGAACGGTTGAGTCGAGTGTTGTTCTCTTATTGTCGCTATTTTTGCCAACTGATAAGCTTTTTCGTTGTCACTTTTGGCCACTTGGCGAAGTTCATAGTCGCCTTGCCTATCCATGATCCTCATTATTAAGGATTGGACTTTTTTCTCATACTTGATGAGATTAGAGACCCTGATGGGTGTCGAAATCATAAAAAATAACCTATTCAAATTCAACAAAAATAAATTGCGTATAGGGTGAATATGACCGAATCTATAAGAAATTAACACTAAGAATTTCCAATCAATAACTAGGACAATAAACAACGAAAATAAAAAATAGGGGTTTGATGAAAAGAAACCAAAATAAAAAGAAAAGACAATTAAAGAAAGCAATAATCAAGAGTAAATCAAATCAATACAAATAAATTCTAGTTTAAAATTGAGATCCATTTCAGTTATGCGAATTGATCATAGAAATAAAAATACATTTATTCATTCCAATAAATTAGTTCTAGTTATGAAAGACGCTCCTCATAACCAATCTCTCTTTAGGTGTAAATTAATTAAAAAATGTTCATTAATTAACCCTAGTCAATAAATAACCCAAAAAAATGTCTACTGGATTTAATTTATCAACTGTTTTTAGAATTAGAGAGACCCAATTCTAACCAACAAATCAAACTGCGTGGTGAGTTCAAGTTAGATCATGTAATTCCTTCATTGTTACTAGTTGTTGAATATCTCAAATAATTACAGACTTCAAGTATCTAAATTAATGATATATCACTTTGAAAATATGAATAATTGGCCCTATTTATCAAATAACAAAATAAAAATAATATTAAGAATATGAAATTGTATAAATATTATAAGAATAAAAGATTAACAATGATATTTAGATCTCACAATTCATAGATAAACTGAAATTTCAACCTAACTCCAACTAGAAATAAAGAGTTTAGCAACTCATGGTTTGAAAGAAAATACAAAAGAGAAGAGAAGAAATTCGGCCGGAAGAGATAGTGATGAAAATGATGTGATCCAGATGTGCGGTTGTCCACAAAAACCAGATTAAATAGGTGTTGAACCCTAGCAGAATCTTTCTAAAAGTAGGAGATCTTGATTGCTTCAATTGGGGAATCCTTCTTTAATTTATTTCCATTCAGGAGAAGACTTCTTGATTTAAGAAGGATATTATGTCGCGCTGGAAGGAGGAATATCGCACAAGATCCTACGGCTTTGAATGAGGAGATATGGTCTTTTATTTCAAATTTGAATTTTTTTTCTATTCATTATTAGGTTTGCCTCTACTGCTGTTTAGCAATTTGCCCAAATGTTTGGGCAAATCGTTGGTCAAATCTGTTCAACTATTGTACATAATCAACTTCTTTTCTCATGATTTTTGCTCATCTTTTCTATACTTTGCTTTTCTACAAAAACATGACTAAAGGTGCATAATTCATAAAAAGTCACTTAGATAGGTGATAGAAAAAAAATGATAATATATGCTAAATGTATGCTCTATCAGTCCCGAACTTTGAACTATCCCTAATACTGATTAACAATCAATTGTGAGTCACTAAAAATAATAGACTTTTATATACCTATTTCTGCGATGATCCTGAGTGGGATCACGGCCTCATATTCGATCACATTATTTGTGGTACTAAAAGCGAGCTTCTTCGCATACCAAAACTTTAATCACATTTGACTTTGTAAGAGAATTCCAATTTCCGAACCCCTAACTCCACAGGCACCATCCGCCCATATCTTCCATTCCTTTACCATAGGTTCAAAGGTCTCAGGGGATGGAGTTATTTTTGCAATAAAGTCAGCTAAAGTCTGGGCTTTCATCACGTTTCTAGGAACATACTTGATGTCATATGTTGATAGCATTACGATCCAGACAAACAATTTCCCTGACAATTCTGGTCTATAGAGCACCTTTCGAAGAGGATACTTTGTCCTTATCTCTATAGTATGAGACTCGAAATAAGGATGAAGTTTGGTGGCAGACATCAAAACCACAAAGTCCAACTTCTCGAGAGGGGGATAATTCAATTATGCACCCTTTAAGACTTGACTGGCATAGTAGACAATGCTTTGTTCTCGTTTGACTTCTCGTACAAGAATTGATCTTATCATATCTTTGCATAATAGACTATTATAGAAACAAAACCTCGCCTTCAATGAGCAAGCTTAACAAAGATGGAGATGATAAAAAAAATTTCAAATTCAAGAATGTCTCAATGCATTCTTCCCCCTACACGAACTTGTTTTTACCTTTTAATGCTTTAAAGAACGGGATATATCTCCTGGCTGAGCAAGTTATGAATTGGCCAAGAGCTGTAACCCGCCCGTTTAGTTTTTATATATCATTTATACACTTAGGTGCTTCCATATCTTTTATGACTTTAATTTTATCTGGGTTTGTTTTTATGCCTCTTTCATAGTCTATATACCCTAAAAATTTTTCAACCCTTACCCTAAAAGTACATTTTTCATGATTGAGTTTCATACATGCCTTATCCAATATGTCGAAAACCATCTGAATGTCGTCTGGGTGGTCTTTTAAGGTTCGACTCTTTACCATCATGTCTTCCACATACATTTCAACTATTATTCCCACCAGATCTTTAAACATAACCAATATTAACCTTTGATAGGTTACCCCTGCACTTTTTAATCCGAACAACATCATCTTATAACAGAAAACCCATTCATCCATGATGAAAGTGAATTTCTCAACAACCTTGGGATCCATTAAGAACTAGTGGTACCTTGAAATGGCATAAAAAAAAAAGAGACCACGACGTGGCCTGAGATAGAATCTACTAACCTGTTGATGGATGGAGTGGATAGTGATCTTTTCGACACACCTTATTTAGATTAGTAAAGTCCACAAATATCCTCCACTTTCCGTTTGCTTTCTTGATCAATACTACATTGGCAAGCCATGTAGGATACTGGACTTCTTTTATTAGACTTGCATTCAAGAGCTTATTAACTTCTTTCTTAATCACCTGTTGTCTCTTCGGGGCAAATTTCCTTCTCTTTTGCTATACCAATTTTACTGACTCATCCACAGACAGCTTGTGGATGATCAGGGTCGAGTCTACACCTATTAATTACATCCTATGGAGACCAAGCAAAAGTGGACATTCTGTATTTTAATAATTTTATTAAATTATTTTTACTTCACTACTCAATGCAGTTCCAAAGTGTACCTTTTTATCTGCTCCAAAGAGAACCTTTTCTATCGGGTCTCCTGGATCTGGCTTCATATGAGAGTCTGATTTTCTAGCAGATCAATCGACATTGTTGCTTTTTTTAGGCTTTTCGTAGAGTGCCTATAGCATTCTTGTGCTAACTTTTGGCTGTCTTGAAAAATAGACAATCTCCCTGGAGCTGACAACTTCAAACACAGAGCACCCATGTTAATAATTATCCCATAGAAATTTAAGAATGGGCAATTGTGTATTACATTATAGGCGAATAAAATATCTACCACCATGAATTCTGCATATAGATCCCGCTTATGCTTCTCATCCCTCAGCACAAGTGGGAGATGCATTCTTGTGCTGATTTTTGGCTGTCTTGAAAATAGACAATCCCCCTGGAGCTAGCAACTTTAAATACATAGCACCCATGTTAATAATTATCTCCTAGCAATTTAAGAATGGGCGACCGAGTATTACATTATAGGCGAGTGAAATATCTACCACCACGAATTTTGCATATAGATCCCGCTTATGCTTCTCATCCCTCAGCACAAGTGGGAGATTGATGGTGTCGAAAACTGCCACGGTTTTGTGCCCTAGCCCTACTAGTGGGTAGGAAACTTTTGCAAGATTTTTTTTATCTACACCCAGTTTGTTAAATACTTCTAAAGTGATAAGGTTTACGAAACTACCTATGTCAACCAAGACTCGTCTCACGTCATACATGTTCAATCAAACACTTATGACTAGCGGGTCATTGTGCAAAGATTCTGTCACCCTATTTGCTCGCTCAAATCTTGTCTTTTACTTTGTCCATGGTTCTTGCTTTATAGACAGGACATCCTCAAGGGTGCACTGGTTCTTGCCCTTGCACTCACTAGGGCCACCTGCAATCACATGTATAACCCCAACGGGTTCATAATCAACAACATTTTTTGAAATTCTTACCTCAGGCTCAGGTCTTCTATCCTCTCTATCTTTTCTGGCAAACTTTTGAGTGTGTCGTCCCTTATTAGTCTCTTGATTTCATCTTTTAACTCCTAGCATTCTTTCATTGTGTGTTCGTGATCTTTAAGGAGTCGATAATATTTTGCCATGTCTCGCCTGATGGCTTTATCAGGGTTGAGCTTAGAAGGCCATCTAACATCTTTGTCATTTTTTCTGATCCACATCAAAATATGTGTTCATGAGTCATTTAATAAAGCATAGTTCTTATACTTACCTCTATCATCCCTCCCTCGGGACATGGGATAATTCTTCTAATCTCCCTAGTAGCATCGCCTTTCTGGCTTCTAGGTTTTGCTTTGACTTGTCCTCTTATCCTCCCTCAATGCCTGAACTTCATCATCCAATCAGATATACTTTTTCTTTGTCCTTTAGTTGTTGATAAGTGGGTGCTGGATTCTTGATCAACGATCCATAAACTTTATGTTGCGAGTTCTTTTCTTTAATGCCTCACATGCTGTATCGTGATTTAACTCTTGAATCTGTATTGCTTTAGTATTAAAACGTGAGATAAAACTTTTTAAAGACTTGCCCTCTCCTTGTTGAATTTTTTGCAAATCTGAGGCGAGTTTTTTAGGAGGTATACAAGTAACAAACTTAGATTTAAATAACATAGAAAGCTGTGTAAAATCATGGATAGAACCTGGACTCAGATGTTGGTACTATTTCCAAGCCAAACCTACGAGTATGGATGAGAAGACTCGACACAATATGAAATCGTTGACATCCTGGAGCTACATCGTAGTTTAGAAGATAGCCAGATGGCTCCTAGGTTGGCTGTCGCATCGTACTTGTCCAAACTAGGTAACTTGAACTTTGTAGGAAGGGTCTCTGCAAGAATTTCCTCCGACAGGGGTGAAGCATCGTCCGAACTATAGTATTTTCTTGCTCCTTTTGGTACCTTTGTACAGCGAACCAACTTCTAGTCAACATTTTTCAGGGCGTCATCCGATGATTTTTCATCCTCCAGTTTGGCCTTTCCCTTGGATTGTGTGCGAACTGCCTCCATCCGATTCTCTAGGGTCTCGAAGGAAGCTTCCTCCCTTATTCTAGGAGCCATGAATGAGGTCTCCTCCCGAATTTTATATTGCTTGAGAGTTGCCTGCAGCTTTTTTATATATTGTACCATCTGCTCATTATTCAAATTGTTAAGGTCTGACTCATTGACCATAGAATGAGTGTTTTGTCCTCTGGCAGAGGTGGAGGAGAGAAGGACTTTCCTGTTGGCAGCTAACTTAGCAATAGCTCGTGAGTTTTCAGCCATTTTAAGGGTAAAGTGATGAAAATTGAAAATTTTGTAGTGAAAAGATAGAAAGCTAGGCCAAATTTATCCCAAGTGAAAAAGAAGGACTGAATGAAATTTCTAGCAATGGACTAAATGATGTGGCCGAAAATGAGCTAAAAAATGATTGGACAATCTGTAAAAGAAAGAAGGTGAGATGATTGGCGTCTATGGACAACCACTCTAACGCTCAAATCAGTAACTTATCACAAATGGCGAGTGTAAGTAACTAGCTTGAGTTTAAGGTGAGTGTGTAAGAATGCATACCTTAAGCTCTATGTATGCTTTACTTTTATATTGTAACAAGATGAAGTTAGAGAATTTTCTGAAAATTCGACTAATACTGACTAGTGTATAGGAAATTCTGCGATTATAAATGTGAGGAGAATCTGTTGCATACTGTGCTTTAAAGGTAACTTGTCATGAAAGACTGGACTAGTTCATGACAAAGCGTCTCTTCTATCATTCTGAGTATCGGTTATTATGATGCACAGGTCTTCTTTATTATGAGTGAAACTTTTGTGATCGAATGTCACAACTTAATAAAATCTTTCCATATGCCTTTATTATATGGCAACAACTCCTTATATATTTTGAGCGAATATTATATTATATTATTTATAATATTTATTTTTTAAAATTTATAATATTTATTATTATATTATAAGAATGATATATGCACGAAAAATAAATATATTTTTTTAATTATTATATATATTACATATTTTATAAATATAATGAATTAATAAATATTATTTTTAATCATTTTCTCAAACATTTAAAATATTTCAATTACAATCTGCTATCAACTATAATCAACTATTTATTACCAGACTCAGTTATATTCTAAGGGCTAAATCAAATGGCCGGCAATGACAAAGCTGAGACAACTCTTCACCAGCTTAGCTTTTCAATGCTATGCTATTTTAGATTTGTTTGTTATACTATTAATAGTTTAATTATATATTGTATATTTTTAATCATCTAATAAAATTATGTTGAACTTGTTGCCGTTGATACATAATTATTTTTTCTAAAGAAATAGACATAATTATTAAAAATATAAATTTTCATATGAGAATCTACATTATTACAAGTTTAATTATATATAATATTTTTTCTATTTATTTAATATTTCTTATAATTTTAAATAATTTTGATTAGCTTAAAATTAATTTAAAGTACAAAATTAGACATATCATCAATTTTATTATTAAGACAATAATAGAGCATAATCAATGATATTAATAGTGTAACTAAGCAAAGTTTTTTAGATTATAATTAGAAATAAATAAGAAAATTTATGACTTTTTTTCACAGGAGTATTTAATTATTTTAAATTTTAAAGGCTCGATAGATTTTAATTTTAATTTAAATATTTAATTAATTAATTTTAATAATATATGAATGTAAGTATATATTTATCCAGGAACTAGACACCTGCTTAGACAGAATGGTTTTTTTTTTTTTTGCTATGTTATTTTTTATAAAAAAAATTATTATTTAATATTTGTGATATATAAAAATTTATTAATTAATTTTTCATTTTTAAAAAATATATTAAAATATTTATAAAATTTTAAAGACTATTAATTAGTAACTTTATCGATTTTAGTTATTAAATATTACAAAAAATTTTAAAATATTTTTAATACAGAAAAATTAATTAATAGATAATTTTATAAATTTAAAAAATCAACTAATAAATTTTTTATTATTTAGAGGATAAACGGTAAAACGCTTAAGAATTAAAATTAACAGAATCATTAATTTATAGATTTTTTAAAATTTTAAAAATATTTTAATATATCTTTAAAAATTAAAAAACTAACTAATATATTTCCCAATATAATATAGAGATTAAATAGTATTTTTTTAATGGTCGATAAATAAAATATTACTACTTTTTATTTGCTCTTTCCCTTCAGAATTATTCCATTACATGATTATATTTTCTTTTAACATAAATTTTTAAATAAAAAATGTGAGCATGAACACAAAAAAAATTGAATTCTTATAATTTTATTTTTAATTCTAAACACAAGATTTTTATTAGAGCATGAGTTGTAATAAAGTAACAGAGCATGGTGCTTGAATTTAAAAAGCATGTGGGGTATCATGTAATTCCCTATGGTAAGTAGATGAGATCTTTGAGCTCATGTTTCAATTCAAATTGTCACTATTCATGCTTAATCTATGATTTACAAGTATTGTTGTCTACATTTGTCTACTTTTTTTTGTTTGAAATAATTTTTTTTTAATAATTTAATTTAAATAATTTATTTATTTATTTTTCTTTTTAAATTGAAAACAATTTAAAAAATTATTTTAAAAAAATTAAAAGTCTATAATTTTATAAAAAATTATTTGATTACCGTTCTTCTCATAAATAACATGTTTTTGGATGTTATAAACTCCGAGTTTATTGGCAAATATATTTACTTTGTAATATTTGGTATTAATCTATTAAATATCTGAGTTAAAATTAAAATTTATTCAAAGTAAGAAATACTCTCTTATCTTATATTTTACATTTTGTCAACTACACTTTAAACTTTGTTCACTATTGTGTAAAATTTGCTAATTGTGATAAAAGCAAAGAAAAAAAAAAAAAAAAAACTCATGATAGCTAATACCGTCTTGATAAAGTGAATTTGTCATGTTATAAAATTTAAAACACATATAATAAAATTTAAAGTATAATTAATAATAAGTAAATTTTTTTATTTTTTATGCAGTATTATTAATTTATATTTAATTATTATAATTTTTATAAATTTAAATGTTTAGTTAGGTATTGTTTTAATTTAAGTGGTTAATGAATTAATTTTATATGGTAAAAAAATGTAAGTAAATATTAAGCCAGGATTTTACATTCTAACTTAATGTGGGTCAATAGCCTACTCATTGTGTAGGGCGACGACTGCTAATTAGGAGAGCGATGGACACTGAAGACAATGGATCCTTCCACCATGGATGCTGTGCTCTGCTCTGCTCCCCATGGCTTTGGCATTGATTTCTCTGAGACATCGGAGCTTACTTTACTGTCGGCCTTTTGCCAGAAAGGGAATATAATTCGTAATTAGAATATGGGTGGTAGGCCCACCTGGCGACAAGCTGAATTTAACCACATATGCACTCTCGCCTCGAATTCCCAAAGGACGTACAGAAATAATAAATTAGTTTGAATTAATTTATTCATACTCTTGAAAGCCTCCGCAAAAACTGGGCCACAAATTTCCTTCGCATAGTCCAGATGGATCCAAAGACTACGGAACTTAATAAAGTCGGTCAACATTTCTGACAATTACAAAGCAATTGCCATTTCCTTCAGTTCCTCCTTCCACTACAAACCTGCTTGAAAAGTCCTTGATTTGTTGCAAGTGCGAAGCTAAAGCCAGATCTTGTTGTACCAAAGAAAAAGCAGGTTACAATCAGGAAGAACTGGACAGATTGCATATGAACACAAAGTCACCAAACATAAAACAAGCGCTTCTCCCAATCTGAGTTTATAAATATCCTAATTTTTTATGAAGAAATAGACACCACATTTGCATCCTACACATAACATTTGAATAAGATTTCCTACATTAAGGGACCATTACCAATAACAAACCTCACCTACTACACAGTTAGCAGCTCCATCATGCCAATAATACACAGATCTGCTCCCCAGCTTCCATCAAGGTCGAGCTCTCTTGTTGCTGCAAGATGGGCATTTGTACTGCTTAATGTGCTCGGCTCTAGCTGGAGTTATCTTAACACACTTCCCGTGGAACCACTTCTCACAAATGTCGCAGCAAATCCAGAACTCATCAGATGCATAATTTTCTCCGCAAGCACCACATAATGTTTCCCCATGCTCCTCTTCTTCCTCTTCTTCCACGCCCTCATCATCCTCATCCTTCGTTTGCATTGCCTTTGAATACTTGCCCTGAGTCTCAGATCCTCGCTGCACATGCCAATACAGAAAATTAGATGTCCAAATTAAATTTCTGAAGCATATAGAGATAGGAAGCATTAATACCAAATTATTTCACTTGTGGATCTGACATCTTAAGAATAATAATTACAATTTTAATTAAACAATCAAGAGTCACTTTTAATTTCAAAAGCCAATTTAGATCTCAAATCTATAAAGAGGAGCAAAATGTGATTTTCCCCAGGTCCCTGTTTCGTAAAAAACCATGGCACTGAACTAACTTGTTCTACAGATACCGTGCCAAAACAAAACTCTCTCGGTATTATTCCAATTTATACCATTTGACTGGAAAATATACATGGCTGCACTTCCCAATTACCTTAGAATTTGATTTCGATTTATTGCTGCTATGATTTGAAACTGAGGACTTCTCCTTTACTTGTTTCTTGGCTGTTCCCGTCACAACCTCAAATATTGTTGGAAGCTCATTTATCATGTTGAAAAGGCGTTTCCTGCATTATGAACCAAACAAGATATTATTTAAAGGAGAGTAAATGTCAAACTCAGAATAAATATTCACAAAGAAGAGTTCATAGAAGCATTGTAAGGAATGCAGTTTTCAGCTATTAGTTAGCAAACTACAAAGCAACCAATAGAATGAAGAATCAAGATTCAAATTCTTTTCCTGGAGCCTAGAGTGACAACTAAAGCCAGTTCCCCTTTGGTTGTCTTTCAACCGCCTCAAAGCAAGTACAGAAAGAGAGTAAGTGGAACATACAAATTTACCCAATTGATTAATTATATAAGTGCAACAAGAGAAGATAAACTTAACCATTTAAACAAAATTATGAAAATGAATAAACAAGCAATGAACCCACAGAGAGATAATATAAGTAATGCCTTCCCTTTTTCCACACAGCAAAAGAACAAACCATTGTCTTTCAGTCGGTGAAGCACAGGATTCACAAACAGAAGGCCTTCAATCACCATCATTTACTTCAAAAAAATTGCATCAATCATTTACTTCAAAGAGATGTTCAGTTTTCTTGTTCTACAAATCTTTTCATGCTCAAGGCAAGCCAGATGAGGACTCCAAAATAATAGATAAACCATTACCAAGACAAGGATAAATTTGTTGTTCTGTTTCTCCCTTAAACATTCATATGCCAAAAGATGAATCAAGATATTAAGTACAGTAGTTATAGCCGCAAAAAGAAAATATTTACCAGATACTAAAGAAATCTAGTGGGTCAACAACATCCAGCGGTACAAAAGCAAATAATTAATCAAAACACTGAGGCAGATATTTTGAATTTTATGGTTAACTAGGTAAAAAGGTAGAACAATAGACTTTATACAATTGCTAAAGCATCTGAATCCATCCACACAGAGAAGTTCCGCAATGCTATTCCATAAGTTCTGCAAGGGGAAAGAACTACCTATCAGCTTTGTCAAATCCAAACCTAGCTCCAAAATAAAAAGCCACAGCAAGTAACCATGCGTCACTGTGAACAGCAACCAGAGACAACCAGTCCTTTTCTTGCATTCCATCTCTGGCAAAATTAATACCCAAAGCAGGCTCTGGCAGCTCTGGAGGGACCTCTTCAGCGGGCAAATTGACCTCCCACTGCTCACTGGGAAATCCATATAGGCAAAGATTTTCCTTCTCTGTCATCAGAAAGTTCACATAAATGCCACATTGATCATTAATATTAGCTTTTAGCATAATAATAAACAGGGCTGAAAGCCTATTTTTATTAGTGAAAATGAAGTAACGCAGAAAGCTACACACACATGCATAGGAGACATCAGTATAAAATGTATTAAAAAGGAAAGCAAAAAGACAGAACAAAGAAAGAATCTCGCATGGATCTTCAAACTAAATCATCTAAGCATAGCAGTCACCTGAACATCAAAGCAATCAAGCCAAATACATTTCAGAAATTGAGAACCATAAGAAAAGCTGAGCAACAGAAATCTAAGCCATACATAAAAACATTGATCAAATGGAAGAACCAACTAAAAGGACAAACATTTACACTATGTTTGGTTCAAATCCAATTCCTCAAATTTTGTGGAATTCAATTGAATTCCATGTTTTGTGTGTTTGATTTAGAGAGAAATTAGAATTCAATTCTAGGAATTGAATTCCATGGAATTGGTTATAACTAAAACCAATTCCTTCAAGTTTTGATGGAATTTGAAATGAATTCCAGAAAACTTACCTAACAATATTTTGTGGACTAAAATGCCCATAACAAAACTTTTTCTTTCAATTATCATTTATTTTACAAGTTAATTAAATAAATAACTGAAAATTAATAAATAATTAAAAAAATTAGTGATATCAAAATAAATGATTAAAAATTATTTTAATAAATAATTATATTTTTTAATTTTTATATTATTTTATAAATATTAAATAAAAGTAACAAATACTAGTAAACAACCAGCCGTCTATTTCACACTTTCAGTATGTTGAATTAGTTGAATGGAATAGAAACTTTTTTACACAAGAGTAGATGCTAATATCAACTCTCATGTTAATTTATTTTGATTTTATTAATATATTGTTAGTGGATTTATATTTTATTGATTGTGATTATTACTATTATTGATTAATTATTATACATATATGGTGAACAAGATTTTTTCTATATATATATATATATATATATATATATATAAAATATATCTATATATATATACACACTTTACTCTTAAGGGTAATTTAGGAATTAGGAGCAAATGAATGTCAATTTTGAAATTAAACCAAACAGAAATTATATGGGATTCAATTGAATTCTGTATTTTAAGTTATATCAAACCAAAGAGTGGAATTCATTTCAAATGAATTCTATTTGAAATTCAATTGAATTCCATATAATTCTAATCAGAGAATTGAACCAAACACTATATGTTACTGTCCAAAATCCACGTCCAGCTTCTCACACAATACATTCACATACCCAATCTTTTAAGTTCTTACCAATGTAACAAAGTTAGAACTCCCAAAACTCCAAGTTCTTTTTGTAAGTTACTCATAACCAAGCAGTATTTTGCAGAAAAAAAATGTTAGTTTCCTTTTGATCATCTTGTTTATCCTTCTAAGCAAAGGCAGATAATTTTAGATTTTAAGTGCAACCCACAGGCTATTCTTCCTAACTTCTTTACAAGTATTTGAATATGGCACCACTATCCTGACATAAGGTTTAGTTTCTTACCATGCCTAAGATCTACATTCATGGCACTGTGCAAATGTGCTGACTGAACATTGAATAACTATTGCATCTTATGTAAAAATAAGCATAACATTATAATACTTACTTCTGTAGTTTAGAGAATCTATTAAATGAAGTACATGTCCGTCCAATTATACTACATAGGTAATGCATTAATGTAGAACAAATAAATCACTATCACTAACTCTCTTCCTATTCGTTCAACAAAAGCATTTGCAAGACTAATGACTGCTGCCACTCTTCCAGCAATATACCTTAATACATTTCTTTGCAAAGTATGCCTTACATTACTAAGGCATTTAGTGACAATACAGAATATGGATACCTAACGTTGACATTCTGATTTCCTAACAGAAGTTTGTGTAACTGATCCCTCAAAACAATTATTATTTAACTGGAACGGAGATTTCAAAGCAAAATCAGCCAAATTATCACCCAGTTTCCTAAAAAATCCAATCCAAGTATCTAGGCTCAAAAGATAATTACATTTTAGTTATAGCGTTAAAAACAGAATCTAATTAGTTTATCCTTTTGCCACATATTCTGGACGCCACATCTCTAATTCAATTAATATGTCTTTACAAGTAATTTAGGTGTAGTGGGAGACTATACAGGGACTTTAATAGTATAGATGTATTGCATTCAACCAAAAAAGGTTACAGTATATGTGTAAGCATTGTGATAGTTTCACACTTACAAATATTTATTGATTGATATCATGATAACTATTCAACTAATTAAATCTCTATAATATCCAATTCTCCATACACATTTAATGCACTTAGATTCCGTTTTCTACTTCTCTTTATGAGAAGAGAACAACAATTACTCCACAGTCCACACTAAATCGACTAGAAAGCACACTACTGGTTAATAATTTTACTAAGAGATTATTCTTTTCTCCTCATTTGCATGCTTCACATTTTACAATACAATTTTAGCCATAAAAAATAAGTTAAAGATAGAACCTCAAGCCCTTATGGACACAAGGGGAAAAATCATAGCAATATTTACAAGCTTGGACTCACATTAATCATCTACCACAAAATAATGTGAATTTTCATATGTGATTTGAAATTTGTGCATTTTGTTCTTCAGAGTTGACTTGATGTTTGTTAGCTTCTTGATAACTTTTTCCTTTCAAGCCGGTTGATAAATTTTCCCAGCTGAAGTATAATGCTTCAATTGTATTCACAACAGTTAAATGATATTCCACAGATATAGGGAGATAAACAAAGGCGAAACATACAATAAATGAGACGGTTTCAAGCACATTCAGATAAGCTTATAACTCAAGTAACCCCACTCAGAGTTCACCAGTAGAATGCCACACACAAAAGACAAGCATTATCATCTTTTTGCACAATTCCAAATTTACTCGACACAAAGCAATAAATAAGCTTCATGGTGTTCGCAAGAAAACTATGCACAGGTAACTTTCCGGACAAATAACAATGAAGCTGTCTTTTTCTTCCTAGATTTCAATGCAAAAGAAAAATGGCGGGAACAGTGTACAGGCCAAAGCACCAAGAACCCTAAAATAGTTTTGATGAAAAAGCAACATGCCATTCACATTAAACAAAGTCATACCAAAATCCTATAACAAAGAGATTACTAGCGTAGTTATTAAATTTTCAAAATTCAAAAGAAATGGAATCAACAAGTAAATTACATAGTAATACAGCTAAGGTGCACAAGAAAAGAATTCAATCCACTTGACAGTTGATGCCTGAAGTTCAAAATATAGAAAACAGCAGCCAAAATAGATATGATACTAAAACCACACACATTAATCCTTATAATGAAACACTAGCAGCACACTTGGCTTACTGGAATTTACTTAGAAAAGAAACTTAAATCATATCAAGTGATGGAAATAGAAATAGAAGAAAATACTTTCTTTCCCTGCATTTTTCCAGCAACATAGCAGACATATAACAAATATATAATTCACCATAATTAAACAAAAAAAGAAAAAAAAAAAAGAGGAAAAGAAATAAAAGAGCTAAAATCCTAACCAGGATCACACTGTTGGAAGAACTCTTCAACATCTGCAAAACAAAGCAAAAGAAAATTACATTCGATAATAGAAAGTAGAACTGGAAAAGCCCCAACTCATCCAAAAAAGCGAAATTTTAACAAAATTTTTTTGAAAAAATACCAGTAGTGAGAGCTTTAATCATGCCAGCTCTACGGCCCTTAAAATCCCTAAAGACCTCCTCGACCGTACGAGGGTTATACGACGCACCACCATCCATGGCCGCAAAAGAACTTCACCAGGCAATGAAACGCAAAGCCAAAAGTGCGTTTCCTGCTTTTTGTTTTGGACAGAGAGAGATAAGAGAGAGCTCAAAGGTGTGGCAAGAAAAGAGAGGAGTGGAGATCGAGAAGCAAAGAGCAAAAGAGTAAAAGGAGGGAAAGAAGGGAAAAATATTTGACCTCTCTCACAAAGAGAGAGAGAGAGAGAGAGAGAGGTGGAGCGGAGATGTGAATCGGAAATGAAATGGGTGGATTAACCGGATTTTATAAAAGTGGGAAGAGTCCGGAACCGGATATACAATTTCAGCCACCCCACTTGGGCTACTTCTACTCGGAGTGCCATGCTATGGAGCATTATACTGAAGTGAAATCACAAACCCTAAGTTGCACGATACGGTAATTGTCTCCACTTCTCGCTTATCTGTAACCGATCAGAATCCGTCAGTCCGGTGCCACATGGATCGCGTGGGTCCAGAGATGCTTCGCCCCAGCGGATGTGAGACCAGTTTTTATTTCTATTGAGGGTGGTCCAATTTTGCCACTCTCATATTGTCACGTGATAGAATGGCCCACGATATGATTCGTTACTCTGAGATGGCACTGGGAATGGACCCCACTAATGAAGAGGATAGTGTATTCCCCACCTGGTGGACGGTAAGAGTTTGAGGTAAACTGCGACAAATAGAGACGAGAGGGCCATTTGAAATTTGGAAAAAATTGTTAAATCAACTTCTTTGAATTTTTATGGTATTTAATCTTTTATCACATGGGTCCATCGGTTTTGTGAACAGGCAAGCATTGGACACAACATTGAAAACATGCTCATTTCAAAGTTTATAGCTCATTTTTTTAATTAAAAAAAATTAAAATTTTCCATTCCAAAGACGGCTAGTGTTCTTTAGTTTAGATCTGGTGACAATGGCATCTAGATTGAATCAGGCAGGGCGGCCTCGACTCCTACCAAGCCCAACAGTATCAACCGAAGAAACAAAAAGAACTTACTCTCCACCTTTTGCCATATGTTTCACTAACTGATCATCTAGGATCCTCGAGTAGCTCTCTGCATCAACTACAGAACATCTCTCACACATCTCCTTGAATATTTTCTCAGCCTCAACAGCTTTACCTTTTTCGCAAAACTGCTTCACAAAAATTGTAAAGCTGTCTAGCCTAATGACATAATTCTTATCAATCATTTCATAAAAAGCCTGTTTTGCCATTTGCTCATTTCCATCCTCACAATATCCCATCACTAAGGAACTGTACATTGTTCCATCAATGCCAATACCATTGCGAAGCATGTCCTTAAGAAGCTTTTCCACATCTTGCATTCTACCTCTGGCCCTGCAAAGGCCACAAATCACAATGCTGTATGAGACATAATTTGGTTTGCCACCCATTCCTGGCATCTGCTTCAGAAGAAGAATCGCCATATCGAGCTCCCCAAACTCCACAAGGGTCCTGAACACCACATTGAAACTTGCAACATATGGATTGATGCCTTCAGCCTGCATTTCCTTCAAAAGAGAAATTGCCTTACTTGGTATCCTCATCTTGCAATACTCGGTAACAACAATTCCATATGCTTTTGCACCAGGTTTCATTCCCTTTCCAATCATCTCCTTAAAATAGTTAACAGCTTCACCTGACTTTCCAGTTTGGCTAAGGCCCCTTAATATACTCATATGACTTGCAAGATTTTCTTTCAATCCATTTAATCTCATCTCTGTCATCAATTTCTTGGCCTTGTCAACATTTCCTCTCATACACAAGCCATAAATCATCGCATTATAAGTGATCAGATTTGGCTTGCAACAACGAAGCTTCATCTCATCCATCCACTTCATTGCCTTATCAATCTCACCTTTTTTACAGTACCCATCAATCAAAGTGGTAAAGGTAACTGTATCAGGCAAATAATATCGACTCCCCATGAGTCGATAAAATATACCAATCGCTTTTTCCATATCGCCTTTCTTACAATACCCATTAATCATAATATTATAACTACCCACATTTGGCTCACAGGACATTTCATCAAACACTTTCCTAGCATTCTCAATCATGCCAATTTTACAATACCCTTTAATCATTATCGAATAAGTAGAAACATCCTGCTTCACCGCAGCATCATTCACCATCTCGTCGAAAAATGACTGGGCTAAACTAATCCGATTGCCTTTCACCAAGACATTCAGAATAGCATTATAAGAAAACAAGCAATTACCATCTGCAATCGTTTTCGCTTTGTGCAACCAAAAGATTGAACCTTTAATATGCCCACGATTACCATAAGCTGTGATAAATTTACTAGCCATGAAATCAGAGAGTTTGTTGGATTTTTCAAGGAGAGACGAGGCAACAGAAAAGAGAGAGTGAGAAAGGAGAAAATCAGTAATGGCGACATAACACTGTTGACAATGGGTATAGTAATTAGGATTAGGATGAGGATTTGATGCCCAGTTGAAGAAGAAGAGGGCATGGTAAGGATTGATTTGTTTGTTGATGACTTCAATGACTAATTGGGAGTTTAAGAATTGTGAGAATTGGTTCAAAGGAGCTGGATTGATACGTGAAGAGTCAGGAGTTCGTGGGTTTAGAGATTGGAGACAGGAGGTTATGGCAGTGGCTAGTGAAGTGAAGTAAGGAAACTGAGTAGGGGAACTTAGGGTTTTAGTTGACAACGCCATTGTTGGCGAAACGAAACTGCAAAATTCAAGTCTCAGATAGTAGTGTAGCTTGGCTTGCTTTTTTTAAAAATAAAAATAAACTCGAATTTAGCTCGACTTTCTTTTTACTGAACCCTCTGTTTGGATTTTTTTTTCTAGGGAGGAAAAAAATAAAGAAAGAAAATGAAAGTAAAAAGTTTCCGAGGAAAATAAGAGAGAAAAATAATTTTTTAAAATAATAAAAATACTATTTTTTACCTTCGTATTTGTAATTAAAATACTTTCATTTTCCGCCGCTTCCTCTCGAGAAGTGAATTGTAATTTTAATTTATTATTTTCCTTCTTTATTTTCTTTCCTCCCCTATTTTCCTCTAATTTAAACACAATAAGGTATAATATATTTTTATTTATTTAAAAATTAATTTATTGCATATATTTTATATATAAATACTAAATTATTATAATTTATAAAATTATGGAGATTAAATTATAAATAAAATAAATAAATTATTATATTCGATTGTATGAATTAATTTTTTAATTAATAAAATTATAAGAATTAAATAACAGACTTTAAAAAGTATAAAAATTAATATGTAAGTTTTACTAAACTATAAAAATCTAATTATAGTTTACCATTTTCCAGAAAAAAAAAATTAACTATGAAGTGTCTATATCTTATTAAAAATTAATTTTATATATTTATTTAAAACACAATTATAATATTCTTAATTTTAAAATTAAACTCTTTTTTTATGTTGTACAAAATTAGAGCAATTTTCTAGAAAATTTTTCTTGAAAAACTGAACCATCTGGAGAACTGGAAAATCAATTTTCTAGCTTTCTAACAGTTAACCATTATTTGAAAAACAGTTTTAAGATATTTTTCATGGTTTTTCTTTATATTAAAAATTTTATTTTCTAGTTGTTTTCTAAAATGAAAAACAATAACTTTTTAAATGATGAAAAAATAATTATAATATTTTTATAATTACATTTAAATAATTATTTTAAAAAATATTTAAAATTAATTATATTATTAAAAATAAATTATTAATACATTGAAAAAATAAAGGAAAATTAATCAATTTTTTAAAATAAATAATTTATTTTTTAATTATGAAAGTTTTGAGATTTTTTATTATTTTAAATTTGAAAATGGGTTTTTTATTATTAACAGATAAACATATTTTTTTTATATTTTTACTTATTTTCTATATAAAATGAAACTTACAGTTTTTTTAGAAAATAGAAATGAAAAATAAAAAATTATTTTATGTAAGTAAAAGCAGCCTAATCAACTCATTTTAGACTTAAAATTTTAAGTTATTTAGTTTTTATAATTTTAAATTCAAAGTTATATAATATTTCCTTAGATAGAAGCCTTAAATATTTTTATTTTTTAAATACAATGACATTTTAATGGAATATAAATAGAAACTAAATAGTTGATCTTATAAAATAGTAATTTATTCTTTTTATATAATAAATTTATATATAAATAATAATTTATTCGCTCATTAACTCTAGTCAATAAATAACTTAAAAAACATCTATTAAATTTATTTAAAAAATTAGAGAGATCTAATTTTATTTAAGAAATTAAATCGCATAATAAGTTTAAATTAAATCATACAATTTCTTAGTGATTTATACTAATTGTTATCTATTATTGAATAATTCAATTAATTACGGATTAAAGACATTTAAACTATCAATATATTGTCTTGACAATATGAATAACGGGTCCTATTAATCAATCAATTAAAAAATAACAATAACAGAAACTAAAATTATATAAATATTAAAAGAATAAGGATGAATAATAAAGGGCTTAATTTCTGCATACGATATTCGTTGGAGGCCCACAATAAGTTTTCAAAAATAATAACTTTCAAAAATACGACAAGAGCCATAGGGCTATTGGTCAATTTTACATCTTAACTTATTTTTTTTAAATTTTCGCATTAGAGATTTTACTATTATAAATAGTCATTTTCTTAATCGTTGATGGCACTTTGAAATTTTTAAAAATTAATAAGAAATTTCGATTTCTAATGATATTAGTTAAAACTCCTAATGGAGTATAAATCATCATGTTTCCGTAAATTATCGTGTTTCAAGTATCGGAACAAAGTTTTATAACCGATAATTAAGAGGCGCGACTCACTGCAATTGAAACATTCTTGACAAAATTGAGGGATATGATCGGACAGCTAACCCTGCAACGAGGTAACAATCAACCTGCACATAATCATAATCAATTTATTTTCTTTTTGATTTTGAATCATCTTTAAAATTGTTCAAATAAATAGTATTCATATTTCATTTAACTAAATATTTAATTAAAATATATATAAGACATGTGCATCATCACACTTCAAAACAAGTATTCAAATGTTGTAATTTTCATCACCTACGCACTTGTAATGTGTAAATGAGAATTTTGTCTTGTAAACAATTAGTAGTTTCCATTAAAAAGGTTCAAAGGAGAGGATAATTCTTACATGCCACCTTAATATCAACTAATACTAATCCACCAATATATTGTTACGAGTCGGATCTACTATGATTTCAACGTTAATGTATTGATCGATTGATTGAATATATATACTCAGGTGTGGAGTAAAATTTCCTCATATGAGATTATATCATTACAAGTTCTTGTATTATGCTAAATCACTCCTTTGCTACAATTTTTCAATATTCCCTTGGAGGTTGGAGGGCTGCAGCACCGACAGCTTTAATGTTGCAAGGAATAGTTTGGTTAGGCCAGGACATGAAGTGGACTTGGATTGAATCCATTTGCTCAATAGCTGAAGCAAGAGTCTGTTTAATTTCATTATGATCACAACAATGTATGAGCCCTGATAAGCAGACACTTGAAGGCATTAGAGTCTTGCCTTGTAATTTAGAGATTACCAGTAAATGATCTGTTTTATTTGCCTCCTCATACAGCTGCCGAATCCCAGCACGATCTGCTGCCGAATCTTTTGTCACCGAATACACACAGATGAAGCCCTGTTTGGTTATGGGATTTCAAATTAGCAACAATCATATTAGCAATCACGGTTTCCACAATGCAATTATGTTAATCCTATACAATATTTCTACCTCGTCTGTTCGTTTAATGTCCATCCCAAAGCGCAGCTCTCCTGGTTCCAATGTCATTTCAAGTACAACTTCAGCAACTCCAGGTAAAAACCAAAGTCTTATGCCATGCATTGTCTGAATTGTTGCAAAGTGGTTTTGCTGTTCACCCCAAATCGATTCTTTCCCTGCGAACTGAGTTTTTATCTTCAATAATTAAGAAGGAACAGTGTTTGCTAAAGAATAAGATACCAAGGTTAGTTTACCATCAGTTCTGTTTGAATATTAACAAAGACAAGAGGGATCCCAGAAGAAACTGCTGCTGAAAACCAGGCCATGCACCTGCCTGTGGTGGCTTCAATGAAATTTTCACCTTGCATTGGCATGAAGAGAATGGAACTAACAACGCTGGATTGTTGGTCTGGCAAATAGGTACTCGTTTTCATCTTCCAGTTATACTTCACTCCCTTCTCCCTGAATAATCCGCTCTCGGCATTCACCACCTTCCTGCTCATTTCTGCATACCCAAATGGCATCAAGTCCCATTTACTACCACTTTTATCCCACAATATCTGTCGTTTAAGGTTTATACACCTAAATTAAATTAATAAGATTAATTAATAGCTTAAGTTTAGAAAAATTTATAATAATTTGTCTAAAATACTCTTTAATGCTATTTTTAAATTTTCAAAATGACAAGTGAAATTCATATGAGGAAACGGCGACCTTGTAGCTCTCTGCATTGTTGTGAGGTCAAGTCCCCCAACACTGCAACATGTCTATAATCGGTCACCGCTTTAAAGGAGAACCTTTTATGCAGCAATGAACTCTTCTCTTGCACTACGTTGACACGGAGTTTAAGCGTAGCATCGCCTCTTCTAACCTTCAGCCATATTGGATCAACGTGTTGGCTAAGTTTTCCAAGCTGTGAACTGAGCTCTGACCTGGATTTAGCCGGCAGAAATAACTCGTCACCATTGTCATCTTCTGCAAAACCTTCGACGATGTCTCCAGGCAATGGCATGTTCTCATCCCATTCTTCAGGCGTTTCTTGCTTTACTTTTTTGACACAAACTAGAGTATTGCTCATTTCTTTCTTCTTGAAAATACAGCATTTCTTTTCTATGGAATCCATTCAGCTTATTACTCGAATGAGAAAAGATTCTACGAACTTTCCTAGGTTGTCGAATTAAAGATTTCTTGCTAGGTACAAAACGCTAACGAGATTTCCAATGCAACCATCTACGGTCCATTGGTTTCTATTACAATAAACATTTTAGTATTCTACTCCGGGAATGACAAAGAAAATCTGACTGTACGCTTGCAAATAGGATGGCAAATAGGATGACAACGGATTGGATTTTTGGTATCCGAAAGCACGAATTTAAATAGTAATAAGAGTTTAATACGGATTCAAACTTAAAAATTAATATTCTTCATGGATTTGGATTTTATATAAGATATACACAGCTTCAACTCCTTTATATAAATAATTAATTTAATATAAAAATATATCTTATAATAATATTTATATATTTTTTATATTTTTTATTTAAAAATTAAAATTTAAATATTTTTTAAAAATATTAGATTTTTTAAATAAAAATAATTAATGAAAAATATTTTTTATATAAATTATTAATTAAAATATATAAAACTAAATATTGGGATTTTATTCGAATAATAATAATCGAATTTAGAACGAGATCGGATAATTTAAATTAATTTTTAATAGAATTAAGAATGAGTTTAGATATTGCTCATATAAATCGAATTTGGTTTTGGGTAGTTTAATTTTCGCGAATACCTACCCATTTTCATTCCAACTAGCAAACCATGTCTAAAATATAATATCATCAAACATAGAAGAATGCCAACTGACAAAATTAATTAAATTTGCACAGACAAATGTGGCTAATCCTGATTAACATCCTAGTTATCTAGCCAAATCCTGTAATGTAATTGGTCTGAAATTACATTCAGGAGAAAAATCAATTTGTGACTCCAGAACAAATATTGGATATTTCTACTTCAAGCCGCTGGATCTCAGCTTGTGCCCGTGCCCGTTCCCCTGGATCATTCCAGTTGGAATTTGCTCTAAGATTTGAAATCTGCCTCTGGATGCTTTTAATCTATACATAAATTAACAATTGTAATATGGAAACAAGTGGCAGAGATCAGAAGTGAAAGAGAGAATAATGGAAACAGACCTTTCTATGAGGCCACCGAGTCATTCCATATCTCCGGCAGATCTTCTTCACAACGGTGGGACACAAATTCATTATTTTTGCAGCCTCTTCAATAGGGAGATGGAAATATGCTTCAAAGTCTTTCAGTGTCAACCTCCCTGTCCTTTCCCTCTGCACTAATCCTCAATCCAATGAAAAAATAACAAAGTAAGAATTAGAATTAGCATCACCCAAATGGGTATTATTCAATCTTAGTGAATATTATAACTGCAACCTGTTGGGCTAAAGTGCTTCTTGAACCTCTCTCTGCCTCATTCCCTCCTTCCGTTTGATCTGCTTGCTGCGCCTCTGAGAAAATAAAGATGCAAGAGACTTTAAAAATTACTGACATTGCCAAGTATCAATCCACATAAGATAAAGACACCACTGACCTGAATATACTGGAGATGAATCATTTTGCAGATTTTCATCCCACTCCATTCCCACACACAGCGCTTCATAGAAGACTGAAAGTGGATCTTGCACCATTATGTATCCAGCCTTAGTTTGATCATTACAATACTGCTGCAGGAATTGCTTCACGCTGTCTATGCTTTTCTTGCAAAAACTGATAAAAGAATATATTAAAAAGGAAATGGAATCTTTGCAGGTAACTCTCTGAGGCACTACATCAATCACCTTGTGATTAAATTACATTTGAATTGAAGGACAGCGAGAGTAATTAAAACTCACTCAAACATATGGTATCGAGGTTCTGAAGAACCATACATGACTTGGTCCTTAATCTCAAGGACAGCATGGCAAATTATACCCAATCTCCCATGAATTTCTAGTTTTGTAGTGCAGTTGCCTGCCATTTCCCAGTGCAGATAACAAGTCTTGTCAGTAATTCAACATAGGAAAAAGATCCAAAAATGTAAAAATAGACGAAGGAACACACCGTCAGTATGGATTATTTCTCTAAGAACTTGACAACAAGTGCACTGAAACGGCATTGCTGGTGGTGGCCAAACGGAAATAGGCTTACCATCATCTAAATACCGCTGTTCCAAATTCTCCGTCGCCCTTCTTTCGCGATTCAGCGACGGACCCTCTCCTTGAGATTGTCCCCCGCTGTTAGGCTGGTTAACAATATCCCAAATCATTGGATCTTCCAAAGAGAGATTGGGATTCACAATATCATCGCTGGATACATGAAGTGAAGTGGGTTCATCAGTGGAGGGTAAATTTTCAAGAGTTGGATTTGCATCTCTGAGAAAATTGAGTATTTCGTAGTTAATGGGGCTATCGTGTGGGTCATGATAAGGAACAACATATCGAGGATCCGCCATTGCTGACTGCGGTAGAATTCAGCATTATAGTTTTGAGGATATCTGGGGAGTGGAGGGCTCTCAAGCACCATAACCAGAAAATTGTGGTGCCTGAGAGAGAGAGGGAAATTTGAGACAGAGTTCATGACTTGATAAATAAAGGCAGGTTTTTGAAGAAAAAGGAGGCAAGAGGCGCGAGAGGCAGTTGATGACCGTTGGGATTAAGCGGTTGAAGTAATTTTAAAAAAAATATTTACATGTAAGAATTTCTAAATTAATAACTGAATAATTTTTTTTATTTTTAAAATTTTAACTATAATTAAAAAATAAAATAATTTCACTATTCTTTTCCATTAAATAGTAATCTTTATAATAAAAGTCATATTATAACTTTGACATTTAGAATTAATAATTAGTTAAGAAATTATTATTAGAATTGAATATTTATTTAAAGAATTATTTATATGAAATAAATTGTCTCTATCCTACAAATATAAATTTATTTTTTCTTTTTCATTTACTATATGCCATTTTCATTTTTAGAATAGAATTTATTAATTTTTCAAGTAGTAATTTTTTTAATTATTAATTACCCTAATAATAAATTAAAGGATTTCGTACCACAGCAGAGCCCAAGGGCGGGAGACTAACGGAAACTGACAATGGACAAGAAGGGGTTTGTTTCGGGAAAGAAACGACATCGTTGAAGGCTTTCCCGTTTCCTCTAGTTGTTGGCCCGTCTCTGTTGGCCAAGACATGAATGAAATCATTCAGTTTCCCAAATCTAATAGAACAAAAGTGAAATGAAGTCATCAGTGTATCATCGTTGTTAAAGCTCCAAGAATCTCAATCTCCACCATTCTACTTTCTCTCCCTCTCATCGTCGCTCCTCCATTTCACTCTCCAAATCGATTACTCATCTACATCCTACTCCCTTCAATTTCATCATTTTTAACCCCAAATTCAAATTCCACCCTTTACTTGCTCCAATAATGGCTTCCTCTTTCAAGCCTGAGCAATCCAGGCCATATTTTCTGCAGTTTGCTTTCCATTTTTCCTAATTTCAGATATAATCCCCGGGATACACTGAAAAACCACATTAACTAATTTCTGTATTTTTTTTTTTTTTTTTTTTTGAAAACAGATAGCTAACCCCTTCGCACTCCATCTTTTGCATGGACGTTCACTAAATTTAGGTAATGGAAGAAAACAACAAAATCATGCTTTTAAATGATAGTTGAGGCATTCAAAGGATGGATCATTTGATCATATGAAGTTGGATATAGTTTTAGTCTTTTAGTTAATTTAATTAATTGCTTTAGATGATGATGCATCTTCTTCCGGTCTAAACTGCTGTCCTTTGCTCAATCAGCTTATTATATAAAGTTACCAAAACACAGTACACACTTGGAAGGATTTGCATGATTTTCTTTTATGTTTTCATGTGTCAGATTTATCTTTACTTAGATGTGTCTTCTTCAGTGAGGAGTTTCTTACATCATTTGGATGGTAATATTTGAATGGCAGTTGTACGTAGCAACTGATTCCCCTGCTCGAGACCTTGACCTGGTTATGTAGATGGGGCCACTCCACTCTAGTAGGACCCGTGACAATGAGTGAATACTTAATTTTACAGCAGTTCTCTATTGTTACAGTTAGTGTGAGTAGACATAATTCACAACAGCACGTGAATGACATGATAGTTGGGAGGAATTCTGGCTACTACTGAGCATGAACAAGATATAATCATAGCAGAGATTGATTATTCTCAAATTGAGCTGAGAAGGTGGTGCAATTCTTTTAGTTATAATATCATTCGTTAATAAACTTTTATCTCTGTATCTAGTTTTGTGCTAAAAAATCAAAAATATAGGACAAGCTTTCCCCTGATAAAGCAACTGAGAGGTGATCTTTACCAGTTGGTGGACATCCAGAGGCTGAAGTCCTGATGACAGGCTACTGCTGCAACAGATTGGAGTTAACTGAGAAAGTATTTTCTGGAATCATCCAATCTGAAAAATTGATAGCCAAGCACTGCAAGGTAATTATGCAAGAGTCTGTGTGAGTTTTCTGGCAGTTTTCTCTCTTAGTTCATGCCAAGTGTCGGTATAGTATTGATGCATGCTGAGATCCTTAAACTTCTTAACCGAATGAATTGAGTTGTCAAAGTAATGAGAATGTAAAATTGAGTGCGTAATGGAGCCACTCCAGCCTTGATTTAGAGAGCAATGTTATTAGACAAATGAGAGTTTAGAGTAGGAGAAAAATGTCCATCTGGTCGTGTATATAGGCATTCAAGAAAGAGCGGTTTGATAATATCTCCTGTAATCCAAAGGTTATCAGTCACGTTGAATCCAAGAAACCATGTCTCTCTGTTAGATAAAGCGGTTGTTTTTATGTCAAAATCAAATACTTAGAGTGATTATTTTTCTCCATTTCTTAGGAATCTTGCTTTGGATTTATTAATATAATTTATATTTTTTATATATATAATTTTCTAATGAAATTGAATACCATATTATAAAATAAAATTGAGTCCTGATTTAAATTTCTGAATCAGCCAATATATATAAAACAATAAAGAAAGAATGTAATAAAAATGTTTTGAAATTTTATGACAAAAATATTGCAAACCCTTAACTATGCTAATCTTTTTTTAACAACATAGACAAAATGAAATGGGCTTACTCATAAAGTTGCATCAAAATTATGAACGGCTTCCATGTTGGAAAAAAATCATGCAACGTGCAAAAAGTTTATCATTTATTTTGACTAATTAAGCAACTTTATTAGTAACTATGAAAAATTAATTGTTGAAACTTGATTAATTAAAAGAGGAAGATCACAGTTATCAAATTCATAAAATAAATAAATAAAAACTCATGATGGCTAAAACAAAATCTATTCTTTTAATTTTATTATAATTGTAACTAAAGTTTTTTAAATTAAATATTATAAAGGAGTGGTAAACTTTTTTATTAAAATAAATTTAAATATTTAACTATAATTATAATAAAATTAAAAGAACAAATTTTATTATTCAAAATTTAAAAAATATAAAAAAATTAAAAAATTTTAACTTTTATATTGAATACTTTAAAAATAAAAACTAAATTAAAAGTTTTAATTTAGTGACATTATCTATTTAGTTCATATACTATAATAAAATTCACTAGTTAGTCATTCTATTTTAAAAAATATATTAAAATATTTCTGACATTTTAAAGTCTACATATTAAATATTATAAAAGAAAGTTAAAATATTCTTAATGCGGAAAAATTAATTAGTAAATTTTTTAAAAATTTTAGAGATTAACTAATTAATTTTTAAATTATAGATATTAAATAATAAAATATTTAACGAGTGACTAACTTTTAGTGAATTTTTTAAAATAAAATTATTTTTTAAAATAGAAAGACTAATTAGTGAATTTATCATATTTATAGAGACTAAATAATAATTTTTAGGAATAAGCAGTATTTGGTTCAAATTAAAAAAATTGATCTGACTGAATTAATTTAAAAATTCAGTTTAATTTTTTATTCATTTTGATTCGGTTCTATTTTTAATTTAAAAAATTTCAATTATTTCAATTTAGTTTGATTTTAATGAGAAAAAATTAAAAAAAAAATAAAAAAATTAAATCGAATCGATTAATGATATTAATATATTATTTTTGATAATGTAAACAAATTAGGTTAAGATTGAAATATTTGAATTAAATTTTAGAATTTTAACTAATCAAATCAAATTAAATGAACTGAATCAGATCAATTTAATTCGATTCAATTTCTATTAATTTTTATAAATATTAAAATTTTAAATTTTAATTTATTTAATTTAATTTAATTTTAAGTTAAATCGACTGAATACCAGCCAAAATAATTTTCTCATTTAGTGAATTATAGTAAAGAATTTTTATGTGCCCCTCCTACTCGAGAGATTAATTAATTAACCTCTCCATGGTTAAATGCCAAGTTTTTCATGAATTTTGAACCTATGATTTCTAGTTTCTACACTTTAAAATTCAAAAGAATCACAACAAAAGCTCAAAGGCTAGGGTCCCATATGAAGTGACACAAGTACAATCACCCAATTTATAGAGTACAAGCACATTCTATAAATTTTCATGTGCATCTATAATTATGTCCCGTATAATCATCATTTAAAATATAAATTAAAAAAAAAAAAAAAAAAACTCTACCGTCTCATCTTTTTTATTTTTAAAATGAGAATTGAGAATTGAAAAAGTAAAATTTAATTAAAAGAAAAGATATCTATATCGTTCCATTTCATCTCGATACTTCATATTTAAGGTTTAAACTCAAAACCCTATTAAAGAGAAGATATATGTATCATTTCATCAAACCTCTTAAAATATACATCTTAATTTTTAATTACATGTATATTACACATCAATCTAAATTTTCATTTTTCACGCTTAAAAAACATTAACGTTATTAACATTTTAAAAAGTCTACTAGTTAGTTATTTCATTAATTTTAGTCGTCAAGTATTATAAAAAAGTTTAAAATACTCATAATATGAAAGAAATAATTAAAAATTTGAGATATCAATTAATAAATTTTTTTAAAATTATAGAGATTAAATAGTAAAATATTTAACAGAAAAATGAACGAAAGAACTAATTAGTTGACTTTTTAAAACGTTAAAAATATTTTAATATATTTTTTAAAATTAAAAGACTAATTAATAAATTTTTTCATATTATAAAAGTCAATAATAATTTGTTTTTTTTTTTTAACTATACTTCCTAAATCAAATATAATAATGTATATTCAATTTCCACTTTTTATAATAAGTTGCAATGCACATATACCTAATCCCAAAGAGGGAAAAAATAAATATATTTTCTTAAATCTCCCCATGCTCCATAATAAATAGTAGACAAAAAATTAATATCAATGAAAAAATAATCTTCAATTTAATTAACCAATCTGGAAATTACAAATAATAATAGAAAAAATTAGAAGGTTTAATTCATTTATTTTATTTTTTATTGTTTATGATTTCTTTCAATAATTTATCATGACTATGCCAACTCAATTCATTAAACCATTATATTATTAGATAATTATTTCCACCTCTTTATTATATTTTTGTTTCCATGCATTTTCCCTAAATCAAATCCCTAGAATATTTTTTGAATCTCATAGGTGGGTCAGTTGCACTGGAATCATTTTTAATATTATAAAGTTACCAATTTCAACCAATTGAAATTAATATATAATATATACAGCTAGAGTCCATAGCCTCGATTCGAACTAAAAAAATTAATTGAATTAAATTAATTTAAAATTTTAATTATATTAATATTATTTTTAATATTATAAAATTATGAATTTAAATTAATTAAAATTAATATTGTTATGTACGTGGATAGAGTCAATTGTACTCCATTTAAATTAAAAAAATTAGTTTGAATTGAATTAATATAAAAATTTGATTTTATTTTTTATTTTTTTAGTTCAGTTTAATTTTTATTTTTAAAAATTTTAATTATTTCAATTTGATTCAATTTTAATTAAAAAAATCGATAAAATTAAATCAAATCAAGTAATAATTTATTATTTTTTATAATATAAGAAAGATTACACCATAACTAAAATTAAAATATTTTAACTCAATTTTAAAACATTAAATATAAGGGTATAAAAAAGTTAAAAAAGAAATTCAGTCTAACCGATTAAATTGAGTTGAATTAGATCGATTCGATTCAAATAAAACTTTTCTTAATTCAACTAAATATATTTAGTATAGAATTAGGTATGTGAATACCGAAAATACACTTACTAATGTTGGTAATATAATAATATTCACAGCTCATCTTCTTTAAATTTTAAATACGAAGTACTTTTAAAAGTTCAGAAAGGAATATTTTATTATTCTCTTAATAGGTCTGTCCACTGGGAATCCAAATTAATCTAATAAATAAAATTTAAACAGGGGATATAGTTTATAAAAAAAAAAAATTATGTAAACCCATTGCGTCATGCATGAATTGCCCATAAACCCATTACGTTATGCAAGAATTGCCCATCTTCTCCTCTTCCGTTGTCTACAAGATCGACGGCTTTGAAATACGGATTTGCGGTTCAAAGGAATACTAATACTTAGGTCTAGCCAAAAATCGGTTCTGATGGATTTGATTAATAGATTGAATAGGAATCAGTCTGATTTTTAAATATTTTAATAGAAAATTTATAATTTAATCTCTGAATATTGTCATTATTAATAAATCAGTTTCTATATTTTTAAAAATTTATCAAAACGTTCTTATTTTTTTTTTACGTCAACGAAATAGTTTTTTTATTTTATTTTTCATTAAATTTAGATAAAAAATGAGAGAAAAAATTTTAAAATCTAATTTTATCCCCAAATAAAATCTCTTATTTAGTCATTGAATATTGCTATTATTAACAAGTCAGTCCCTATATTTTCAAAAATCTATTAAAACGTTCTTATCTTTTTTTATATCCATTAAAACGTCATTATCGTTTCTTTCCGTCAATAAAATAATCTCTATCTTTTCTCATATCTATTAAAACGTCTTTATCGTTTCTTTCCGTCAAAGAAATAATTCATACTCATCGTTTCTTTCCGTCAACAAAATCGTCCCTCCCTATACTTTCAGAAATCTATTAAAACGTCCTTATCTTTTCTTATATCTATTAAAACGTTCTTATCGTTTCTTATCGTTTCTTTTCGTCAATGAAATAGTCCATATTTTTTCTCACGTCTATTAAAACGTCCTTATCGTTTCTTTCCGTCAACGAAATAGTCATTCCTCTTTCTCCCCATCATAATCAAAAAAGAAGAAAAAAAAGAAGAACAAGAGGAGGAGGAGGAGGAGGAGGGAGAATCGATGAAAAGGAAGAAGGAAAAGGAGGAGGAGGAAAAGAAGGGGGATAATTTGGTCTTTTACTATATTTTTAACACTAAAAATAGACGGAATGACTATTTCGTTGACGGAAAGAAAAAATAATGACGTTTTAATAGATTTTTAAAAATATAGGGACTGACTTGTTAATAATGACAATACTCAGGGACTAAATTGTAAATATTTCTATTTTAATTTAATTTTAATCCAATTTTAAAGCAGTTATACGTTTTTTACAGTTGCAATTCTAATTTTAATTAAGTTGAAATTCTAAACGATTAATTCAATTTCAATTTAAATAATAAAGAAAAAAATTTAGATAAATTAAATAAAATAAAAAATTAAACAATTAAACATAAATATTAAATATTGTTAATTGATAATTAAATATAAATGTAAACTATACAAAAAGTATATATTTGCATAATATAAAATAAAATAATATTACAATTAAATAAAAATAAATTACAAATAAAATGAACTTGAACTTATTTCTTTAATAATTAACTTATATATTAATTTTAAATAATACAATTTTATTAAATAATTTATTTTAAAAATTTAAAATTAAATTAAAAAATCAACAATTCAGATACGATTCTAAGTCTGATTTAGAAGAGGGATTCATAATCAGCCTTTTCAGTATAAGAGTTCAGCTCGATTCAAAAACCGAAAACAATTGATCAGTCTGAATTTTCAAACTAAATCAGAACCACACCTACCCAACCCTCAACAAAAAAAAAAAAAATTCATTCAATTAAATAAATAAATATATAAAATTTATTAATTATATATATATATTTAATTACATATAAATTTTCGAACACACTCGATTATATATACGTCTAAGCAATAAAATAAAAATTAATATGTTATAAAATTAAGTAAGTTCTGTTATAATTTGAAATAAAAACCATTATAATCTTAAAGGCAACTTCTCTCGTAGGTGCCTGTAAGCAAATGCCAAACTGGCATTGACTCAGAGGATGGATATGCACGCGCATGGTACATCCCTTCATAAAGCCTCTATCTTCAAGGCGTGCCATTCCCCAGAAAAATTACCAGCAGGTCCTTCTATTATTATATAAAAGTTTATTAATTAATCTTTCAATTTTATTTATAATATAAAAAATTAAATAATAATTTTTTTTTTTTTAGAAAAAAATTATCTTCATGGATTTTTGGCAAGCAAGGCGTGCCATTTTGGTCCTCATTAAGCATCAGCTATTTTCTCTCCTCTCCGTCGCTTTTTCTTCAGTTTTCTTCTTCTCTCCCTTCTGAATCTAAATCCCACATAAATTTGTTAGTACCACACACAAGTCTTTGCCTCAATAATGCCCATTTTCTTTTTCACATGATTTGATATCACTTCTCTCTCTCTTGCAGCCTTTGAGTCTCTCTGTACAGACAAAAAAAGAAAACAGAACCCAATCTCAAGACCCCTTCTCTTCTTCTTTCTTTATCTCTGTTTCCTCATAATTCTCTATCTCTTGTCCTTGTTTTTGCACATTTTCAAAACCATGCATAGGTGGGAGAGAGCGATTAGAGAAGATAGATACAAGCTTGAGAGCAAGAACCCATCTTTTTCTTCCACTCTTCTCGATGAAATCTACCGTTCCACCTGTGAAGCCGACACCAACCATGAAGATTTGAAATTTTACGGTGAAACAATGATGCCCATGAAGCACACCAGAGGTTCTAGCGTAAAAGTCAGTAGAGCCGTCGAAGAGAATAAAGAGATGGAAGCTCTTCGCCGAGCTTGTTTGATCGAGAAATGGATGGACAGCAAGGTGACCCAAAAGGTAAGCACGCAACACAGCAGAAAAAAGTTGACGGAATTTGAGAGAAAATTACAGCTTGAACATGATCTGGACCAGGATGCTGTGTTCTTTAGTTCCACTTCTATCTCCTCAGATTCTAGCTTTGGTGGATTCTCATCCTCTGATACTGAATCCTGCTACGGTGCAAGATCAATGGCTTCTTCTTCGTTCTTCCCAACAAGGCCTAAGCCTGTAAGAACCAGCGTCTCAACTCGATCAGGAAAAACAGAGAAAACAGAGAGAAAAGTGAGTACTCTGTTTCATGAACAGACGCCGAGAGTTGAAGAGAACATAATCAAGTCGAAATCAAGAGCTTTAAAGATTTACGACAATCTAAAGAAGGTGAAACAGCCAACTTCACCTGGTGGCAAGCTTGCAAATTTCATCCATTCTCTATTCACAAATGGAAATACAAAGAAAGCAAGGGGTTCTTCTTCTGTTAGCAATTGTGATGAAGCCTGGAAATCGAAGCCAAGACAGGCACCGTCAACTTGCTCGTCCGTTTCATCATTTTCAAGATCATGCTTAAGCAAGAGTTCACCATCAACAAGGGAAAAGCTTCGCAATGGGGTTAAAAGATCTGTACGATTTTACCCAGTTAGTGTTATCGTCGACGAAGATTGCAGACCATGTGGACACAAATCCTTGTACAAAGAAGAACAATCATCCAGTTTCATGTCTGTTTCTTTTCCAAAATCATGGAAAATTGGGAAATCTCCAACAAGAAAAGTTGATGATGAGCTCAAATACCAAGTCATTGAAAAGACAAGGAAGGTGGGGGAAGTTGCAAGAGAATTCTTGAAAGATTATCGCCAAAACCAGAAGAAAAACGATGATCTAATTATGAGGAATGATTTCTGCCATTACAATGATCAGTTCGGAGATGACGACGATGAAGATGAAGATGATGAGGATGATTCAAGTTGTTCGAGTTCAGATTTGTTCGAACTCGATCATCTTTCAGTAATTGGAAAGAATAAGTACTGTGAAGAGCTTCCTGTGTATGAAACTACTCGTGTTAATACTAATCGTGCCATAGCTAATAGCTTAATAATGTAATTTTCCAAGTATATGGTAATGGTATAGAGCAAAATTCTTATAATTTCTTGCTCTTTCCATTTATTTTCAGTTTTTTTAAACATTAAGATCCAATTTTCAGTGTTGGTATATGAAAAACAGGATAAATTTTAGAAATGTTGGGGTAGTTTTAAATAAAATAAAGAAGAGAGAATATGTGAAAGGAAAGTAATGGTGATCTAAACTGGCAGAGAGAGATACTGAGGGTGCAGCTTTTGATACAAGTGAGAAAAAGAAAGAGAAAGGAAAGGAAAGGAACGGAAAGAATGGAAAGAGAAAATAAAAGAAGGAAAACGAAAGATTGGAGATCGTAATCACAAGCAAAATGAGAGGGTCTGATGGTAAAGGCAAAGGCAGATCTTCGCCCATGGGAATAGAGAAAAGTCATTGCTTTCTCTCTCTCTCTCTCTCTCTCTCACGAATTTGGATTTTGTAAATTTTTACAGAGCCCTCCCATTACTTGTTACCATAGTTACCATTCACCAATTTGAAATATTTGATCCGTTACATAATTTTTATTTTTTTATTATTTTAAAATTATTATTCACTTTTTTTAATTATAATAACATATAAATTAATTATTATAATTTTATTTAATTTTATTTTAAATAAATTTTTTAAATAAAATAAATATAATTAAAAAGTCAATAAAAAATATATTTCTTAATATCCAGTAAAATAAATAAAAATTATGAGAATATGAGAATATTATTTAAATAGATATAAAGATTTACGGTATGAAGAAATTTATTATTTAATTTATTAATTTTAAAAATATATTAAAATTTTTATAAAATTTTAAAAATTCTATTAATCAGTAATCTTATTAATTTTACTTATTTATAGGAGTGTAAACGAATCGAGCCGAGTCGAGTTTTGAAGAGTTTAAGTTTGGTTCGTTAAAATTTTTTCGAGTTCGAGTCGAATTCGAGTTTTACTCATATCGAACTCGAGCCGAGTATTAAGAAGTTTAAACTTGGCTCGTTTAGCAAACGAGTTTAGACGAGTCGAGTTTTTATCAAGCTGAGTCGAGCTTTAATCGAGCTGAATCTCGAATAGTTCACGAGTAATTTAATTTATTTACATGTATAATGAGTTTTAGTTTAAAACTAATAAGTTTAAAACTAAAATAATTTTAGTTAAATAAGTATATCTACAAATTAGCATGTAAATTTATAAAGATGAGTTTTTAAATCTTAATGATCCAAATATATGCAAGTTTAAGAGTGTAACTAAACTATATAGAGTTGAATTTTAAAAAATTTAGATTTGGCTCATTAAAATATATGCAGGGTTTGAGTTTATTTCTCTTATAATAGTAATTTCACGTTGTTTAACGAGATTGTTCACGAGCCTATTTGCGAGCCTGCTCATAAACTCAGAAACGAGCCGAACTCACGAGTCTTAACGAGTCGAATACTATGGAGCTCAAGCTTGACTCGTTTACCAAACGAGCCTAAAAATTAAGTTCGAGTTTGGCTCGTTTAGAAATCGAGTCGAGCTCAGTCGAGTTTTTATCGAATCGAACCTCGAATAACTCACAAACGGTTTAGTTCATTTACACCTCTACTTATTAAATATTGATAAAATATTTAAAATGGAAAGAATTAATTAATTTATATCGTTATAAATTTAGAAAATTAACTAATAATTTTTTTATATTATATTAAATATTTAATATTTAAAATTAATGAGAGATTAATTAGTATATTTTTTTAATATATTAAATATATTTTAATATATTTTTATAATTATTACTATAAGAGAGTGTGGAGAGTAGAGATAAAAATATATTCTTTATAAGATATTATTTTTAATTAATTTAATTTTTGGATAAGTGTATTAAGGAGAAAATATAAATTTTTAATGTAATTGCATCAACAAAAGCAACTCAAAACATGCTATTAAAGGTTAAAGAAAGTTTGTTATATTTCTTAAATAAAACTGAGAAAATTTCATAATATTTTTAATTAATAAATTTAAAAGATTGTCTTTTTCCGATAATACCTCAACAGTAAATGCGATTGAGAATTTGTAGAAACATGAAAGGGAGGGAAGGGAAAGGAAGTAAAGCTAGGAAATTGTAATCAAAGTAGGGTGGTTGGATTTGGTTAGGCATATGGACCAGCCTACTCTAAAATCAACCCAATATTAGAATTCCTATATGTTGCCATCTTTAGTTAATTTCAACCACTAAATCACAAAAATCAAATTACAATATTATAATATTAAATTATGCTGCAATTTATTAAAAGAATAAATAGTTAACCGTTTGAAAATTGGGACTAATTATGTATAATAAAAAATAGATTAACCAAATAGTTAGTTTTATTAAACTATAAAAATTAAATAGTATTTGTTTTATTATGTATTTATTAATTATTTTATTTATTTAAAAATTGAAATAAATTATTCATGTGAGTCAATTCAACTTTGTTAAAATATTTATTTTTATGAAAGAACATATAATTTGAATATATATAGAGTTATATCTCTTCATTCTAACTAATGTAACTATATATATATGTCTTCAATCAAAAATTATATCTCACTTATTTTGAATGCATAGACGTTATTTGAGATAGTGTACATAGAAAGTAAGAAAATGCTTTAATATTTATGGTGTGATCGAAATAAAACTCTCTTAATATACGAAAAAGAGAACGTAAATTGATTGGCGTCTATAATTGTTAATTTTTATACTGTAAGAAAATAAAGTTAATTTTTATACTGTAAGAAAATAAAGTTAATTATAGTATTTTTTTAAAAATTCGGTTGATACCGACTAATTGATAAGAGATTTATCCGACTAATTGATATGAGATTTTTCCGGTTAATTGATCAGGGATCCATCCTATGATTACAGGAGCAATAGGATCTGTCCGCTAATAGTAATTTTATGTAAAAATTCAATTTATTCTAAAAAGTACGAATTTTGATGAAAGATTAAATATTACGGTGTCTGATTTAAGTGTAATCGCGTATATTTTCTTACCATGTGGTTTTATTTTATAACGACAACTCATAATTTATTATTAATTACTATTAAAATTTAAAGTTTTAGAGCAAACAATCAAAATTAGATTAAATATTAAAAAAGCGCTAGAATTAAGTTGAAATTGAAATTAAACCGACAAAGACACAGCAAAACTGTACTGAAGACTATATGAAGAATTGTAAAATAAGGAGATGGGGTTCATTGACAGTAGATCTATATATATAATAATGTAAAAAGGGTAAGTCCCCATGTATTTATAAATAAATAAATAAATAAATAAAATTCCTCTGTTGTCAAAATTTTACACCGAACATGATTAGAAACTATATTATAATTGTATAAATGCTTGGTGGAATCCTAACTTATTCTATAGAAATGAAACCCACTTTTATTATAGTTTGATGTGTTAGACATAATTATTAGTAAATGTTATTATTATTATTTATTAAATTTAGATCAAAATTAACTCATTTCAAAAGTTAATTTAACAACAGAAATGTTTATGGTTTATATAAGAGATACATTATTCAATTTAGAATTCAACACATTCTTTTCACGTTCAGAATTTTATTGATGTGTGATCTATTTATAGAAAGTCCAACATCGGAAGAGAGATTCTATATATTAAATTTGAGTTGGGTCTAATTCACGTAAAAATTAAAATCATTCAAGTCCTAACTTTTTGGATGAATTAGTTGGATTTTTATAATATTTATGGCTTAGGATCATTTCTCTAATCTTTCCCACTCGAGATTCCGTACAGTGATTGTGTGGTGGGGGAAGTTGCCTGCAATCAAGAATAATGCATGTAATTTTTATTTAATAACCCTTCTATCATAATCATAATTAATATTCCTTCTCCTTTTATTTAATTAATGGCACATGTCTATGGAAATTTCATTTGAGATTAGAATAGAAACTAATGATCATTACTAAAAATAGAAAAATGGTTTAAAATTAAAAAAAACTTTCAATTTAATTTTTATAATTTAGTGAAACATTCTAGTTAATCTTTTAACTTTAAAAAATAAATTAAAACATTTATGAATTTTAAATTTTTTTATACGTACTGGAAATTAAATTAATGAACAACAGTGAAGTGTTTGAGAAGCTGCAGACAGGTCATTACAGGGAGCTTTTATATGGTTACTGACTCAGCTTTTATCTGTTGCCTATTTATTGTATACAGTTGCTAATATTACAAATTTCCTTTACATGTAGACATCTTCCTGGGCAGTGATGATGCTAGAGTCTGCTGTTCATTCATTTTCCTGTCCCTTTCAATGTTAAAGACAGCTTTTCTTGGGTTATATCAGTCTTTGCTGCATTATTGATCCTTGCTTTAAAATTTATTAATTCAATTAATTTAAATTTACGTGTAAACAGTAGCTGAATCAGGAATTTTTTTTTGATAAAGCACCGGCTGCGTCGTTGCGGCACCTTCATTCCCTTCAAAGCATTTTAGCGGCACCTTCATCCCCTTCAAAACATTTTTCGATCGCCGATATGGCATGTGTACCCTTACCGTACCTTCCCTCCGCCCCTGCGTGTAAGAGACTACAGTGATTAACTTGACCTCAGGCTCGCTGCAGATCAACGAATTATATACTTAGCCTCATGACCTCTTTATATTGTTTTTATCTTTCGAGTTTAACGTAACTGTGCCACGTAAAAGTTTTTTTTTTTCTTCTTCCAAAGCCACGTAAAAGTTGGCAGAGAAGAGAGGTGGAGTGAGGAGAAGAGTAATAGCTTGGGAATAGAAAGAGACGTCCACTATAGTTTGCACTTTTGCTTTAAAGAGACTGAACAAAAAGCTCTTGTAATTTGCGATCCCGAGGTCAGTTCCTATCCGATGGTGTGCAACTTTTATTTTATTGCAATTAATATATATAATTAAATTTTAATATAATTAACCAATTAATTTTATATTTTTAAAATTATATGTTTAATTTTTTTTATAATAAATCTGTTTCAATTAAAAATCTCTTCATTCCTTTTTACTGTTAAAAATATAAAAATATTATTGTTATCCTTTTAAAATAAATAAATGTACTTAAATTTCAAATTTAGTATAATTAATAGATTAATTTTTATATTTTTAAAATTATACACTCAAATTTCTATATAATTAATATAATTTAAATATTTTGATAATTTATTTTTTATTTAAAAAATACTTAAATTTTTATTAATTTTTATTTATAATATTTTATTTAATTAATTTTTAACACTTTTTCTTATTCAATTTTCATTCATTAAAATATTTAATACTTATAATTTTAAATTTTTAAAAAATACTTATAATTTTAATTATTTTTAAGTGATATTAAATAATTTTTAAGTAGATTGTAAATTTTTATAAAAGATATTTTTTAAAAAATACTTTTATAAAAAAACTTTTATAAAAAAACTTTCTATTAGTTTTAAACTAATATATATAATGGATAGAAAACTCTAATTTTAGATGGATTAAATATGAAAGAATTTAAAATTTTAATTTTAAAAATATAAAAATTGATCCGTCAATTATACTAAAATTTAAAAATAAAAGTATAGTTTATACAATATAAAATTTCTCATTTATATTAAAAGAATTTAAATATTATTGAGTATATTTTAAATATTTTAAATATTTATTATCCCTTCATACTAATAAAATTATAAATAAAAAAATCTCTAATTTAAACATATTAATTATATAATAATTTAATTAAATATTAAAATTTAAAAATATAAAAATTAATTCATTAATTATATTAAAATTTAAAAATTAAAATATAATTTATTTTATATACTTAAGATTATTATTGGTATTATTAACTATATTTTAAAATTTATATAATAATAATTATAAAATTATTATTTTAATATTAATAAAATAATATATTGATAATAATTTAATATTATTATAAAAAAATTTTAATTTTTCACTATATATTACAATATATTTTAATAAATAATTTCTACCTTATACTGTATTAATATTAATACACAATTTTTTATATTAAAATGGAAAAAGGGGATCTGTACTCTGTACCAAAATAATGGTGCTTTTAAATTTTTCAAAGTGTGGTACTCAACTTTAAATATTGGTGTTGAGTACGTGAGAGGTAGAAGAACAGTAGCAGCAATTTCAATTTGATTTAACCAGAGCTGAGTTCCGGTTTGATTTAAAATTAGATTGAAATTGAATATATTATAAATTAAAATTTTAATATTTATAAAAATCAAATTGATTTTAAATAAAAATTAAATTAAATCAAACCAATTTAATTCAATTCAGTTTAATCAATTAGACTTTTTATTTTTTACATTCTATTTTTAAATTTTATGCATATGGTTTTATTATAAAGTTATTAAGGCTATTCTTATTTGTATTTTGATTAATTTTTTCTGATTAAAATTAAATTTAATAAAAAAATTAAATTAAAATTTTAAATTATTTTAATTAAATCAAAATTTTGGATTTGAATTAAATATTATTATTTCTGATAAATATATTGTCTAATTTAGTTATTAACATTCAAATTTTTTTATTATTTATAATATATATACTTTAATAAATGTAGGATTGAGAGGACGTGGGATTGTATGATTGAGGGACTGAGATGACTTGGTAGCAAATTATGAATAAAAATCTCCAATTTTTAAAGTTTTTCAACGTTGCATTTAGAAAACTTTGGATTATCTCAAATGCTTTCTTCACAGAATTCATGGGACAGCAGTGAAATGAGAAAATTAGGGATTTAGACTAAAGAAGATAAATTTTGGGTAATTTTATAAGTTATATTATTTTATTATATTTCTATTTTTTTTAAAAAAAATTATCCACCTTAGTTTATTATCAGTGTGATTTTATCTCACTGTCACTTACTACGAAAATCACATAGTTATTTTACAGGCGATTTTTATTTACTCGGTGTATATAAAAATTACATAAAATTTATAAATTTATCATAACACAATAAAAATTTAATGAACTGATATGCGATTCTATTTATAAAAAAAAATTAGAATATCGTAACACCGATTCTTTATTAAATGTTTATCGTTTTTTAAAAGTATCGAGTTTTAATATACAATTATCATTAACAGTACAATCTAGCAGATTCTAGTTATAACTATAATTACGAAATTCTTAATTAATTATAATATTGTTCCTCTATATATTTATTTTAAAATGAATATCATTTGATACCTAATTCATATTAAATTTTTTTAAACCATCTAGTATTCGATGTTTAATAGTCTGACTAATTCAAATTCACGACAGCAGGCCGTTAAAGAAGCATAATCCTTCATTTTAAAAACACTATGTCCAACGTTTAAACTCAAGATGACTAGTTAAAAAAATAATAAATTTGTATCGTTTTATCTCATCTTTTGGAACTATTATATAGTTGATATTATAAAAGTAAATACATATTTTACCTTTAAATTTTATTAAAAAATTATTATAGCAATATAAACTTTAAAAATATTTATAATACATCTAAATTATTCAAAAAAATAACTAAAATAACCTTACAATTTTAATATATATAAGATAATATGAACTACAAATACGCTGATATATATCTATAAATTTCAAATTATCACCTGATATTGCTATTAAGGGTTAATACTCCGGTAATAATAGCAATACGCAATGTATGAATTTTAAATTAAAACTCACACTAAAAAATCTTCTCTTAAAATTTAAATTGATTTAAAAATGTTATAAAAAATTTGTATTAGTTAAAAATGTCAAAAAAAATTATATTACCTACTAATACAGATTATAATGTCATATTAATTTTATTTTTAAATGTGTAATAAGATGTTTTTAAAATTTAAAGTATTACAAAATTTTTCTATTAAAGTTTAAAGATGTAGAACGGCTACTGAATCTAGGTGAATTTTAACATATAAATTTATTTATGTTGATTCTCATATCGATTTAAGATGAGAATAAAGTATTTTTTATAAAGGTATTAGACACTTTCTTTCTTAAATTAACTTTTTTGGATAAATTAAATTTGATTCAAATTTAATATGATATACATGAAATGGTATATTGAGATAGGGTAATGTACTCGTATAAGAAATTTAAATAATTATTTTTTTATATATAAAATGCTGGAAATAATTTTTATATATTATTTAATTAAATAATTATATATTATAAATGATTATATAATTAAAAGATATCCTCTTCGATTAAAATAATATATAATTAGCATATATAAAATACTAAAAAAATACTTAAATAAAAATTAAAACAAGATATTAATTTTATCCAATGAAATCCATTTTAAGAATTAGCCAAGTTGGATGCCACGAAGCTGACACATGAATTAGCCGAAACCTTTGTTGCTTATTCCTCCAATAACGAGTATTCTTATTTAAATCAAATTTATATTTTATACTAATTTTATTAATATTTTATATTATAGCTCCACGTAGATCCAATCGGGATAAAATTTTCCTCTCCAATAATTACAGCACAAGTGGAGATTAAAACTATCATGAAACTCATAATTCTTCATTTTCTTCATAAAGCCAAAGTCTAGACTGGAGAGACCGGCTTGAACTACATGCTTCTCTCAAAATCGAACGCTATGGCAGGACTAATTAATACTAGCTGGTGGGGTTGTTCTTGGTATTCTCATTGGAGCTGTTATTGCAGTTGCCAACTTTTTTAGTTATCAGATTCTCTCAACTCTGAGAATGGCGTTCTTGAATACTGAAACGTAATATTTGCTGGCCTTCTAGCTCTCTTTCTGTGTTGGAACAAATGTTCAACGTTCACATGTATCATGTAAGAGACAACGACATTAATTCATGGAAATAATAACTGTAAATAGTCATGATCATTGATTAACATGTACTCTGAATGGAGGAATGCCTCGTAAATGATTAAATTTCAGACAAATCTTTCACATGGTTTTGAGATATTCAATCTTATGAACAACCCAATGAACCTACCCCATGTATAATCTAAAAGCATACACTTTAACAATCGTTTGATTTCCATTTTGAAATATGTAAATACATATAGTCTTTATACAGCATTTCCCCCCCACCATTGTGTTTGAAGCCTCAATTTCTGCAAGCAAGTCCATGCCCCGGTATAAATCTTGCATCATCCTCAGTGTAGACATGCGTCTCATTCAACAGCCTGAAGCATCAGTCTTAATCAGCAAGGCTTGTCAACTATTAGCCAATGGATTCGAAGAAAGAAAGGAGCAACTTACGATAGAGAAACAGTCTTGTTCAAGGTTGCAGAGGAGAGAAATGCAGCACCATTTAGATAAAGCAATTCACCCTCGATTCTTTCTTCAATCCTCCTGTCTATTTCCACAGCATCTATAGAGAAGGGCTGGTCTGAGGCCTACAATGATTAACATAAACACATGTATTATTAAATAAAAACAGTAATTACTCATAGATATGTTATTCTGTGCAAATGATCAATTTACATTTACCTACCATTACCCATCCCCACGTATCAGCAAAAGAAGGCACATGAGCACTGTATGCTACAACATCTGCCCACATAGAGAGAAATATTAAAGGACAAATTACTATGGACTAAAAGATCAAATTAACTCCTGAACTATATAACAGGAACCAAAAATTTCAAATATTCATTTTTTGGTTCAAATTTATCTCTAAATTGTTATTAAAATGCCAAATAAGTCCAAATAAGACTAAATTAATTGAGAAGAGCTAGCGCAATTCACACTTTTAAATACTAAAAGTGATTGTCTTATTTCATTTCTTAACGATAGTTAACGATAGTTTAGAAGCAAATTTTGACATTTTTTCTAATTGCTAACTAAACACTCAATAGTTTTCAAAAAAAAAAAAAAAAAAAAAAAAACTAAGCACTCACTAAAGAACTTCACGTTCCCTTTCTGTCTGTGAACTTACATTGGAAGACCTGTTTAACTGTGTTGTAAATAGAGGAGAAGACCTCCTTATGAGTGAAAATGCCTGCTGGTCCAGCCTGAAGAATAAAACACATTTCTTTCAAATATTGGGTTCAAGAGCATAGCTCCTTTGTTTATGCCACTAGAAAGATGGTTCCCCACCTGGGTAACAAAAATGCCATTGTTGTTGAGCTTAGGCTTGAGAATTTTCTCATAGAAAGATTTAGTATAGAGCTGGTAACAAGGGCCTCCTTCAACTGGGTCAGCCAAGTCTCCAACTATTATATCAAATTTGTCTATCCTCTTCTCCAATTCGGCCCTTTCAATAGCATTCAGCTTGATATGATTAAAAAATAAAAAACCCATATCAGAAATAGGGAAAAAATTTTAGAAGTAAAATTTACTTGGCATCATTAATGACTAGATCAAGCTTCTTGTTACGAAATGCATCTTGATTTGCCGTCAGATATGTGCGGCAGAAATTCACCACTTCCTGCAAAAGGGATGTATTGAATTTGTAGCTTGAAATGTTTATATTTTATGTTAAAACAATTATTTAATTAAATTTTAATTACCTGATCAATATCACACATCACCACTTTCTCTACTAACTTGTGCTTGAGGGCTTCTCTTGCAGCTGACCCTTCCCCTCCTCCCATTATGAACACATTTCGAGGGCTGCAAAATTACTACTTCAAGTCAGAAAAATCCTCATAAAGGAGAAGAATAAGAAGAAGACAATAGACTCACATAGGGTGGCAGAGGAGAGCAGGATGGATTAAGCATTCATGATAAATGAATTCGTCCACTTCTGCACTCTGCATCTTCCCATCAATCACCAACACCTATATAACATTTGCAGTATATTACCCAAAAAGAGAGTTTTTTATAAAAAAAAAAAAAAAAAAAAAAAAAAAAAAAAAAGCATAACATTGAGAATCAGTGAATCATATATACAAACAGTTGGAGACCTTGCCAAAGCGCTTAGTGTCCAATAGAGCAATGTCTTGAAACTGGCTAGTTCCCTTGTGTAGCACTCTGTTTGGCAGATAATTAATCCAATTACTCGGAACTAAACCATAACAGGCTGCATTTTTTGCATAGGAAGGAAGAGAGAGAGAGTTTTAAAACAAACCTGTTCAAAGCAAAAGACCATCTGAGATCATCATCAATGGTTTCTTCATACCAAGAAGATTGATCATGATTCTGAGTGCAAAGTTTAGAGAAACCATTAGTAGTGTAGATGATCTCAACAGCCTCACCCATGATCAAGAACACACACCCACTAAAGAAATTTGAAGAAAAAGTTGGAAAATGAGATTATATATGGAAGCAACTCATGTAAGGAGCCACAATTTATAGAAGCAAAAGTTGAGGAGGACGGAGATTTTCTTCATTGTTGATGAGTGATCTTAGTATTTTGAAAATTAATAAAAAAAAAAAATCTAAATAAACTCTTACAAAATAATGCAAGTTCTCAATTTTTTTAATTTTTTTTAAATGGCAAAATGAATGGAAGGATGGATTTTTAGCATGCGCAAAGTTGGCAATAAGTGAGTTGGATTTATTTACTATATAAAATACGAAAGAGCAGTCCGCGTGGGATAATGGTGAGGCCCACATCTCATATTCAGATGAGCAGTGGCACGTAGACAAATGAATTGACACCTGGCTTTCTGCTACTGGACAAATGAAATTCTGTTTTTTGAAATGGGGACAAATGAAATTCTTTATCTTCTGATGTGAATTCAAAACGTAAAAATATTATTGATTTTATGTAAAAATTCAATTTATTTGTATTTTTTTTATATTAATTTATGCATCAAATTAATTGAACTGCAGTCTAGCAGCCCCAATCAGCATTAAGGTTTTTTTCAGAAGATTGAAGTATGAACATTCCAATATGGATTTATCAAGAAGAAAGTAAGATATTTTCCATCATTAAATCAAATCAGATTATTAATTTATTTTTAAAAAAATTATTGTAAATATTATTTATTTAATGTATCATGATATAAAATATCTTGAAAAATATATGGAGAATGAACATTTTACATATTCGAACATAATAGAAGAATAATAAATTTAGCTAAAAAATGAGTATCGAGTGAAAAAAATAGTGTTGAGTGAAAAAAATTTGTAAAATATCAAACTCTAACTGTACAATAAAAGAAGTTCAATAGCATTCTTCAAGTAGTGACGATAGCATATAAAATAGCTATCCGATAAATTAAATTAGCTTATCTCTTAATTTAAAATAAAGTGCATCTAAACTTATGAAATAAAATATATTTAAGTAAAAAATTATTAGTGTAGGTACCATAAATTATTAATTTGAATTTTTATATTACTTGTTATTAATTAATAAAAAAATTGTCATCATTATTATTTATTTATATATTATAAAATAATAATTTATATCTCTTATTTTTATTATTATATTATTATATTATTATAGAGATAATAATATATGACTAGTATATTGATTGATAATCATGAAATGATTATGTTTATAGTGATGCAAATTAATATCATAGATGCTTGTTAGAAAATAAAATATTGGATAAATTCACACGGAGATTACTATATGAATTATTGTCATTAGTGAATCTCATAATAGTTATGAATTAATCTTTAGACTTGAGATTGTCATAATTTTTAATATAAGAATTATTATATTTTTACATAATCAAACATTATTTTTAATTGGATAATTATAAAGGTTATGATTGAGTATAACAAAAATTATATAGAGAATATTGAACAATCAATATAGAATGTATTTCTCTTTCTAAAAGAGATATTTTCTGAACCCCTCGATAAATCAGATTGAAAAATGCATGACCGTACTCAAATAAATTGATAGTATGATAAATGACATTTGATTTTATCAGTTTACTTGGAGATCGAGTAATCATAAGTTTGAATAATATGACACTGAACATGATTTATGTTCAAATTAGCTATCATGTGACAAAAGAATTAATGCATATTCTATTATAAAGTTTTAACTGGACAATCGATTTTCGTATTAATTAGGTAGTTATAACGTCTTGTTAGAAACCACTTAAAACTTGTAGACTTTAATAAAGATTGGACTATTACCAATTAATGTGAATTTATCGAGTCGCATACATAGCATGCATTATTGGGCTAGATATTATTAATAGACTTGTTGTCTATTAATATAATAATAATAATAATAATAATAATAATAATAATAATAATAATAATAATGTTATTATTATAATTATTATTAGATAATAATGTTTAAAATAATAATATTAATAAAACAATTTATATTTAATATGGACTCTTTTCATTTCCATTTGAATTAAATAAATATATTGATATCTATTTTTTATTAGACCACATAACACAAATATGTTTTTTAAAAAAGAGTTGAAAACTCACATACACCGAAAAAACAAGGAAGCAAAGAAGTTTTAACACTATTTCAAGAGCTAATACTTCATACGGTAAGCATTTATATGGATAACGACATAAGATGCTTGTAAGTAGCACTTAGAATCCACTGAATATTTTAAAAGTTTTTAAAATGTTAGAATTCAAATTATTTTTTTTGAATTAAACAGATCACTTGAATTCTAGGATGTAATCTAAAAATCAAAATTTTTATTCCGTTACGTATTTTGATTTGTAGTAATCTTTGGATTAACTTATAAAAATAACTAATCAAATTTAAATCAATTTTCACACACAAAAAAAAATAAATTATCATCCACAATAATTTTGATATCAGATTTAAAATGTACATTGAATACATTATTTTCCTGTAGTTAGAGAAGAGACTCCCACAAAACTAAGACTTTCACCGAGGGCATAAAGAGAGAATAAACTCATAAAAATTGATAAAATAGTCTTTCACATAGATTTGTGTTAGTAAGAATTTTCTATTTAGATAAAATTTATTAATCCAATTTATATGAATTAAATTTATAAAATAAATATATAAAATTTTATACGAGTTTCACTTTTATTTTAAATGTACGTAAAAATTATTAAAAAATATATTTCATATTTAAAAAAAAATTGTGCCAATTGATTGGAGTTGCATGTAAAATCCTTTCTATTTGTTTGTGGAGCCTTCCTTTTAAGCTTTTGATTCTATTATAGATTGAGGGTGGTGCCATTAAAGTAGCCTCATCTTCCACGCAGTTCACATGCTGAATTTGAGAAATTATTACGGTGAAGTTGTAATTATTTATGGACCCACTCATATATGCATGTTCATGTATATATGTCCAATTACTTTTGATTTATTATTCTATATAAATTATTCCACGTGAAATATTAGATGTAAGGTATACGCTGAACCCTAATTCATCTCCACTTCTGATTTACTACCCTCTGATACTGCATAAAAATCGATTAAAAAAAATTATAAACTATTATTACAAAATAAATGTACGATATTAAAAATTTAATAAATAAATAAAGTGGTTTCATCCGATCTTAAACATTTTATTCATCGTTGAGACTTACCCTCTCTTAATAGATTGAGTTTTGGTATAGAGTTACCGTTATTCGTCACCCTCCAGAGTATCTCTCACATTAAACAACTATCCTTGAATTTTAAGTCAGACTTAGACCAGACTTAACTTTTGCTGCTGACGTCCAATGAAAACCCACGATAACTTTTTGGAAAGGAAATTTCGACACGCACTACTTTCAAAAGTGTGACGAGGGTCACAGGCCTGTCACAAAGTTCGATATGAAAATTTTATCGTTTAGGAGTCCATTTTACATTTTAATTATTTTTTTTTAATATTTTCGTAATTTTGCATATTAAAATTTTATTTCTATTATAAATAACCTCATTTGACTATTAGAAACTCACTTTTCAATTTTTAAAAAATTTCAATAAAACTGTTTCAGCCTATTTTTTCTCTTATATCGTCTTAACCAAATGATATTGGTTAAAACTTCTGATAAAGTCTAATCAGACCTTTATCAATCTTATTATGTTTGTAGTCACGAGATCACAAACCTATTAGCTAATGATATCCTTATCAAAGCAGTCGGCTATATCATCGCCAGATTATTGAAAAATGTTATATTTATCTCCATTTTCTTATAGTATAAAAGAAGAATAATCACATAGGCAAAAATATGTTATTTTCTTACACACTAAAGATCTAATTCGTTGCATTCACTCTCTTCTCCAATATACTGACTTGAGCGTCGGAGGTGACTGTCGTGGGTATCCACCACTATCTTATATTCTCTTTCTTGGAGATCTAGTCAATCACATCACAATTCCATTTTCCGGTTACATCACTACACATGCACTAAAATAATAATTTTTGGAATTAGTTTTCATGATGATCTCAAATAAGTTCATGCTCCCTGTAAAATTTGTTCCGTTGATTATATGATTTGAATTTTGGATAATACTTTTTCATGGCAGATTCAGCCCAAAAGTTTTGCATTATCACTTAAATTGAAGAAAAAATAAAAATAAGTATAGAAAGCAAATAATTGTATTTTTTCCTTTCCCAGATGATGTGTGAGTTTTTCAGAAAATATATTGGATTTAGGATTTGAGAATTCTGAATTATTGTACCATAAATTTTCATCATAGTGAAAATTTATCTGTCTTTTCCATAAATATAAGTTTTACGATCAAATCATATTAAATTTTGAGATAATTACCCTCGTGCCCCTGTATTATGACCTAATTAATTAAAATACTCTTATACTTTTAGAATTACATTAAAAATACTCCTATATTTTGATTATGTAAAGTAAAAAGGAATTTCGTTAAATTAAATCCATTTTTTCTGTTAATTCAAGTAGAAAAGACTAAAATGGTCTTATTTATATTTGCCCTAAAATAAACTCTTTTACCCTATCCAATTTTTATTTCCACTATTCCTCTTCTTCTTCTTCTTCCTCTACAAACTAAAGAAACACTAGTCAAGGTGAGAGGAGATATTTTTATTACAAAATTACCCTCCATGTAGCCCCTCTCTTTATTTTCTCTTCCTTTTATAAATTTAGCTATTCTATCAGCCATGAACTTTCTCACTTGAAATCTTTCAAATTTGAGTTTTTATATGATAAAAGCAATTAGAAAAGCAGAATAAATCGGGAATTTGATAAAGGCGACGATAGAAGAAGTGGAGAATGGAGTGGTGGTTTCAATTTTAGAAATCATTAGCCTTGCGATTTTAGGATTCATGCCACCAGTGACTTTATGAGAGCTTTAGTTGTCGGTGATCCATTGTAGTGCTATGAATCTTGATAAGCTTGTAAACCCATCTTTGCACAAGGTGGTTAATTGGATCAAATGGATTTTGAGAGTCGATAAAACAAGGAATAGTACTGGATATTGAACCTAAAGCTACAGTAACTTGACTTAATTGTTTGTATTGATAGAGCCACTTGCCTTATTATCACAACAAGGTGCTGGCATGATAAGGTGTTTGATGTTGCCCACACTTAACTCTTACTGGTGCAATTTTCTAATGGTCACTATTGATTCATGTTGTAAAAAGTAGCTTAAGGAATTAGGACAATTTATAAGAGTGAGTTATTGGAGTATGATCTAGATTGCATTCAATTGTTTTTTGGATTTCTTAACTATTATTGGTCATGCCTTTTGAACTGAAAAATGAGTTGATTGCAATAATGAAGAAGATATATATACATTACCACTAATTTAAAATATTGATTGCTATATATACTACAGTTTATTTCTTTCCTCATAAATGCGTTACGTCTTCTTTAAATCTTTTATTTTTTCTGTCATACTAATAGATCAAGCACACTCAAATGGATATACTTTTTTTGTTTTATTTGTGGATGAGTTGTTTGTGTTAAATTTTTCTCAATTTCTTTTATTCATTATTATTTTAAAATTATTGTAATTCTTATATTATTTGTATAAAATTTTTTTATCTTTTTTATAATATTTTAGACACTAAACACTCTTGAATTAAATTTTAAAAATGAGTTAACCTAAAAAATTCTCTCTTTTAAATTGAGTTAGATTGTGTATATTTTGCAAAAAATTTAAAATTAAAGATAAATCAAGTATGTAGATAATGGGCGTGGTTGGTGCTCCCCACTAGGATTTGTAGCACTCCCAAAGAGCAAAGCACATGACGCAGCAGTGAAAGCGATGTGAATTTTGCCAAGTTGGTGCTTAGTGCTACAAAAATCCCTTTTTTGGCCGCTCATTGTGTCCCTAAAGCAAAGGCTTTCCCAAGTGTATTGCCAAGTTGGTGCTTAGTGCTACAAAAATCCCTTTTTTGGCCACTCATTGTGTCCCTAAAGCAAAGGCTTTCCCAAGTGTATTGCCGTAACGTTGTCTCACGCACGTGCTGCTTATGCTTGAATGCCGCCCCTTGATAACACAGCTATGCTTGAACTTGATAAGCTTCAACCCTCTTTCCGTAGTAAGAAATTATACAATATGTGAGTGGTACCAATTAGAAATTCTAATCAATATTTCACACTGAACTAGTTGAAAACTGAATCCAATCAAATTAATTAAAAATTAAATTTTTAATATTTATAAAAATTAAATTAAATTAATTTTAAATAAAAATTAATTTAAATCAAAATAAAATATTCGTTTAATTTTTAATAATTTTTTTATTTTTTATATCTTAAAAAAATTTAATTGAAATATTTTAATTATGATTTAATCTCTTTATATTATTAAAAATAATATATTATTATGATTAATCGATTTATTTTGATTTTTTTAATTATTAAAATCAAATAAAATTGAAATAACTAAAAATTTTTAAATTTAAAAATTAAATTAAATCAAAATAAATAAAAAATTAAAATAAAATTTTAAATTAATTTAATTAAATTAATTTTTTCAGTTTAAACGAATATTGTTCACCTATAATTATAATTCACTTATTTTTTAACTGATTATATAAAAATAAATGTATAATATTTTTATATTCTAAAATTAATATATGTTTCTCTATTTTTAAAATTTAATAAATTAATTTATATATTTTAATTTTGTTAAATTGAAAGTCTCCCATCAAAATAATATTTTTTTGGGTGAAGTTAAAATATAAAAAATAAATTATTTAATTTTAATATAATTCAATGATTAAATAATATTATATAGGAATTTTTTATCATTTTAAAGATAATTAATAGAAAATTAAATGAAATAACAATCAAAATTAATATTGAACTTATAATTTTTAAAATTATAAAATCTAAAGGTCAAATTTCAGTATAATTATACTAAAAAATTATAATATTAAATTGATGATGCTATAATAGCATCATTTCTTTAAAGAAAAGAAAAGAAAAGAAAAGAAAATAAAATTATGGGTTATAGGTGAATGGGTAGGTGGCCACTACACATATTTCTAACACCTCATTGGTTGCTCACTTTTCATCACAGATTAATTTTCTGGTGGGACCCCCTCCCTCTATTCAGATTTTGAAGCGCTACTTTCTCCTCTAAAAGCCTTTTTTTTTTTGTTGTACTTATTAAAACAGATTATTGGATACCTACAAAAATTATTCAATTAAAATTTATTATAAATTATTTAACTCATTTTAAATTTAATTATTATTATTATTATTATCTAAATAATATTTAAACTCATTTAATTTTTATATATTTAATTAATAATTTATATAAAAAATATTTTTTATTAAAATTAATATTTCTAAAACTATTTAAATTCTAATTTTTAAATAAAAATATTTAAAAAATTTATAAATATTATTATAAAATATATATTTTATATTTATATAAATATATTCAAATAATGGGTATTCTATTAACAAATTTATTAACAAATTGCATGAAGCGAGTGCATGTGTACGAAGATCATTATGTTATTATGATTGGTATATATATTTAAATAAATAGATATAAATTCAATTAAATTTCAATATTTCTGTTTGAAAACTAAATAAACTCAATTTAAGTTTTTTATTAATTAAATTCTTATATTTTTATTTAAAATCAAATAAATCTTTATATAATATAATAATAATTTTTTTATATAATAAAATTGAAGTTTTGTAATTTTAAAAATTATTTATTATTTTTTAATTTTTATATTAATTAAAATATCAACTTTTTAATATTTTATATTAAAAAATATTATTTTATTACTAAAAAAATAATATTATATTATATCATGATTTATGTAACATTTAGTGAGGAACATGGCCTAAAATTCTTAATTGACATTGTTTTACTTTGAATAAAAATATATATATATTTTTTAATTGGACTTAATTTTTAAAATAAATCTAAAAATTAATTATTTTCAAGTTTCTATAATTAAGCTTAATTAATTAAAATGTCGTTGTATTTCATAAATTAGATAAAAATATTCATGTAATTCAATTTTGTTAATGATAGAGGACAATCATTAATTTTCAGCTATTTTACAGTTAGTCCACGATGGAATATCTAAATAACCTCTCCATGGGAACAACGAGTCCTAATAACTCCAGCCTAGCTAATGGCATCTCACCACTCCTCCTTTGTTCCCTCTCCCTTCGTCTCTTCCTTCCTCTCTCTACCATTTAACTTAGAATTTCACAATTCCTCTCATGGCCATTTCTATTAATCCTAATCCAACATCTTCTCTGTTGATCCTTCTTCTTATTTGTGTAATGCAAATCTTCCCAAGCCGCATCTGTTTAGGTGCTTATATTCTTTCTTGCATGATACTTTCTAATAATATGATTGCAGCTGTTTTCTTCTATCTGAGTAAGAGTTGAAGAAAAATAAATTGTTGATTCTGCTTCCAGATATGAATAACGGAGGTGAAGGTATAGCCTAAGTTGGCTGCAACTTCGCAAATGGTGCGTGCGATTTTCCTTGCAAAATCTGCCAAGCAGCAAGTATGATATTTGGACTTCCATTGATGAGTGGGCAGCTAAATATTGAGAAGAAAGGATGGTATTTGAACAACACTGAATTAAACTTACTCTACACCAAAAATAAGATGGCATTCCATAATAATTAATAGAAAAAATTTACTATTTAATCCTAAGTTTTGTTATTTATAATAATTTGGTCCAATGTTTTGAAAACTAGATTGTTTTGGCTAAAATTTAAAATTCCTTCGTGTAATTCATGATAATCTGCTGTTAATAGGAGACACAATGTCAAGGTTACCCATTCTCTCTCTTCCTCGTCCATCTGCGATACTTAACAACAGCTCATCCTTTCTCATAGTCCATGTATTATATTCTATTTAAGCTTCAAGTTCTTAATTGAAAGAGCAGATGGATTCCATGAGTATGCATGAAGGTGAATAATCTCTGAGTACTGTAGAAATTCCCATGGAATGAAGGTGGACCATCGTCGTCATAATGAAAACAAAACAACCAGAATAAATTATCTAATTTTCAAAAACACTAGGACCAAATCATTATTAGTGACAAAGTACAAGGAGTAATTAGTAAATTTCCCTGATCAATATTGACCAAAAAACACTAAACGAATACATTGAAACCTGTATCATTCCTAGCAATAAAAACATGTGAAGAAAATACCCACAACTCGTACTGATTACTCACTACCATGAAACAAACTTGAGATGCTAACAGAAGCAAGCAAAAACTAAGCACTGGTTAATACAAAATTTAGTATGTCTCCTAAATATATCAGACAAAACAGAAAAACTACCAAACCTGTGCTACAGACTTAATTTAGTAATTCAAAATTTATGCAACTGGGATCTCAATATTGGCAGTCATCACTGGTGGTGGAACATACTCTTCTTCTTCCTTGGGGGGATGGATGGTGACCAGATCAGGCAATGGGGTCATTGGACCCACCTTGCCTTTAGGATCCCAGTCAAGCATGATCTTCACCTTGATACCAAGCACCCCCTGATAACACATAAGTAACAATTTCAATTATATATTTTAAAGAAAAACGGAGAATATGAAGCTCAAGAAAAAAAATTTTCAAAAAATAACTAACATTAACAACTACCCAAATTGTTGGAATACAGTATAATAACCAACAAACCAAACATGAGAAGTGACTCACCTGTCTCAGAAGAACATGCCTGACAGCAGAGTCAATATACTCTTTAACAGGTTGACCAGAGGAGATCATGTACCCATCCTTGAATTTCATGGACTTGGCACGCTGAGCTCGGAGCTTTCCACTCACAATAACCTGCCAGAATATACAAGAACATTAAACTTTTCTTTAAAAAGAAGAAGAAGTGTGCTTACAAAAAGAAAGTGCACACCAGAGAAAGCAAAAAAGGAGCTTAAGAGTATTACCTCACATCCCTTTGCCCCACTTTCCATTACAAATCTCAAGACACCATAACAAGCCCTACAAAAGATTTAAAAAAAAAAAGTCTTTCAAACCATATTGCTCAAAAGTCAAAAGTATAAGCACATACAGAGTTCAGCTGATTCTCCAAAGACAAAAAGGAGAAACATTTACGAGAACATTTATGAGAATATAAATAAATGGTTCAAATCACACATCCACTTCAAAATCCCATCCTCAGAAAAGAACAAAGTTCAAATCGACATAATCAAAATTCCAACCAGTCAACTACTATGATACACTGAGGACACCATATCACTATCACTAACAGCTCAAGGATATAGAAGACAAAAAATCAAGTACGGGAACATGCAATAACTAAAAGAGAGTAAGCCCATCCAAGTTTGAAGAACCCAGAAGGGGGAACAGGAAACCTTACAAGCTCCCAAATTATTTCATACAAGCATTGAAGCTCCTCCAAGAAACAAAAAGGGGAAGGTAATGCTAATGCACCAAGACATCCTCAAACATAGGAGGAAAAGACGACATTAGTTTTATGCAAACAGAAGTCAATCGTCAATAAGAAAAAAATGCTGGGCATGTGGGAGAACATTCCAAACTCCAAGCAACTCAACAGTAGCACAAGAAGCCTGACAGACTCCCCAAAAGTATTCTCTATATAAGCATTGATATAAAAGTCTTCAAGGCTCATTTGCAAAGGCAATGAAGGGAAGACAATGCTTTGAATATCAAGCTCACTCCACACAAATACAGGTGGACAAGCCACCAACAGTTGCAAGCAAAAATTTTTTTATCGAGTAGCACTACTACTTGTCATTATATGTGTGTTCACTTGAATCTTATGACTTTATTAGCTAGCTTTAGAAAAGTATGCAATGTCTGTTTTGTTAACAAATACACAATCCAAAGTTATTCTCCCAAAAATGTGATGCAGAATCAAAATTGATGATCAAGACAAGACAAGTGACATTTACCATCCAATATAATATGCAAGGAATATGGCCATTATTCCTTGGATCCTTAAAGATGGATGGCATCATCAGATATTGTCATCCTCAGACACGAAATGGTATTTGGAGAAAACCAACTCGCTGTAAAGATGACTTGATCAAGAGAAAATTGACAAGGTAGGGTAAACCAGAAACTCGGATGCTTCAGTGAAATCAAATGAAATTAAAAAAGTGAAATGAACAGAATCAACAATTGACAAAGTAAACAATACATGCACAACAAAGGACTGCTAAAGATCGGCAGCACAAGCAGATAAACAACAAAAAGAAGCATGAACACCACATGACAACACAACATTATATGGCATGATCTTCAACTAGCGCAAGGAAAAACAAAAATACAACATCAAGTATCTTCAAGTGAGGTAGCATAAAGACCACTTAAAATACAAAAGATAAATCTTCTGTAAATACCAACAGAACTTAAGTATATAATAAAATACTAAGAATAGTATCTTGATATGGGCAACATACCTCCGAACAGCAAGGCCTCCAAGGAGCTTGTAACGCAGAGACTCAGCTTGTGCAATTGCACAGAGGCCCCTATTGTTAACTTTCTCAGCATAGAGTTCCACACTGTTCTCAGGAAACTTGAATCGTTTCTGAACAACAGATGTCAGCTCCCTGATCCTTCTTCCCTTCTCACCTGATAGAAAATTTGTCAAAAACTAGCTAAGGCTATTATTGGTCATTCCCTAGTACACACTAAATTTAGGAGAAATTTTATAATATACAATGGTTATATTATAACCATTGATCATCGTAGGTCCCATACGGAACCCACCATAATAAATGGTTCGCACCATTAAAAAGAAAAAGTAAAAAATAAAGCAGATGAAATCCCAAATATACTATATATCATTTATTGTGTTGAATAAAATCTCAAATTAAAAACAACTCAATATCTCACTAGATTGCCAGAGAACACAATAAAATCAAATAACCGTTTTTTTTTGGAAAAGAAAAATCTGAATCGTTGGTTCCGTAAGATTGTTTTCAAATTTCCCATAAGACACCGAAATGCAAAAAGAGGAGGGGGCAGAGGGGCTTACCAAGAACATTCTGGGTACGAGTAGCCCTAATAATGATCTCAGTGCGCATGGGAGTAACCCTAACTTCAACACCAGAGTAGCCATCTTCAGCCAGCTCTCTAGTCAGTACCTCATTTAGCTCCGCATAGAAAACACCATCTGCAACAAACTGCAGGACCAGAAAAAAGAATATAAGAAAGATATAGGAAATGCATAAAAGCAAAGCAAAAACCTGGAATTTTCATCACCGGATTTCTAATCAATCAACAGCAAATGCTTTCTTCTCCCTTTTTCTATTTTGGTTGTTTCAACAAGCAATCGAAAAAGATTAACAATTCAAACACTTGTGCAAGTTCCTTGACTCCAAAGCTTTATCAATCATCCAATATGAATAGAGTTGTATATACATATTGAAGGGAATTTTCGTTCCTTTTCTAAGGATTTCTCGATAACCAAACACAACAAAGAGAGAAGAAACAAAGATAGAGACCTTTCGCTTCTTACTGATTTGGGTCGCCATGTTTTCAAGAATTTGAGCAGTGAATCTGTTCGGTGCTTATAAGCTTCTTAGCGAGCGAAACCCTAATAAGGTTGATGAAGAGATTCAACTCAACGAGTGCTTCCTCTATATAGTAGGGTTTACAAAAGCGACCTGATCTGACGGTTGATGAAGGGGGTTTTATTTTGAACGGTCAAGATCATCAAATTCTCAAAATGATCTCACATTGCGTTTATTCTAGTTTTTTTTTTTTCTTTTTAATCACAAAAAGGAAATAATCTACCTCCTTTACTTGCGCAAACTAACTTAAATTTATAAAATAATTTTTATAAAAATATTAATAAAATAACCTATTTTTATCATTTAGTTTTAATTTAAAAAGTAAAAATATTTATAAATTTATATAATAATATTAATAATTAAAGTAACTTGATAAAAATAATAATTATTGATAAAAATTAAAATAATAATTATAATAATTTTTAAATATATTTAATAGTAAAAAAAAGGTAATTTGATAATTTTATAAAACTCCAATTATACTAATAACGTTAAAATGTATTTAATTAAATATTAAAAAAAATTAAATTTAATTAATAAAAAATAAAAATATAGAGTAAAATTATAATAAAAATAAAATATAAAATTTTTTAATAATTAACTATAAATTTTGGTAACATGGCATGTGGCACGATAATATAGCGTTACGGTATTGGGCAATTGTATTAGTGTTTTAATTGTATAAATAATGATAAATAAATTTAGATTAACTTTATAGAATTAAAACGACAGGTATAGTTAGAGTACCTTTATAAAATCAAGTTTTAATTAAAAAAATATAGATATGATTATAATAAAATTAAAATGATAATTATAATAATTTTTAAATATATTTAATAGTAAAAAACGTAACTTAGATAATTTTATAAAATTTCACCTATACCAGTTAAAATGTATTTAATTAGATATTAAAAAAATTAAATTTAATTAATAAAAAATAAAAATATAAAATAAAATTATAACAAAAGCAAAATACAGAATTTTTTAGCGATTAACTATAAATTTTATTAATATGACATGTGTCATCATAATATAGCGTTACGGTATTGATATAATAATTGTATTAATTTTTTAATTACACAAATAATGAAAAATAAAATTAGACTATCTTTACAAAATTAAAATCACATGTATAATTAGAATAATTTTATAAAATTAAATTTTAATTAAAAAAATATAGATATAATTGTAATAAAATCAAATGTGAATATTCACCTAAGTTTTATCATAAATATAAAAATTATAAAATTATAATTTTTTAGCTAATAAACAAATGGAGTAATGTTTTTATATAAACAAATATGATTATATATTTGTATTTTAAATATAGATAGATTGACTCTATGAAAGACTTGCTCCTATAAAAAAATATTTTTAAGGCATATTTGAATAAACATCTAGGCATTTTCACTTTAAAAATTCGAAAGTAGTTTTCTGAAAATAATTTAATTTTTTAAAAAATATAAAAATTAGAGTTTCATATTTTTATATGTCAAATTTTCAAATAAAAAACTACATATTAGTATTCCACCTTTCAATTTTTTATTAAATTTTAGAAAACAATTTTAAATTGTTTTCACCCTTTTCTTTTCTAATAAAAATTTGACTTTCTAAATTTTTTTTAAATGAGAATATTAATTTTTTATTACCAAAATTAGTATATTATAAATTTTCATAATTATTCAGAAAATATTTATTATAAAATAAATAAAACACATATTAATACATTTTTAAATGTGAAATAAGTTTAAATAAAACACATATTAACACATATTATAAACAATTAATGCAATATGATTGAATTTTTTTATAAGTTTTTTTTGAAACTTTATAAAAGTTAATTAATTTCATAAAAGATAAAAATGAAAAATTCAAACTAGATTTTAACACAAGCTACATATGAAGCGTTGAACTGCAAATGAATTTCTTAATTTTTTTTTTCTACATTCTTTGGAAGAATTAAAAATTAACCAAACAAAACTCTAATATCTTATCATCTCAAAAAGAAAAATCACATCCTCTAACTAATAATATCATCTTCCATGTGACATTCTTTTATCAAAGAGTAATTAAACATCACTATAAAAAAAATATAAAAATATAACTAAGACATTTTATCAATAATCGCAATCGAAAATATTGATAATCGCAATCGAAAATTCCGTAGCTGTTTATTCCTTTTCTTTGTAGTGCATGAGAATTGCAACTAACAACATATCATAGATTTTACACATAAAAAAAACCTTGTTCCTGTGATTCAGCTTCCTAGAAATGAATTAATATATTAAGATCTCATCACCAAGTTCAAACCCTTTTATTCTCACATTACAACTGTTGAAAAAAGAGGGCCTCCTTGATCGCTTTCAACTATATTTTCTTTTTCGTCAAGACGCCAAACTCATCTTTTTATCAGAAGCTAGAAGTCTGAATGATATAAACAAACTAGGCTGGAGTGAGTTATCGGGGTGCGGCAGAGAGGACACTCAGGCTTTTCATTACACCATTCCATTATGCAATTCCTACAAAAAGAAGCCGTGTAATGCAAAAGATTGAGAAAAAAAAAAATCATATTTTCTTACAAACAAGATGGGGAGGAAAAAGTGAGAGAGAGAACCAGCAGAAAACGTGACCACAAGCTGTAGCAGTTGGATACTGTCGATTGCTCAAGCAAAGTGTGCATTTGCTCGTCGCGCTTGCTCCGTTAGCCTGATCAGACAAGATAATAGCATAACAAATTTAATAAGAGAACCTTAAAACTAATAAACAAACAAGCATCACAGCATAATAAGAATATTTCAGAACAATTCAGGTGTGTAAGGAGATACTTATATTAGCAGTATAATGAATGATCTTCTCATGTGGCAAAAGTACATATTTTGTAAGATTAAGGGAGTAAACAAACCGAGCCGATTTTTGAAGAGCTGAAGTTTGATTCAACAAAATTTTTTCAAACTTCCCATTATTTCAAACTCAAACCGAATATTAACAAGTCCAATATTGGTTCATTTAGCAAAAGAGCTAAGATAAGATGACCATTTATCAAATCTAATCTCGAATAGCACACAAACAATTCAATTTATTTACAACTATAATAAGTTTCAATTTAAAACTAAATAATGTTAATTAACTAAGCATATATACAAGCGAACTTGTAAATCTATAAAAGCAAGCTCTTAAATCTTAACTAGTTGAATATTTGCGAACTCTAGGAGTGTAATTGAACTAAGTGGAGTTAAGCTAAGCTTTGGGTAGCTCAAGCTTAACACATGAAAATTTATGCAGGTTTAACCTTGAGCTCAGTTCTCCTATGACATCAAGTTCAGCATGCTTAACGAGCATGTTCACGAGTTTACTCAATGAGCCAGTTCCCGAATCTGCTCATAAACTTAGACATGAGTCAAGTTCACAAGTCTTAGTGAGTCGAATACACTATAAAGCTCAAGCTCGCGTCATCTACTAAACAAGCATAAAAATTGAGCTCAGGCTTAGCTCATTTCGAAAATGAGACAAACCCAGTCGAGTTTTTGTCGAGTTGAGTCTCAAATAACATTGGAATACAAAAATTGGACCCAAGAACCTGGACCCACAACCAGGCACTTTTACTTCACATAAGAAACATTGGAATGGAGAAAGAAAAAAAGTGAGAAGGGAGAACAAGATAAATAGATTCAAAGAAAAATAAATTTACATTGTTCAACGAGCAAAATGAAATTTTACCTCTGAAGTTGATGCAGAATCTGACGCCCAACCCCCCCTTCCAGATTCCACAGGTATCAAATTACCTTCTTCATTTAGGACCGGAAAACCTCGCCCTACAAACCAGCATATAGAGTTCTATTATAGGATAGATTGATCAAAGACTATGCAAAGAGAAAATAAGATGCAACATAAAAACTCGCATTTGCACACACATTTTGGATGATGTATATAGTGAATGTATCTTTGACACAAGCTCCAACACATCTTGGGTTTTATTTCACGCACCACTGGCGCATCATTAAAAGGACCAATGTACAAAAACAAGAAGTTGAGAATCCAACTTCTGATATTCCTCCAGCATCTCCAATGGACCAAAGTTGTACTATGCAGTTATCCTGTCTAATCCCGTTTGGCCATTTACCCTGCTAATTGCTTGTATGGTTAAGTGAGATATTTTCTTTAAGACGCGCAATTTAAGCTACCAAATTAATAGAACATTTCAGCAGGTGAGGCACAATATCAAAGGACTTTACTGAAGTCTTCCTCTCAAGAACTCAGCTCATAGGACTAATGGCACAATGGTTATAATACAAATGGCATGCAGAATGCACAATATGAAATAGGCACCCAATGCCGTCAAAAACCACAATATCAGGTTGCTTGTCCAATAAGTGAAAAATAAAATAAAATTTTGCAAATGCTTAAGACTAGTAACCTGAACTTTGATTGGGGTTGAAGGAGGTCTGATGAACTGAACTCGCAATTGAAGATATATTACTGCGGCGCAGTCCTTCAGCAGCAATAATGCATAGCTGAATCAGAAGGAATACACCCAGTATTTGGTATCTGCACCAAACGCCAGTTCAGAGGGTTCAAATATTTAGCATTAAATGATAAAAAGGAAACTGCAGAAAAATAGTTTCTCCCAGCTGCAAGTGACAGCAGAGAAAACACAATCCCAAAATTTATTTTATATTTATAACTAATATTGGAGCTTCACCTAGGCCTTTGATTTGATGGCTTTCCAATGAAAACATAACGAATGCCAGCAGCACGTTTCGATATATGATAATAAAGCCCTACAGAAAAGAGAATGATTATGAGATCAATCTTTCATTCAAGCATTTATTAGAGATTAATATTTGATTCAAGCATTTATTAGAACTTCTATTGCAACACACAATCATCTGACACATGGCATCACCTTCAAAGTAGAAAAACATGAGGTTGGTGCGAAGAATCAATTGTAAAATTTCACGAACTACGGGAAGTGCCTGAATGCAACAAAGATAAGAAATTTTACTTAAAATTATGTGTTATACAGAGAGTTCACAGCACCAATTGAAGGCCATGCCATGCAGTTGTAATGCAAAAGCATCAAGAGGAAAAACAAGGACGTTGCTCCAGAAAAGGATTCATTTAAGTAAAGATTAAGAAACAACTTACTATTTACCTTTCAAAGAGGAGTAACAAGATCTTTTAAAGGAAAAGGAAAGGACTCCATTGCAAAATAACCATATGTCTTTAATATATTTTTTTAGATGCCAAAAAATTTTTGAAGATCATATCTAAGGCTTCATAACTAAAGAATCTTAAGCATAAGTATACCGCAGGCCATCTCTGAACTGTATGCACCCATAGTCCAGTAAAATTCTGCCTCATCCTTGACAGTAAAGAAACTGATGTCCTTGTTGTGGAGGAAGATGGGAGGTCAATCATTAAAGAAGATTGGATCTGACTGCTCCCTGAAGCAAAGCTGCTGTCAGGCTCACCAGACACTGAATCAGCAAGAGCAATGCCGCGAGACGCAACTCTTGAGCTGCAGAAAGAATTAAGAACTTCAAAATAGCTCCATAGCAACAAGAAAAACAATCTTCAGATCAGAAGTGTTAAAAATGAATATGAGAACAGAATAGCCAAGCAAGCAGCACTGAACCTTATTCTTTCTGCAATATAAGGAACTGCTGACTGGTATAAAATGAAAAGAGCTCGTCTTGCTGGTGTCGGAGGAAGTCCATGTGGCCCTGCAACCTGGAAAAACCACCATCAATAACAGCAAAGAAAGGAAATGGTAAAATGTTAATGAAAAATACAGTAAAGCACTGAGAAGTTGTTCATCTCCCCGCCCCCCCTGAATTGTATGCCTGCACTGCAAAGTTTCAAGCTTGTTTGAATAAAGGAATTCAGAAAGATTAATGTTGTGTTTGAAGTTATGGATGAAATACTTTGTTTGGAATTTTTTTTGAAAAAGAAGAATTTGCATCCAATCAAATCCAATAAATATAAACAGTTGAAAGTAAGGGTTTGAAATGACAATGGTAATGTTGTTATTTGAAATTCATATTCAACATAACAAAAAAATTTCTTTTGTTGAATACTCACCTCCACTGTAAATCAATTCAAAACTTTCGATTCCTTTTATTAGCCAAACAAGATATTTTAATTTCATCAAATTTATGAATCCAAACGCAATATTGTGGAATTCATTTCTAAAACCACATTTAAGATGTTCCGTATACACAAAAATTCATTTGAATTCTACGCTTTTAATTCTATTGAATTACCTAAAACTTGAGCCAAATTCTGCCAAACTTGATAGAATTTGCCAAAGAATTTTAAATTTGTAATGCTACAAACTTGAAACAAATAATATATATAAAACATAAAATACAAACAAAATTATTTTATAAGATTCCTAACAAGTGGAATAATTCTGTATTTATTTGTTCCTAACAGAATGTCAAAATAGTTTTCAAGTTCTAATAAGATAGTAACACTCCAGTCCACAAATCAAGCACACAGTGAGTTCAATCAGGTCACAAGCTAAACAGATGCCTGATAACTGACCTCCTAAACTCTAATCACACTAGTGTAATGCTGTTACTAGTGTTGAACAGAGAATTCCGAAACATGGTGTTGTACAACTTCTATAGGGAACTTAAAATTTGATTCGTAGACAACAGGCAGCTAAATCAATAGCATAAAAACCTGAGTAATGTCACAGTACTCTTCTCCGAGGGTTTGCTGCCCTGAACCTGTTGTTAATACGTAATAAAGCATCTGCCCAAGAAGCCTTGTCTGCGAAAACGAATAAAAACAACGCCATAAATCTGAATTCATCATCGTCCGATCAAAAAGAGAGGTCTTTTCAATCGTAAATTATCGAAATCTGTTCAACCTCACTCTGATAAGCCACAGCAACTCTTGTACCTATAACAAAATCGAGAGAGTGAGGGATTAAATTTTCAGCAGTATACAAAATAGTTAGTTGAAATGGAAAAAGGAGAAGAAAACGGACCGAATAGGTGGCGAAAGGCGTCGCGGCAGGCATCGTAAACGAAGGAGGCGTACTGGTCATCCTTCTCGGCGGCTCTCATAATTTCCGGCTGAGCTGCCAAAGGGAAACTCCGAAGTCCATTTCCGCTGGGGGATGAGGTACTAGGACTCGATTCGCCACTCGGCCCTGGGTCAGAACTCAACTGCGTGGTCCTTGTAATTCCCATATCGTTCAGCTTCCCCTGTTCAGCTTGATGAAGAAAACTAAAAGATGGAATACATTCCGATGAGTACACAGTCGCAGAGAGGCACGCACAACGGCACTGCATGCCAACAAACCTCATCCATTTGGAGGCATCTAACCGACGTCGTCTCAGACCAAAAACGCAAAGGTCATGCGACGTCGTGTTAAAAGCAAACAGATTCAACAGGTTGAAAAAGTAAAACATAACGCCGTTGCCGGGGATCGAACCCGGGTCACCCGCGTGACAGGCGGGTATACTCACCACTATACTACAACGACATTGTTGAAAGGTTTCTCAAAACTTCTAAATATAAAGAATTAAATATTATATTTATTAATTATGTCACTTTTATTTTTCTAAAAAAATTACTAATATGCAAAGAAATTTTTTTTAAAAATTTCTTTATTATTAGTATTTAAAATTAAAACTTAAATTTAATTGGCTATCATTGTATATATAATTATTTTTATCATTAATCTTAGGATCTAACATTTGATAAAAACATATATTAAATAACAAATTTAATCAATAAAAATACTTAAGTTTTAGTAAACTATCGTTAATAAAGAAAATAATCATTTAAAAATAAATTTTGAAATAGCATAAAAATAATGTAGGGTAAATTACAGTATAATTTCCAAAATTTATTAAATTTTATAATTAAATCTCTACTTTTTAATAATAAATAATTTAATAACTGAGTTTTTACTTTATTAGTAAAATAGTCATTTTATTAATTATTATTAATTAACTATTAATTGAAAATGTTAACTCAAATTAAAGGATTCAATTATTATAAATATTAAAACTATAAAAATTAAATTATTACAAATATATTAAAATTAAAATATTAAATTATTATAAAAAATGAAATTTAAAGTGTATATTGATATGGAAAACTAAGGATTATTAATTTTAAATGTATAGTTGCATATAAAGCAAGTTAAGAGAATTGTTGAATTGAAAGGCTAAAAGTGACTACCTCATGATTTTTTTTTCCTTTTTTTTTCCTTCATTGGTGAAATATAGATTGTTAATTATTGAATAATATTTTTTATATATATTTTGAGCATTTTAAAAGTTGTATTTTATATTATCACTAAAAAAATAATATATGATTGGTGTGATATACGTGAGATTTATTATTTAGTCTTTAAATATCGCTATTATTAATAAATCAATCTCTTAATTTTGAAAAATATATTAAGAACTAACAAAATAGTCATTTTATTTATTTTTACCGTTAAAATTATAATAAAAAAAATAAATTATCTTTTTTTTAATTTTTCTTCTTATTTTTTTTAGAGAGAATGAAATACTATTTCGTTAATGGAAAAAAAAATAAAGATGTTTAAATATATTTAAAGGAGGATAAAAACGTTTTAATAGATTTTTATAAATGTAGAGATTAACTTATTAATAATAGCAATATTTAAGAGTTAAATAAGGGGTTATTTGAGTAAAAAATTAGATTTTAAAAATTTTATTTATTTTTAATGAAAGAGGATGAAAAGAATATTTTATTGATATAAATAATAAATAAAGACGTTTTAATAAATTTTAAAAAATATAGAAACTGACTCATTAATAATAATATTATTTAAAAATTAAATAGTAAATCCCAACATATATTTACTCTTTGAATAAAGCCATCAATTAAAAATCACAATTGAGAATATATAAAAACAATTCCTCTTCAATTTATCAAAAATAAAAAAATATTAAATTTTAATTTTTAGTATCAATTGACTTTAAACCATTATTAAAAATTCAAATAATGTAATATTTAATTTTTTAATAATAATTTAAAATTTTAAATAAAAAAATAAAAATTTTTATTTTTTTATTTTTATTATATAGTTTAAAAGACAAATTTGGTCTTTTTTACTAAAATTACTATATTTGAATTCCAAATTTGACTAATAATTTTAAATATTTAAATTAATTTTAAAAATTATTCAAATCTAATTTGCATTACCTTGAATATTATCTGATTTCCAATTTTAGTTTTTTAATATAATGGACTTATCTGTCCTTTGCATTTTCTTTTAAAATCCTAATTTATATATATATAAAGACTTTTCAAATAAATTTACAGGAATAAATTTAACCCTATATAATTAAACACAACAGTACAATTTGAAATATCGACATCAATAACGAAGAACTCTTTCTCGAACGGAAAATAAAACTTTTCGAATCGAAAATAAAATTTTCTATACTCTTTCCCGAACTAGAAACAAAACTTTTATAAAATTAAAAGAGAGAATACAAGATCACGAAAAATAAATTCAATAATTATTTTAATTTTGAAGACTCATGTTGTAACATCCTCTGAGCCCACAACAGTAGATATTGTCCGCTATTGGGTTCGAGGGCCTTGGCCCAGCCTTCCCCTCACGGTTTTGTTTCTGAGGGTTCACGCAAGCGTCCTTCCCCTCAAAACGCGTCTACTGTGGTCTCTTGGGGCTTGCCCTTATAAGGCGTCCCCCCTCCTTACCTCTTTCCGATGTGGGATACTTTCAATCCACCTCATAGGGCTTCTACCCCCCATAAGGCCTGAGCGTCCTCGCTCAGCACACCGTACTCATGAGGCCCAGGCTCTGATACCAATTGTAACATCCTCTGGGCCCACAACAGTAGATATTGTCCGCTTTGGGTTCGAGGGCCTTGGCCCAGCCAAGCCCTATGAGGTGGATTGAAAGTATCCCACATCGGAAAGAGGTAAGGAGGGGGGACGCCTTATAAGGGCAAGCCCCAAGAGACCACAGTAGACGCGTTTTGAGGGGAAGGACGCTTGCGTGAACCCTCAGAAACAAAACCGTGAGGGGAAGGCTGGGCCAAGGCCCTCGAACCCAATAGCGGACAATATCTACTGTTGTGGGCCCAGAGGATGTTACAATTGGTATCAGAGCCTGGGCCTCATGAGTACGGTGTGCTGAGCGAGGACGCTCAGGCCTTATGGGGGGTAGAAGCCCTATGAGGTGGATTGAAAGTATCCCACATCGGAAAGAGGTAAGGAGGGGGGACGCCTTATAAGGGCAAGCCCCAATAGATCACAGTAGACGCGTTTTAAGGGGAAGGATGCGGGGGAAGGACGCTGGGCGTGAACCCTGGGCGTGAACCCTTAGAAACAAAACCGTGAGGGGAAGGCTGGGCCAAGGCCCTCGAACCCGAAGCGGACAATATCTACTGTTGTGGGCCCAGAGCCCTATGAGGTGGATTGAAAGTATCCCACATCGGAAAGAGGTAAGGAGGGGGGACGCCTTATAAGGGCAAGCCCCAAGAGACCACAGTAGACGCGTTTTGAGGGGAAGGACGCTGGGCGTGAACCCTGGGCGTGAACCCTTAGAAACAAAACCGTGAGGGGAAGGCTGGGCCAAGGCCCTCGAACCCGAAGCGGACAATATCTACTGTTGTGGGCCCAGAGGATGTTACAATTGGTATCAGAGCCTGGGCCTCATGAGTACGGTGTGCTGAGCGAGGACGCTCAGGCCTGTATGGGGGGTAGAAGCCCTATGAGGTGGATTGAAAGTATCCCACATCGGAAAGAGATAAGGAGGGGGAAAGCCTTATAAGGGCAAGCCCCAAGAGATCACAGTAGACGCGTTTTGAGGGGAAGGACGCTTGCGTGAACCCTCAGAAACAAAACCGTGAGGGGAAGGCTGGGCCAAGGCCCTCGAACCCAAAGCGGACAATATCTACTGTTGTGGGCCCAGAGGATGTTACAATTGGTATCAGAGCCTGGGCCTCATGAGTACGGTGTGCTGAGCGAGGACGCTCAGGCCTTATGGGGGGTAGAAGCCCTATGAGGTGGATTGAAAGTATCCCACATCGGAAAGAGATAAGGAGGGGGAAAGCCTTATAAGGGCAAGCCCCAAGAGATCACAGTAGACGCGTTTTGAGGGGAAGGATGCGGGGGAAGGACGCTGGGCGTGAACCCTGGGCGTGAACCCTTAGAAACAAAACCGTATTCGGCAGCCGAAGCTGAGTTGCTCAGCAAGCTCTTGTGCAATCCTTAGTCAGCATGGTGGACAGGTGTTGGCTCCAAACCATGTCCAGAAGAGTGGCCACGTCTCCCATGCTATATGTGCTCAGTTTGAGCAGCTCATGCAAGAGTGAGCTGGTGTGCAAAAGATAGTGAAAGTTTTGACGAAAAACCTAAGTGTTTGAGAGTTTGAGTGGTTGAAGGAAGTTGGTCCGTTTCCTTTTGTTCAGAGTGTTGAACTTCTTCTTACAGGAGGTAAGTGGTGCTCTTGAACCTGGTTATATGTGTTTCTGTATGTGAAAAACCAGGCTTAACAGGTATGAGTTAACCCATCTAGAGCAAGCTCTAGTCAGGGGTACAGAGTACAGAGTACAGAGTACAGAGTACAGAGTACAGAATACAGAGTACAGAATACAGAGATAGTGCATGCACAGGTTAAGTCTTGGTTCAGCAAAGAGTTTTTATTTTCACAGTAAATGTATCATGTATGAGGTTTTTACAGGTACACAGAGAGTATTGCAGGCTTGCTACGGGTTCTGGCGGCCTTAAGCCGACCTGAATCCTAGCGCCGGTGACGGTCCATTTTGGGGTCGTTACACATGTGATTTTTATATTATATATAATGATTATTTTAAAATTATTAAATAATTTAAATTAATTATTTCATATTAAATGAATAATGAATCTAAAATTATAATAAATTATTTGATTTATATTTATATATAATAATTAATTAAAAGATACTAAATAATTTAAATTAATTATTTTGGATAAATAAAAAATCAATTTACAAATTAGGTGTTCCAACTAATTTAACAAAACTTTACATAACACTAATATGACGTAAGACATCTTTTAACCTTAGTTATTTTTATAGTCCAATTTTCCAAACTCTTATCTTATAAAAGTTAAGGAAGCCAATTATAAAACGTAAAGTATAATCATCAATAATGAAAATGGAGAAAATATATTTTTAGTACTAAGTATTTATATAATAAATCATAATTTTAATAATTATTATTATTTTTTATTTTTTTACACTTTGAGAAATTTATTAACATCTTTATATAATTTTTTTTAATATATTTTATTTTTTGAATTAAAATCAATAAAAGAAAAATTATTTTATTATAAAATAATTTTATAAAAAATATTTTTTATGAAAAAATATTTTTCAAATTCAAATTATTTTTATAAATAGGAGCCTTTCAGGCCCAAAAAAACTGAAAAAAAATAGACTCATAGTTTACAATAATTACACCTAATGATCAAACAAAAGGGTCTCTGGGCCCAAATCTAAGAAAATAATTCATTATCGTAAAATCGATTTAATTAAATTATTTTAATTCAGTTCGATTTAATTTATTAATTTTTTTAATAAATCGCTATAATTTTTTTTGTTACAACTGAATTGAATCAAAATAATTGAATTTTTAAAAATAAAAATTAAATTAATAAAAAAAAATAAAAATTCAAACTGAATTTTTGAATTAATTCAATTTGATGAGTTTTTTTATTTAAATAGTCTATAAAATTCATTAATTAATAAAATATTACTCATAAAATACTTTTATTTATAAAAATTTAAAATTTATTTCTTTAAATTTAGATAATTTAATAAAAAAAATTTCAATTATATAAATAAATTAAAAATTAATTAAATGAGATAATTATTTTTTAATAATAAAAATAGCTTATAAAATTAAATTATGTCATGAATGAATTTTTTTCAAAAAGTTATGTATTAGAGTTGAAATTTTAAAAATGAAAAATAAATTATTTAGTTTGAAAAAAATAGATAATAGAAGAAACAAAATAAAATAGAACAACTAAATTAAATCAACTAAAACTATATTATATATAAAAGTGGAAGGGGAGGAAATATTGGAATTTTCGATAATACCCTTAGCTCTTTTATTTATTTATGATAGTTTTTAATTATTTTATTTAAAATAGATAATAATTTTGTTATTTACATTAATTTTATAGTTAGTTAAAACAATTTAAAAATATATAAAAAATATATTGATATTAAATTTTTTAAATAATATATAAATTAGATGATAATTTTATTATTTAAATTAATTTTGGAGTTTATTAAAAAAATTAAAAGAATTATTTAAATTAATAAAAATACAATTAAATTAATTTTAAAATTAAAATTATTAAAATAACATATTTAAATATTCAATAATTATTAAAATAATAAATTAATATTTTTAAAGTAGAAATTAATATATAAAGTTATATTTAATTAGTGAGAATTAAAAATATTAGTGAAATAAAAAATTTAAAAATAAATTTACTATTATTGAATATTTTAATTTAATTAATTTTTATTTAAATCTAATAGTAAAATATAAAAAAAAATTATGAATTGTAATTTTTAAAATATATATATTATATTAAATTACTTATATCAGATTAATTTTATCATTATCTCTGAATATATCAATATTTTTAATTTGTGTACTCTTTTATATATAAATATCATGTAATCTTTAATCTGTGATTAATTAATATAATAATTATATTTTTGGTGAATTACTCTTACAAAAGAAATAAAAAAAAATTCGCTACAAGATTAAAAAGAATACTTCCTTCTGAAATCATTCTAATATATAATATTATATTTTTATTGGTTATTTTTTAATAATTTTGTTATATATTTTTTTATAAATTTTATTGTCATAAATTAATTTATTATGTATAAATAATAAATTAAAAATTAATTGAATTAATTCTATATTTAATTTTGTTTCATATATAATATTATAATTTTAATATATTATAATGAAATTTGATTCAAAAAAAAATATATTATAATGAAATAAAATTATAAAAAAGGAATAAGAGATTTTTTAAATTATTCTTAATTGAATATGATTATAATATATTTACTTTTATTTTGATTGGTTAACAATTAAAAAAAATAAAAATTAAATTTTAAATTGATTAAATTAATGTCTCTTTTAAATTTAAATTTTATTAATTTAAGTTAAACTAATCATTATACATGTAATTAATTAAATTTTATTGAAATATAATTTTAAAAATTATTAATTTACGATTTAATAATATCATATAGTGTGAGTACACATTTTATTTTATTGTAAAAGATAATTATATTAGTTAAATAATCTCTTTTAATATAATAATTATTTATATATATTTATTTTATATTATATATGAAAGTGTCAATAATACTCTTAAATATTTTATTTATTTATAATAGTAATAATATTATTATTTAAAATTTAAAATTTTAAAATAAATGATAATTTTATTATTTAAATTAATTTATAATAGAATAAAATTTTAAAATAAAAAGTATCAAAATAAAATTAATATCAAAAAATAAAAGGAAATAAAAAAAAGATTAAGTTTATTTTGTAATATAGTTATGTTACAATTGAGAAATATATTATAAATATATATTATAATATTAAATTTAAAATTAATGAATTGTATGGATTAAATTTTTTATAAAAAAATATGTTATTCAAATAAATTTGAATTATTATTTTTAATTAATATAAATAAATTAACTAATAAATTATAGTATATTTAACTTAAAAGAGTTTTCTTTTAATTTATTTAGAAAGTTATACATCACGGTCAATAAATAAATTTTTTTTTTAAAGTAAAATTAGATTGTATTAATAAAATTTCGTCAAACAAAAAGAGATATCATCCCAAATAGAGAGATAATTATATCTAATAAATTTTATAGGTAAAACATGAGCAGTTAGAGTAGCAATACGACGAACTCATTTAACAGAAATATCAGTTTTACAGTCTAATAAAGATTTACAATCATTCAAAATCAAATTTCTGCATAAGATAATTTAGCAAAAATATTCTACAAGTGTCTGTCTAAACCCTTGCATAAGATAATTTGACAAAAATACTCCTCTTTCTCATTTTTCGAATATAAATCATAAAAATCTCTCAAACAAAGTCATAGAAAAGAGTTTCTACGAGATAAAACTCGAATAAAGTTTCATGACTGACGTCGTCGTTGTGATTCCGAAAACGCATAATAACTAGTAAACTTCCATTGAATATTATCTTCCGAAATAAACGAATTAATAAAATTTTAAAAAAAGTCAACTACAGAAACAAACACATGACTATTCCACATTAACGAAAGGCTTCCTTCTAATACTTATCTATTAACTGATAAGCAACCATCAAAATATAAAAAATTACGAAAAAATTCTATACGAGAACTAAAAACTTTTGTTTCCATCAAAAAAATAAAATGTTCGGCTTGTAACTAGTAACCAAATCCTTCAATATATTAACTTTCTAAGAATTGTCGCCATAAATCTATCAAAGTGGTTTGCATATTCTGAAAATTGATTGGATTGTATGTGAAAAACATCTTCACCCTACAAAAATCATAAGTGATGATCAGAATATTTCTGAAACTCTTAATAGAGACAATAATATCTTTTTTTTTAATCGATAATCAACTAACGCAGATCTATCTTTTATGGAAAGAAAAAAGAAAAATTTAAGTTTAAAAAATAGAAAAAAGCGAGAGTATCGAAGTATAAATGGATAAGAGAGGAAACTTTAAATTTTTTAATTAATAAATTTATATTGTTATTTAATTAGTTATTTAATTAGTTTAATAATATTTAATTAGTTGCAAAACTAACAATTTTTAGTGTAGTGTAGTGTTTAGAGGTAATAATTGGTGCCAAGGTTAATAATAATATAAAATAATGGGTTTTGATTTTTTCCATCTTTCTTGCTCAAGTTTCTACTATGGCCTCTCTAAAAGTCTATGCATTAATTGAGGAGGAAGTTTAACAATCAATCATCCAATGTGGTCAATGGGTGTATTTTCAAATTTGTCACCATTCAATGCAACGCAAGTCATTAAATATTTTCATTTGGTTAACGTGCCTTCTCTTCTCTTCTCTCTTCTCTCTTCTCTCTTTGAAAGTGCCACACAACTACTACTGGTTTTTAACACCATTCTCTCAAGCAGTGGGAACTCTTGCTTAGGAATCGTAGACGCCAAGTAATCAATCCTTCTTTTAAGGATACAAATATATGTATGTGTTTCTTCCAGGATCCGTCTCTTGTTTGTTGTAATTTTTATATTATATTAATATAGTATAATAATTATTTATAATAAGTTATGAGCTAACACTCGAAAATAGAGTTATATAGTCAAATTTTAATAAAATATATTTAATTTTACAGAAAAAAAAGATATGAACTCTTCAACTCTTAATTTTTTGTCAAAATTCGTCTTTTTAAATATAGAGCAAGACTTTACGAAAAATCACTATAAGAAAATGCTATCCAACAAATATCCATTATACTTATAATTGCATAATACTCTATTCACATATTCACACTAATCGGATTTATAGAAAATGTCATTACTAACTCTTAATATTAATTAATAATAACAAATTAAGATATATAATTTTTATAAAATTACTGATAAATTTAAAATATTACATTACACACACTTTTTTTAATTTATTGTCGGTTATAAGTAACAACCACTTTTGTTTTCGGTATATTGACTAATTTTTTACATATTAACCAATTACATATATTATAGCATTGATTGGTTGGATTAGAATATAATAATTAATTTAAATAAATCTGCCTTCATAAGAAACATCTGCTCTTGGCTTCTAGTCCTTTTTGTTTTGCCCGCACGTTGTCGTTTTTTCTTAATTAATTATGTCTAATGCACGTGTCTCGTGGATCCTTGGCTTTTAATTACACACTAAATTAAAGGTAACTGACCGAAAAGAACCTGTAAATTTTCTATTTTAATTCATTAATCCAATATTTATATTTTAGGCCGATGGATAATTAGGCTAATAGATCTAAAAATACTCGATATTTGCATATATTTATTTTTTAATTTTAATTTAATTTTTTAATTTTAATTTAATTAATTCAATTTTTATATTTTAATATAATTTTAATTAATCTATAAATTTATAAATTTAATAATTCATGTGACAATTTATTAATTTAAATCACATAAAATATATATTATTATTATTTTAATTAATTAAAAATTTTAATATTTATATTATTTTATATTTTAATTTAAATATTTAAATTTTAAATAAGTTAGCTCAATATTTGTATTTAAATGTAATTTTAATTAATTTTTAAAATTAAAATCCAAAACAAGCTATTTAATTAGTAGATATATAGTTCACATTTTCAACTATGATGAATTTTAATTTACAATAATAATTATAAATATTTTATAGTAGATATATTCTTTAATTCAATATAAAAGTATATATAAAATAATTAAAAATAATATATTTATTATAAAATTTTTATAATTATTAATGTAAAATAAAATTTATCTATAGTATATTTAATAATTAAATTATTTTTATCTTTAGAATTAAATATATTATTTAAATATAATTAAGTATAAATTAATATTATTTATATATATGAAATTAGTTTATATTTAAAAAATAATAAAATATTAGATTTACAATTCTATCTCAACTTTTATATTTTAATTTCTAAAAATTGATTAAATTTATATTCAAATATAAATGTTAGGCCAATTTATCTAAAATTTAAACCTTTGAATTGAAATGTAAAATAATATAAATCGTTTGGCCTTTTTGGCCTTTTTTAATTATTTAGCTATTAATTTATAATAATAATAATAATAATAATAATAATAATAATAATAATAATAATAATAATACATGTTGCTTTCTAACTAGATTTTTAAATTGAGATTATTAAACTTAGAAATTTATATATATTAATTAAAATTATATTAAAATGCAAAAATTAGACTAATTAAATTAAAATGCAAATAGATATAAACGATGAATTTTTTTTAGATTAATTGATCTCATATTTTAAAGTAAGTTTAATTAATTTTTAAAATTAAAAGTTGAAATTTAAATAAAATAATATATATAATATTTTATTATTTTCTAAATATAAATTAATTTTATATATAAAAATAATATTAACTCACACTTAATTATAAAAAATTATATATATATATATAATTTTAAAAATAATAATAATCTAATGATTAAATATATAGTCTATAATTAGATAAATTTTAATTTACAATAATTAAATTTTATAATAAATATATTATTTTTAATTATTTTATATATTCTACTATTTTGAATTAAATAATATATTTATGATAAAATATTTATATTTATTGTTGTGAAATAAAATCTATCACTATTAACTATTAAAGTATGTACAGTATATTTAATAATTAAATTATTTAATTTTAATTTTTAAAATCAATTAAAATTACATTAAAATATAAAATATTTAATTAATTCATTTAAAATTTTAAAATTTTAAATTAAAATACAAAATAACATAATCATAAATTGGCCTAAATTAAATAATAGATATAAGACAAAATAGACTCTTAAAAAATTAGTTAATAGCTTTATATAAGCTTTTATTTTTATCCTTCCATTAAAAACAAATAAAAATTAAAGATTTTAAATTTTAAAATAAAATAAATAAATCAATTAAATTTTAAAAATAAATAAAAAATAAACTATATTATAATTTACTTAGACTCAAATCTATTTGTGTATTAAACTCCTTTCAGTGATTTTTGTTGTTGGATGGTGTGAAAGAGCTTTTTAATTTTGATTTGTGCTCAAATTCGGCTTTCTGTTTGGTTAGGCTTCCAATTAATTGTTTATATTTTGGCATGTGCATGTCCTTTTCTTTGCGTGAGTAATCAGTTTCTGGTCATATTTTGGTAGTTGTGAATAGAGACAGGCTGTGATGGCGATGTATCGATAATAATTTCTCCGGTGATACTGTTTTCCAAAGTGCGCCGTGGTTTTTCTATTGCTTTTACATTATAAATATACTTTTATATTAATGTATTATTAAATAATTTATATTTTTTAAAAATTATTTATGCTTGGATATGGAAGAATAATAGAATTTTTTATAATATTTTTAATTATTTTAACTATTAACAAGTATGATTGAAGTTTATGGGAAGATGGTTTTATTTAAAAAACTCAACATATTCAAAATTTGAGATGAATAATATGCTTTTATTCACTGAATTAAATCGGAATGAATAATTATTTTATGGCATAACTAAATTTTAGTTATGGATAATGAATAATGAAATTTCTCTATTATATATAAAATTATTAATTTTATTTAATTGTAAAAGTGAAAATTTTATAATATTTTATTTAATTATTTTATAATTAAATTTAGACATGAACTTAATTTAAAATATTAATAATTTTAATATTAATAAAAAACTGTAAGGATTATCATAATAATATATAAATTTATAATAATAATCAAAATTAATAACTTTGATAATATTAAAATATTAATTATTAAAATAATCATTTTCAATAATTTTATTTTTTAAATCATCACTATTATTACTCTTATATAAATCATATTTATAATTTTTTTTGAAATAAAATTAAAAATCAGAGAATAGAATTTGAAATCTTTCAGATTTACTCAAATACACTAACTGTCAGACTAACCCTGTGAGTGCTATCTTTATCATTATCATCTCTATATTTATATCACTTTTATAAATAAAATATCTCTATAATTTATGATTAATTAATATAATAATTATTTTTATATATAATACATTTTCTTTTATTTCCGTAAGTGTTTTTATCGAAAAGGGAATTATAAAATGAAAAAAAAATTTTTTTTAAATCATCCTAATATATATATATATAAAATTTATTTTTTTTAATTTTATTATTATAAATTATATATTTAAAAGTAATGTAAATATATCTTTAAAAATAGTGAGTGAAAAAGTTTATATAAATGAAAATTTCACATAATTGAAAATTTATTTATTTAATATTTATAATAATAATTTATTTATTGTAATATTTTTTAGAGTAACAAATATTTATACTATCATATAAGTGATATAAATTTCTAATGTTATTAGTTTTAAATTCAAGAGAATTAAATTACTTATAACAATAATACTAATTTATTAAATTCGAATAGATTTTAAATTTTAAAAAATTCCAATTCTAAATATATAATATGTAATCCACATTTATCTAATTATAAGAATATTTAAATTTGAAAATGAATGGTGATTTTATAATTAAACTTAAATTTTAAAGTAAATGATGATTTTGTTAATTAAATTAATTTAAAATTAATAAAATTTAAATTACATACATATATGGGGAGTCGAACCTTAGACCTCTCAAGGCTACAAGGATACACTTTCCACCAGGCTAAGCCTCGGAGTGCATATATATATATATATAAATTTACAACTAGGTAATGGTTTTATAATTGAATATAAATTTTAAAGTAGATATTGATTTTTTTATTTAAATTAACTTACAAATAATAAAAACTTAAATTTTGAGATATATATATATAAATATTAAAAAAATCAAAATTTACAGTATAAAATTATTAAAAATAATTTATTTAAATATTAAAAAATAAAAAATTAATAATATAAAATTATTAGATAATAATTATATAAATTCATAATATTTCTAAATTTTTTATTATAATTTAAATTTATAATAAATATAAATAAATAAAATATTATAAAAACATGTAATGTATATTAAATAAAATTAATAAATAAATAACTGAAGTTGTTAGAACTAAAATGATGATGTGGTCAGATTCGGATTGGTTAGACCTGCAAGAAGGAGAAAGTGAGGTGGTTGGGGCATACGATAATCATTTCGATATTCAAGTCAGTAAACTAAAGAATTAAGGTGGGAGTAAGGAATATTTAGAAGTTAGAATATTGGTGTAAGAGAATATTGTACATTTGCTTTCTATCATCGTTCCCCTTTTATACGGTAAGAATGTGAAGATAAATCTGGTATTTTTTTGATAATTCGATGATGATGTGACCGTCTTATTGGTAAGGAATCTTCATCAGCTAATTGGTCAGAAATCTCGTTATTGCAGGCGTAAAGGGGATCTGCTGGATTGTACATGTTTAATGGTAACTTCCTTATAAAGACCTGCCCTGACGTTTGAGATTGCGAGTCTATCCGACCTGAAACTGATCTGTCTTGAGGCCGGGTCTTTTCTCTTGGTTCCAAGCATAATGGTTGTCTGAGTCTTGATTAAAAGCCAGTCTACGGGTGGAACTGCTTATCACCTTGCTATGTGATCCTATTTTATGGTGACAACTCGTGGCTTACCTTGGAAAATTCTTATGTAACATCAGAGGTCGCGCTGGTCTTCGATTCTTTATATTCGAATGTGATAGTTGCTTTCATGATCTGGGTCATTTTGGTTTACTTGTCCAGGTTGAGCATATGATGTCTTTGCTTTTTTCTTGCTTGCCCTGTCGACCAGTCATGTTTAAGATCTTGTCCTGATAAAAATTGATCCGAGTGATATAATAATGCCTTTACAAGTTTTCAGGTGTTTTTCAGCCTTTGCGAGCTCCGGGCCTTTTGCAGCCTTGTCGTGCTTCTGGACATTTTCTAGCCGTGGTGTGGCTTTCTCTAACCTTGACGAGCTTTCTGGCCTTAAATGCCTTGATGAGCTTACATGTATTACAGTCCTGACGAGCTTCTGAGCATTTTCTTAGCCTTGATGAGCTCCTTGGCTTTTCACAGTCCTGATGGGCTTTCGGACATTTTTCTATCCTTGAAGGGCTTACGTATATTTTTACAGTGCTATTTGTAAGACCCCGCTCGTTCAGACATCGGAATTTCCTACCGTCCGGTGGAATCTCGGGTGTCGGATCCTCTTTGGGGGGTAGAGCAAGGGTAAAGGAAAAGGTTTTCTAAAATGTTTTTAAGTGTTTTATGGTTTTAAATAGAAAAGAGTTGAGTTTTTGAAGAGGAAAGACCAAGGAGGCGTTTGTCAGGTTCGGCCGCCGAAAGTGAAGTTCGGCCGCCGAACATGTGAAGGCTTCGGGAGCGCCTTTGGCCTCCGAAAGTCTTGTGGGAGCAAGCCAAGGTTCGGCCGCCGAAAGTGAGGTTCGGCCGCCGAACATGCATGAGTTTAGGGGGCACGTTAGGCTGCCGAAGGTTGATGACCAGGCCACCTATATAAGGCCCTCAGATCGGAAATGGGCGAGTTTTCTCCCCATTCTCGAACTCAGGTGAGTTTCTGCCCTCCCTTGGTTGCTTGTGTGTCTTCTCTTCAAAATCCTTCAAGTTTTCATAAGATCTACCCTTGGTTTGAAGTTTTAAAGTTTAAAGGGAGTTTTGGGAGCTTGGAGCTTTTGGAGCTTGGATTCTCCACACCTCCGAGTTAGGGATCGCACCAACCCTCGATCTTCAAGAGGTAAGTGTAGATCTTGGTTTCCCTTGAGTTTTCATGAAGTTTTAAGTAAGTTTTATGAAGGTTGTATGTTAGAATGGGTAGATATGCATGTTTAAGGTTTATGTGGGTTTTATGCCCAATGTATGTTATGTGATGATGTGTTGAGGAGTTTAAGTTAGTTTCTTTGCTCTCTTTGCTTGTGGGAGTGTGTATGCATGCTTGGGAGAGAGTATGTGAGGTTTGGGGTTGTTTTGTGAGGTTTAGGAGGCTGGTATGCACGAAGGCTGAGTTCTGATGAACTCAGGTTCGGCCGCCGAAGGTGGTTTCGGCCGCCGAACGTGCCTATGGATGCGTGGTTTGGCCGCCTAACCTTGCCCCCGAAAGTTGAGTTGTGGCTTGAAAGCAGACTTTCGGCCGCCGAAGGCAATGTTCGGCCGCCGAAAGTGCCTGACTTTCGTCTCTGGAGTGAGGGTTCGGCCGCCGAAGGTGCCGCCGAACCTACCCGAGTTTCGTCTCTGGAGGAGACTTTCGGCCGCCGAAGGTGCCGCCGAAAGTGCCTGTCCAGCCTTTTCATGGCTGTTTTCTATGCATGTTTCAGTGATGTTTAGAGGGGTTTTTGGGGAGTTGCTTATGAGTTGTTAGCATGTGTTTAGTACCTCATGTGAGTCCATCTGTGTAGGAGTGGACCTGAGGAGAGGTGTCTAGCTTCAGTGCTAGTTGACCCTGAGTTTGTTGAGCAGTGGCTTCAGGTGAGTAGAACTAACTCAATCTTTTACTTTAAGAAAATCCAATGTTTAATGCATCTTGTATTTTAAAGAATTCAATGCCTAAAGCATGTGCATGCATCATGTTTATATGTAATAGGATGTTTGCACTAGTTTCACGAAGGTGATGCATTGCATTATTTGATGTTGATGCTGAGGTAGGGTGGACCGAGGCGACTTCAATAGCCCATATCTGTCACGAGTCTTGTTTAGTCCTTTGGGAGCCGGACAAGTACATGTAGGAAAGTCCTTGTGAGCTCTCTGTGGACCAAACACCATGTCATGTATGTTTCAGGCCTTTGTGAGCTCCTATGGGGGAGCCGGGCACCGACAGAGGGTATTTTTGATGTCATGTCCATCCTCTGAGAGGAAAGATGCATGCAAACAGACAGACTCTCAGAAACCAGGGTCCGTGGGGAATAATTATAGCATGAGCCCCGAGACGGACAAGATGATGTGATTTCTCTGTGTTATGACGCATTTCATGAATGCATGAATAAGAAGAATAAAATGTCTTTATAATAAAATGAATAATAATATACCTAAAAATGGAGGAACTAAATCAAATGTTTTTCTCTGTTTCTACTCACTGGGCTCTTGTAGCTCTCCCCATTCCCTTAACCCCAGTTTTGCAGGGCCAGAGTAAGTAAGTCAGAGTAAGTCAGAAAGAGCTATGGGATAGAAGAGGTTCAAGCATGGGTTGCCATGTTTGGTTGTAATAGCTTAGCTGCTTATTGTATATGTTCATGGAGATAGTGATAGTATGTAATGTAAGTTCCTAAAGAGATGATATGTTATGTAATGCTATGAATGCTTGTATGCTTGTATAGTTTAGTTGTGGACATGATGATATATGGACATGATAGATGGACTTGTTGTATGGTCCTTATGTATATAAAGAATATGAAAGAATAGAAAGAGTAATGTTATAAAGAGATAGAGCCAAGTAAGAAAAGTATAGATATACCATGTGTTGTAGCATGAGATGTATAGAATTGTGCTTTGCCTAGAAGTGTTGGTAAATCCCTTGGTTTTGCATGATCAATAAGAAAGTTAAAGAAATGTTTTAAGAATGTTTTCAAGTTATATGAGATGTTTTAATGTTATGAGATTTGAATGGCCCGTGAGGGAAGAAAGGGTTTCAATCCCTTGACCCAAAGCGGATATGTTTTAAGGCAAGCTTGATGACCCATCTAGTATGAGGTTCTATGTTTTCATGCATAGGTCAAGCTGAGGTAAGGAAAACAAGTTTAAAGGTTTTTATGAGACCAAGGCCTAAGTTTTATGAAAAAGTTTGATCATGCACGGGATTATACCTAAAGTTTCAGGATGTTTAGCAGGCTTGCTACGGGTTCCGGCGGCCTTAAGCCGATCCGAATCCTAGCGCCGAGCAGGTCGGGCCGTTACTAGAGGTGTACCGGTTTCCGGGCTGTTACACTATTGAGCTTCTGAGCGTTTTCTCAACCTTGACGAGCTCCTTGGCCTTATACAGCTCTTATGGACTTCCGGGCATTTTTGCAGCCCTTACGAGCTCCTTGGCTTTTCGAGATTTCGGGTATTTTTCTAACACTTGTGAGCTCCTTGGCTTTTTCTAACCTTTACGAGTTTTCAGAAAATTTTCTAACCCTTGCAAGCTCCTCGGCCTTATACAGCCCTTACGGGCTTCCTGGCCTTTTACAACCCTATGAGCTTTTGGCAGCAAATGCCATTGCGAGCTTCCAGACTTTTTTCTAACCCTTGCGAGCTCCTTGGCTTATATAGCCCTTACGGGCTTCCTGGTCATTTATAGCCCTAATGAGCTTTTGGCACTAAGTGCCTTTGCGAGTTTCCAAGCATTTTTCTAACCCTTGTGAGCTCCTTGGCCTTATACAGCCCTAGCGGGAGTCCGCACATTTTCAGCCTTGATTTTCTTTCGAGTACTTTCTTGCCTTAATGGCTCTGATGATCTTCCGGGCATTTTTCAATCTTGCCTAGCTTTTGAGCGTTTTCTTACCTTGTCAGGCTTTCGGTCGTTGTCTAGCCTTGATTAGTCTTTCGAATATTTTTCGCCCTATCAAGCTTTCGGGCATTCTCTAGCCCTAACTAGATTCCGATCATTTTTTTCGCGCGTCTTCTAGACTTTTTGTCCTGGACTTTAGTCTGAGTTCTTTTTTCTCCCTATCATCTTTCGGGCTCATAGTCTTGATTTTCATCCGAGCATTTTTGCTCTTGTGCGTCTTCTAGGCTCTTTTCGCTTTTGCATATCTTCTGAGTTCTTTTGCCCTTCAGTATCTTTCGAGCATTTTTGCTCTTACGAGCTCCTTTTATACGAGCTCCGAGGTATTTTTATAGCCCTTGCAGCCTATTATCAAATGACTTAAAAACTTCTTGTGATACGAAACTAACACGCAGTTGGTCGGCCTGGCATATATCCACCTTGTAGTCTGGCATAAAATATCTTAGAAAATTTTTTGTGAAGCAGGACTAACACCCGATTGGTCGGCCTGGCATACTTGCCTTATGGCCTTGGCATCAAATGCCTTAAAAACTTTTGTTCATCGGGACTAACACCCGGTTGTATGGATGGAGGTTTCCCTCCAAAGCCTTGAAACTTTTGTTCATCGGTAACTTCCTTATAGAGACCTGTCCTGACGTTTGAGATTGCGAGTCTATCCGACCTGAAACTGATCTGTCCTGAGGTTGGGTCTTTTCTCTTGGTTCCAAGCATAATGGTCGTCTGAGTCTTGATTAAGAGCCGGTCTACGGGTGGAACTGCTTATCACCTTGCCACGTGGTCCTATTTTATGGTGACAACTCACGGCTTACCTTGGAAAATTCTTATGTAACATCAGAGGTCCCGTTGGTCTTCGATTCTTTATATTCGAATGTGATAGTTGCTTTCATGATCTGGGTCATTTTGGTTTGCTTGTCCAGGTTGAGCATATGATGTCTTCGTTTTTTTCTTGCTTACCCTGTTGACCAATCAGGTTTAAGATCTTGTCCTGACAAAAATTGATCCGAGTGATATAATAATGCCTTGACAAGTTTTCAAGTGTTTTTCAGCCTTTGCAAGCTCCCGGGTCTTTTGCAGCCTTGTCGTGCTTCCGAAAATTTTCCAGCCGTATTGTGGCTTTCTCTAACCCTGACGAGCTTTCTGGCCTTAAATGCCTTGATGAGCTTACATGTATTTTTACAGTCCTGACGAGCTTCTGAGCATTTTCTTAGCCCTGATGAGCTCCTTGGCTTTTTACAGTCCTGATGGGCTTCCAGACATTTTTCTATCCTTGAAGCCCTGCGTGTATTTTTACAGCGCTATTGAGCTTTCGAGCATTTTTCAGCCTTAACGAGCTCCTTGGCATTATACAGCTCTTATGGACTTCCAAGCATTTTTGTAGCCCTTACGAGCTCCTTGGCTTTTCGAGCTTTCGAGTATTTTTCTAACACTTGTGAGCTCCTTGGCTTTTTCTAGCCTTTACGAGTTTTCAGAAATTTTTCTAACCCTTGCGAGCTCCTCGGCCTTATACAGCCCTTACGAGCTTCCTGGCCTTTTACAACCCTGATGAGCTTTTGGCACCAAATGCCATTGCGAGCTCCTTTAGCTTATATAACCCTTACGGGATTTCTGGTCATTTATAGCCCTAACGAACTTTTGGCACCAAGTGCCTTTGCGAGCTTCCAGGCATTTTTCTAATCCTTGTGAGCTCCTTGACCTTATACAGCCCTAGCGGGAGTCCGCACATTTTCAGCCTTGATTTTCTTTCGAGTACTTTCTTGCCTTAATGGCCCTGATGATCTTCCGGGCATTTTCCAATCTTGCCTAGCTTTTGAGCGTTTTTTTTATCTTGTCGGGCTTTCGGTCGTTGTCTAGCCCTTATGTAACAGCCCAAAAATCAGACCGCTACCGGCGCTAGGATCCAGATCGGCTTAAGGCCGCCGGGACCCGTAGCAAGCCTAACATACATCCTGTATACCTGTTAAATCCCATACATGATCAACATAAACATGAAACTTTAAACTTTTTCTTTCCTTTACCAAGCTTAACCTGTGCATGCACAACCCATAAACATAAAACCCCACACTGGAGCCCTCATCAAATGCTCCAATGGGGCAACATATCATACATTAAGCTTGGTTTGCATAAAACATCATTAAAACATTTGAGAAGGATCATGTGCCAAAAGGGATAAACCATACATAACTAGGGCAAAGCACAACTCTAACCATGACATCGATACATACTTTTACATCATTACATAACTTTACAAATACATCATGTCCACAACTATCCTATTACATAAACATGACCATAGCCATAACCTGCTAACCTCCTGAACTATCTCTGTCCCTGCAAACCTGGGGTTAGGGGGGAGGAGTGAGCTAAAAAGCCCAGTGAGCAGAAACCATAAAAGAAAAGCAGTTCATTAAAACGTATGCTATCATGGAATGCATCACATCACAAACAAAGCACATCAAGGATGAATTTGTCACCAATAGCCCTCCACATATAAATCTCATATCATAACAAGTTCAGCAATGCTCTATGCCAGGGGTGATACGGCCACGCCTAGACTTCACATACTCTATGCCAGGGGCGATACGGCCACACCTGGACTTCTCTTACTCTATGCCAGGGGCGATACGGCCACGCCTGGTCTTTCCATCTCATATCATGTCATACATGTCATATCGTGTCATATCATGTCATACTGAGGGCTAATGGATCATCCAATATCCATCCACATCGTCATTATCGTATTATGCAATGCAATATATTCGTGAACTCTAATGCAAACAACCTATTACATAACATGGTATTCGTGATGCATGAACATGCTTAAAACACTTAATTTCTTTAATATTAAAGGAGTTATGTTCTACTCACCTTTGACTAGCTCTGGACTGACTCTGAAGCAGCTAACACTGCCAAACACCTCGGTTCCTTGGGTCCGATCCTACACAGGTGGACTCCAGTGAGGTGCTAAACATACTCTAAGCACTCATAAATAACTCCCCAAAAACCCCCTAAAACATCCTCAAAACAAACATAGAAATCATGCAAAGGAAGGCTGGACAGGGCACTTTCGGCAGTAGGTTCGGCGGCCGAAAGTCCCTCCAGAGCCGAAACTCAGCTACTTTCGGCGGCACCTTCGGCGGCCGAATCTCCCCTCCAGAGCCGAAAGTCCAACTTTCGGGGGCAAGGTTCGGCAGCCAAAAGCTGCCTCCACAGGTAGGTTCGGCGGCCGAAAGTCCCTTCGGCTGCCGAACCTGAGTTCATCCAGAACTCAGCCTCATGCACAAACAAGCCTCCAAACATCCTAAACATGCATTCAACCTTCTCAAAAATATGCATTAATCCTTAACCATGCATAAAGGAGCTTAACAACTAGATTAAACTCCAAAAACAACATCAAAAAGCATACATAAATAGCTTATGACCCACATAAGCCAAAACTATTAAAACAACCCATAATCTCACTTGCCCTCTCCCAATCATGCATACACTCTCCCACATGCATATAGGGCATAAACACTAGTCCAGGGCCCCAACAATCAGCACATAAACATACATTGGGCACAAAACCCACATAAACCTTAACATGCATATCTACCCATACCCAACCATTAAAACCTCTTAAAACTTCATTAAACACAAAGGGAAGCAAGGATCTACACTTACCTCTTGAAGATCGAGGGTTGGTGCGATCCCTAACTCGGAGGTGTGGAGGATCCAAGCTCCAAAAGCCTCCAAGCTCCAAAAGCCTCTATTTAGGCTTCAAAACTTCAAAACAAGGGTAGAACTCATGAAAACTTGAGGGATGGGTAGAGAAAGCATGAAAATGACCAAAGGAGGACAAAAACTCACCTGAGCTCGAGAATGGGGAGAAAACTCGCCCATTTCCGATCTGAGGGCTCTTTATAGGTGGCCTGGTTCGGCAGCCTAACGTGCCCCCTAAACTCATGCATGTTCGGCGGCCGAACCTTGGTTCGTTCAAACAAAGCTTTCGGAGGCCAAAAGCGCTCCCGAAACCTTCCCATGTTCGGCGGTCGAACTTTACTTTCGGCGGCCGAACCTGGCAAATGCCTCCTTGGCCTAATCTTTTAAAAACTCATTTCTTTTCCATTAAAACCATAAAATCGTGTGAAAACATTTTAGAAACACATTTTACCCCTCTAGAAGACTCTGGCATCGTCAAAATTCTAGATTTCAACGGAGATTCCACCGGAAGGTAGGGATTCCGATGCCAGAATCTAGCCGGGTATTACACCTTATTAGTCTTTCGAATATTTTTCGCCTTATCAAGCTTCCGGACATTCTCTAGCCCTAACTAGATTCCAATCATTTTTTTCGCGCGTCTTCTGAACTTTTTGTCCTGGACTTTAGTCTGAGTTCTTTTTTCTCCCTATCATCTTTCGGGCTCATAGCCTTGATTTTCATCCGAGCACTTTTGCTCTTGTGCGTCTTCTAGACTCTTTTCGCTTTTGCATATCTTCTGAGCTCTTTTGCCATTCAGTATCTTTCGAGCATTTTTGCTCTTACGAGCTCCTTTTACACGAGCTCCGAGGTATTTTTATAGCCCTTGCAGCCTATCATCAAATGACTTAAAAACTTCTTGTGATACGAAACTAACACCCAGTTGGTCGGCCTGGCATATATCCACCTTGTAGTCTGGCATAAAATGTCTTAGAAACTTTTTTATGAAGCAGGACTAACACCCAATTGGTCAGTCTGGCGTACTCGCCTTATGGCCTTTGGCATCAAATGCCTTAAAAATTTTTGTTCATCAGGACTAACACCCGGTTGTATGGATGGAGGTTTCCCTCCAAAGCCTTGAAACTTTTGTTCATCGGTCCACCGTCCAATCTTCTGGTCTGTCGGATTCCCGTCTTATGACCTTGTTTTTGTGGGATTAACATTCGGTTATTAAATGCCTTCTTATATGGGACCGCCTTGTGGCTTTATGAATGTTTGTTTCCTTGGACTAACGCCCGGATAGCCTGACAACTGCCTTATAGCCTTGATTAGTGGAACCGGAACTGATTTGTGATTGGCTAGACCTATAAGGAGAAAGTGGGGTGGTTGGCACCTACGGTAGCCACTCTGATACTTAAGTCAGTGAACTAAATAATCAAGGCGGGAGTAAGAAATTACTTAGAATTCAGAGTATTGGTGTGAGAGAATAGTATACATTTTGTCTTTGTGATTGTCCCCCTTTTATACCGTAACACGGTGGAGATAAATCTAGCGTTTCTTGATAATCCGGCGATGGTGTGGTCGGCCTATTGGTAAGAGATTTTCACCGGCTAATTGGTCGAGAATCCCGTGATCGCAGACATAAAGGAATTATGCTGGATTGTAGTTATTTTACAGTAATTTTCCTATGGAGACTTGCCCTGACACTTGAGAAAGCGAGTCTATCTGACCTGAAACCGACCTGTCCTAAGGTTGGGTCTTTTCTCTTGCTTTCGAGTATAATGGTCGTCTGAGTCTTAATTAGGAGCCGATCTATGGATAGAATTGCTTATCATCTTGTCACGTGATTCTATCTTATGATGATAACTCCCTGCTTATTTTTAAAAATGTAGCATCAATAACCATAGAAAAATAAATGTATAATTTATCTTGGTAACCGAGAGGAAATACTTAAATTGTAATTCAAGTTTTTTTCATATATATTTTTATATTTTCAAATGTTTTTGGCATTCACGAAATTTGGTTAAGGAGAAATATTTTATTGGTTAAATAAAAATTAAGTTATTTAAAAAAATTATAAATAAATAGAAATTAAATCATTTAAAAAATTATATACTTTCTCTTTTAAAAGAATTTCTAAATAATAAGAATATATATACATATATATAATTTTATTAATATCTTTTATTTTTTAAAGTTATAATTTATCAATAAAAAATAAGTTATTCTTCTTCGAAAATTTTATACCAAAATTATTTTAGAAATACAAATATTTTTTTTACAAATAAACGAAAATGCATTTTTAAATCAATTTGTTTCGGATAAAACGGTTATGTGTTTTCTTTTTTTCAATTATTGAATAATTAACGCAAATTTTTTTTTATCGTTTAAACTTACTATTTTTTATTTTTTTTTGAAATGGGAAACTTACTAATTTTAAAAAACAAAATTTACATGGGAAAAGGATTGAACCCTATTTTGGAATAAGACTTATTTATAGCAAATTACATTAAAATTGAAAATAATTATAATTTTAAAAATGATAAATTTGACTTAACTTTAACTCAAATAATTTCAAAGTAATATAAAATTTCTTCTTTCTTTCTGGAAATTTCTCTCCCAATGCAAACGAATATTAAGGCTCATAATGATGCTGGAAATTAATATTGGAAAATTCAATTTTTGTGGCTGGCCTATCCAAATTGTAGTTTTCTCTTCAAGTAAATTGCAACTTGATAAATAATTATTTAGATTTCGTTAGAAATTTTAATTAATATCGTTCGATTAAGATGATAAAAGAAAAAAATAAGCTAAAAATTAAAAAAAAATTATTAAAACTCTTTAAAAATTGAAAATGAATTTCTAATAACCAAGAAAGACTATTTATAATAATAAAAAAATTTTAATATATAAAATTATAAAAATATTTTAAAAAATAATTAAAATATAAAATTAACTTCTAAGTGATAAAATTTTCATATTGAATTTTGTGACAGATCTGCGGCTCTCGTCATATTTTTAAAAGTTATGCGTTTTGAAATTTTTTTTTAAAAAGTTATTGTGGGTTTTTATTGAAAGTCAGCAGCAAAAATTAGATTCAATCTAAGTCTACAGTAAAAATTAAGTCCGGTCTAAATATACAGTAAAATTCAAGATTAATTACTCTATATCACGATTTCAAATGAAAAAATCTCACAATCAAAGTTAGGCGGGCAGGTTGTCGCTGCTACAGTAACTTGAGGTTATAATTCTTTAATTTCTTTAATTTTTAAAAATTCACCAAAAATTTCTCCAAATCTTGTAAAACTATAAAACGTGTGCTAAAATTCATCTTAAAAAACTTTCTGCTTTATTTTTAACTCTCATAATACTTATGTTATTTTACTATCATAAACACATCGAGCTCAAATTATCTACTCAAGTTTTTATCTTCGCTTAAATACTTCATACTCTGATCCTTATCAACGGTTGGCAAGATCTTTAATCACTGTGGACCTCAAACTTATCGATCTCATTGTTGATCTCGCACAGTCGATCTCCCTCATTGCTGCTCATGTATGTGGCGTTGGACTTTTGTTTCTCTTTTTCTGCTTACTTTTCTACCTCTTGATTTTATGGATAAGAAAATTAGGGCTAACAACAACATTCCTTCCATCCTCCATGCCTTCTCCTTTTCACCGAAGATGGCCATTTCTTCCCCTCTAAAATCAATTTTAGTTTCTTCTTAACTTTTCCAGTTTCTTGTCTATAATTTGGTTTCTTGAGTTTTAATTATTTTGGTGATTGTTGGTGCCTATGACCTTTGCTGTTATGGATACAACACCCTTAGCCTTTTCCTTCATTGAAGTATAAAATAATTTGACTTTTTTTTTTAAGTAAAATCTATGTGTTCTTAAGATTCATTGAATTAAGTACAATCAAACCATTTAACCAAATCAAATCAATCCAATTAAAAATCATACAATTAAATATCAAATCGATTAAAGTAACCTTAATTCAAATTTTGATGCCCCTATGCAAACAGTGCCAATCAATCTATCTCACTATATGGCACTGCTCAATAAAATCTAGACAGTCAGTAATCCTAAATTATATTGCAAAAGCATCGACTAGACTAGGAAGGCAACGAATAAAGCTACCTCAATAAAATACAAGCAAGAAACCCAAAATATGCAACTAAATAGAAAAAGCATGCACAAAAAATCGGCCCATCAATAATCTCAAGACACTAAAAATATATCAAAAATTTTCATAAATTGCGTTTGAGATCATCGCAATAAAGAAAGAATTGATTAATAATATTTTTAATTTAGAATAGTCATAGAACTATTTGATGGAGTTAATCTGAAAATTCTAGTGCGAATAATTATCAACCTCAACGCTTTCAATAACTATATAAATTTAAAATCTACCAACAAATTAAAGAGATTTAGTATCAAATTGCTCTAAATAAATTATGACTTACACAAAATAAAATGAAAACAGAGAATAAGAACAAATAGAGACAAAAAAACGAAAACAAATGAAAAGAAAAACGCACCGACACTCTGCCTAGGAATGGCTCTTCTCGATCGCCTTTCACTTCTCTTTCTCATCTTTATGTTATTATTAATTTCACCACTTTCACTAACATGGAAAATTGGAAAGGAAACAAAATAATAACAATTTGGCATTTTTGTTTAAGTAATTGACAAATTTCGCACGATCACAAAGGTGTAGTCAGGAGTGTGATTAATTTCCAAACTAATGAGCAGCCTGCCTGACCCCACCAATACACTACACTGGTGGTGACAGAAAAGTTTCTGATAATAATAATTATAAGCTGCCAAATCACTTGCTTTTACCGCTTCCAGCGAAGCAAGAATACATATAAATAAAAATAAATAAATAAAATCATGCTCCCTCAACTTAATAATTATATCATTATTATTTTTTAGGTCAATTTGCTTTAAAAAAAATAATTTTATAATTTTTTGTATTTATAGATTAAAATTTTAATTTTAAATAAAAAATTTTAAATTTTTAAATTTATTATAATTATAATAACTTTTTAAATTAACTTTAATTATATTTAAATTAATTGTAATAATATATTATATATTATTATATAAATAACTTAATAGCTAGAATTAAATTTTAATTAAAATTTTAAACTCTTAATTATATATGATGTAATTTGAAAAATAAAATTATACTGTAATTAATTAAATCTGTAAAAAAATGGATGTTTTGAAAAATAAAATTATATTTTAATTAATTAAATTTGTAAAAAAGAAGATGTGAAGTGGTTGACACTTACGATAAATAAAGAATTACTTAAAATTCAAGAATAGCTATTTAAGAATTGTGTATTTTTATTTTTGTGATTCTTAACTTTTATATTACAAAAAGTTGGAGTTAACTATAGTATTTTTTGAAAATTCGACACTTATGTAGTCGACTACTAAATAAGAGATGTCGCTAGCTAATCAATCGGTGATTTCGTGATTACAGGTGTAATAGAGATGTGATGAATTGTTCCTACTAACGGTAATTTTATGTGAAGGTCTAACTTCGTCCTACTAATGGTAACTTCATGTGAAGGTCCAATCTCGTTAGAAAAGGACGAGTCTTGCTGAAAAACCAAGTGTAACAGTATTCGAGTTTTCTTTTTCTCGAGTGTGACCGCATATCAACTTATTAGATCATTGCTACGTGATTCTGTCTTATGGTGACAACTCATAACTTATTTTGGATAACTGTTATGTAACATCAATATGAAATTTCTAAATTATATAACTAAAATACTTAATTCTTTCATACTTAAATAAAAATTTTAATCAAAAATTTTAAATAATTAGAGGTTTAAGATCTTAACTAAAGTGTAATTTAAGTTAATTAAGTTACTCATATGGTAAAAATAATTACACATGGTATGTCATCTAAGCTAATTTAAATTTAATTAAAATTAATTTAAAAAATTGCTACAATTACAACAAATTTAAAAATTAGAATCTTTTAATCTAAAATTAAAAATTTATCCTATAAATATGAAAACCCGTAAATTGAAGTTTTTTTTAAGTCAATAGACTTATTTTTTAACTTTAATTTGATAATAAAATTCTCAAAATTTTAATTTAAATATCACTAAAATTTTTTATCTACTATTACGGGTTTGTCCTAAAACTTACTTCTTTCATTTCTCTATTTTTAAAAAGATATTAATTTTTTTTAAATAGTTAATTATATCAATTTAGTGTCTCTTATACTTAGCAATGATTTAAATAAATTATAATTTTAAAATTTTATAAGAAGTAAATAGTTATAATTTTGAAATTATAGAATTTAAATAATATAATTTTTAAATTACATACATGAAATAATTATCCTCTTAAAAGTAATTAAAATATGATATTGTTAAATTCATATCAGATCTAAGTCATTTAAAAAGCTAATTCAAAGATGAAAAATACACCCCTCACACAAAACTCACTCAAGGATGAGAAGTACTCTTCACGCTCAGAATTACACTGAAACATGAAATATTTATGAAAAAACCAATACCGATTGAGATACCTCAAGTTCACAGCTTTAGAGATGACTATAATACCAATCAGTTACACCAATTGGTAGGCTAAATAATCAATACATTAAATTATAATTATTAAATAATAATTTTTTATATACCTAATCAATTAAAAAAATATTATATATGCTAAAATCACTGATGAAAACATATTTGTATTTTCTATTAACCGACTTGTAAGAATTTTCCTATATTGATAGCTGAATTTCGTGGGAGAAAATAAACTTTCTATGCCAAGACATGCCAAATCTTTTGCGTCACTTTCAGCTTTGAGCTTGGTTTCTGATAAATCTTTTTCTCCATAATAGATCTGGTTTTCTTCTTGATCCATCATATGGGTCCATCAAATGGGTCTCTCAATGTTCTATTTGACGAAGGGACTTGCAAAATAGGGAAAAATGGTCAGGGGTCTACCGGGGATGCCCCCGATGGAGACCCTCCAACGTTCAAGTCAGATTTTATGAATTAGAGTAGTATATTTAAGTAAGAGTTGCAGAGAGAAAAAATAAAAAAAATGGAGTCCAAGGAGGAGAGGGAAGAAGAAGCCCCCTTGAAAGAGAAGACCCCAAGTCTATAGTGCTACCTGTCCATGTCACTCAGACCCGTACGTACGGACGTGTCAGACCCCTTCTCCACGCCAGGCGGCCATTTAATTCTCCCTGTCACGCATGCGAACAGGGTTGGTGAGTGACTGGGCCTGCTTCCCTATTGGGCCTGTGCTCGTATCTGATCCGAATTGCCCTGGGTTGCTGGTCCCGGGCTTGTGAAATCTGGCCGTCTTTCGAGCGTATAGTCTGACGGGCTTTGGACTTGCGGCCTTCTTTTGGATCCGTTCTTATTCCTGGGCTAGGAAAGTCAGGCGGTTATCAATTGCCCCTTTACCTCCTCGGCAGTTATTCCATGACTGGCGAGGGGGTAAATCCTTAAACTCTATTCATGATCGTGTGGCCTGAGAACTGCTCTTGTCGAAAGTGTCCTTTCCTTGCCTTTTTGTTTTTTTGTCTCTTTACTTTGATGTTTGAACGTGTGGCGATATGGAGATGTGTATTCGATGGTGAATGATATTTCACCTCGGCATGTACCTCATCATTATTTTTCACTTAGACTGTCTTCTGGCTTTGTCAATTTTGCTTAATTGATGGACCAGACCGGCTCTACTGAGACTTTGCTAGTCGAACTGATCCGGGCTAAGAGCTCGGAGTCTGGTTAAGCTTCTGACTTGCGAGTTTTTCTTATTCTCATGAGGGCATTTCTGTTTTTGACTCACAGTCTCGTTAGTGTTGCGAGCTCGAAAATATAATACCTAGAGAAATGTCTTATTTGTATGAGTGCCCCATTTTAGACGATTTTAAACCTTGTTCTTGTTACGAGCTCGGATACCTTGTTCCTCTTGAGATAACCTTCTGGCAGTCAGTGCGGTTTGAGCTGTGTGCTCCATTGGGATAGAGAGCTCGTTCTTTTGTCGTTTTCCTCTTCCTGGGTTATTCTTGCTAGATTTTTGTTTATTGCAAATTAATCCGAGCTGTGAGCACGGTCCTTTGCCTTCGTTTATCCTTTTATGCGTTCCTGCATTCGTGGGCCTTTTCATCGAGGGAGCTCGATTCTTTTGTATCCTAATGAGTCAGGGCTTTCTACTGCCCCATTCAGTCGTTCAGAATGGTTTATTTGGCTTTTTACGTTGCTCCTGTCTCCTTGATTCTTTATTTGAATATTTGGCTCTCGTGTATGTATCGGTTAGTTGGGCTCTTTGCTCCCAAGTGTTCTCTGGGCTGTCTACCCTCGAGCGTTTTGCGGGCTCTTTGCTGCTTAGACCTCTCTCTAGGCTAGTTGAGCTGGTTTAGTGCTATCGGTCAATTTTCAAGGTTGGTGCCTCTTGTGATTGCCCCTGATTCTTTGTTTGGTTCTGTATTTTGGTATGCATTTTGCTTAGGATTCGCCTCGCCTTAATTCGGTCTGCCTATTGGATTTACCAGTACCGAGCTCATTTTCTTGAGATCGGCATGGTGCTTTGGCGCTTTGGCGCCGTGAGCGTTGCAACGGCCTTTAGTAGGTCGCATTGTTACGCGATACAGGCATTGGAGCGACTTAGTTTAATTTCGTTATATGCTGGTTACTTTGCGAGATCGGGGTCTTATTAGCCTGTAATCCGAGCTCTTTCAAGAGGTCGGATTCAAATTCTTTTATTTCTATTCCAGCACCCTCTTGAGGTTAGCACGGCACTTTGGCGCTTTTGGCTGTTGTGCGAGATCAAAGTCTCTTTACCTTATGACTCGAGCTCCTTTGGGAGGTCGGAGTTTAGCTTTTCATTTATGGTTCCGTGCCCCAATCTTTTATGTGAGGTCGGAACTATGTTCTTATAAGTTGTTTTTGCGTGTTGTCATTGTATACCGTTGTTTGCTGTGAGCATGTGACACCGGAAGATCTTTGGGGATCCCGGTCTTTATTGCTCCTGGAGACCTTGGGGATCTCGCCGGCCATTTTTTGCTCTGGGAGATCTTTGAGATCTTTGCCGGCCATTTTTTGCTTCGGGAGATCTTTGAGATCTTCGCCGGCCGTTTTTGCTTCGGGAGATCTTTGAGATCTTCGCCGGCCGTTTTTGCTCCGGGAGATCTTGGGGATCTCGGTCTTGTGCTTGCCTGAGGTCTTTGAGCGAGATTCAGGATTTTTCTGCAAAATAAAAGCTTTCACAGAGCGTATATAACGAGGGTGCTCGTTGTTAATTCAATAATATTCATCAATAATATGTCGCACGTGTCACTTAGTTTCATATTTCAGATGAGCGTAAATATTTGCTCTAACTAACAATATTAACTCATGCCATTCAAAAATTCAATAAACAATATTTGCATGCGTAAATTTCTCCAGGATCTTTCAATCTATAAAATGTAAGCTATTATTAGGATATCTAAACTCATAGAGGTATATTTTAATTAAATTTAGTCTTACTATTTACATGCGAAGCATGCCTTTTAATAATCTATGAAATCATTTGTATTCAATAATGTTTAATTAAAAATAATTGCCAATAACTAAAGGCATTCTTGAAATTTAAATTATATTTTGCCTATTTATAACTTTGCATGCTAGCTGTTGATCTTCTGTACTTCTCTTTTCTTTTTCCCTTGATCTTTTTCATTATTAAAGATTGCCTATAATGTGTCTTCTATTGTTTTTACAGTAAATAAGCTTCTGTTCTATTCTCATCTAATGAAATAAAGAGGAGTAAATTACAGATTCACACATACTAAATAATTTTTTTAAAAAATATATAATGCTTTCATAAATGGGTAAGTGAATTAGGAGGACTATCAAAACTATGTTTTAATATAAACAAATACCTCCTTCTAATGTTGGGATAAAGGCTAGAGATGATCCTATCTTCATCATTAGAAAAATCTCCATGCTTGATGTTGGGTCAGAGATGGTTTAACCACCTTAATCTGCAGTTTTTCCCACATCCTTTAAGACCAGCTTTGTGAGGGAGAGCCTGCTAAAATATTTTGGTTGTTTCGAATCAACTGATGGAACCTTCTTCAGTCGGTGAGACTGTGCCATTGGAGTAACAGCTACAAAAGGCAAAAATTATGAGTAAGGTGGAGATGCAGCTGCTGATGCAGCAATTTTAGCAATTGCTGCTGTAGCAGAAATCATTCCTTGAGCTCCTTCTTAAAGCTGAGCGTATTCACCCTCAATTAAAAGTAACTGAAATCACAACTTGAAATTCTCAGATATGACAATGACAACAATGCAACATATAATTGCAACAGAAACTCATTTCTTGGTGTCCAGCCACAAACTCATCAAGCTTTCCATATTTTTTCTTGTAATAATACCAATGTAAAGGTGCAAGCACCTTGCCTAGCCTATTTGGTAGCTGTACTTAGACACGAAGAAAACTATTTCAATTGTCGAAAAATGTTAAACAAGTTAAGATGAATAATATATAGTTTATAGACAAACTGTTGAATTGATCTGAATTCTACCGCCGGCTGAAATTGTGCAAGCTATGCAAGCCAAAAGAGATCTTTCATCTAACAGGACAGTCTCCGAAATATTTCTTACTATCCTTGCATTTGTCTGCTCAGTTGAGATCAATACCTCAGACAAAACTACACCACTACCATTATTAATTATGGCTTTGCTGATATTAATTGAGTGCATTGATGTTTCAGACAATGATGCATAGGCAGCAGAACTTGGTTCTTCCGTCAAAACTTGGCCATCTAACCCCTGATCACTCAAGTCAAAACACTTCGCTTCTTCTCTAGGAGCAACGGGTGATCCACAAAAACACGATCAACTCGTTTACAGCAGTGAAAGAAGCGGACAGTTTCATTTCTCTCTCCACCCCTAGTCTAAGCACAGAAAACTAGCAACGATGGATTTGCTAAGACCGACGGCATTACACGAACCACAGCAGAGAGCGGCGACTGGACGCGACGATCATTTTTATCCGACATGAAATGTGAGCCCGATCTCCAACACGGCTCCGACCTCGATCACAGATCTAAGCTCGAGCACGGATCCGACCTCAACGAGTAATCTAACGATGTGGTCGTCGGATTTGCCGAGTTCCTTTTTGTCTTGCTATTCCGACCAACCAACTTGCTGATTCAAATCTTGAGGGCAGTCTGGCCATCCGACCAGGAATGCGGGATCGTCCTCAAACATGGCTTTGACCTCAAGCTTACATCTATCTGACTTCATGATTTCAATCTCAAGCTTGGGTCCGTCGACTATTAAGCATGGGCTGGTTTATTCATGTAGTTCAATGCCCAGTCGGGTTCGTGATGTTTACTGGGAATCTCTTGTTGGTTTGCTGAAGTTGTTCTTTTCATATTTGCTTTACCGACTTGTCTGAGCTTTTCCTTTGACCCGTTGAGCGTGGTCTGCTAGAACCTTCCCACTCAAAAGCTGATCGTCTGGTAGTATCTGTTTTAATTCTTGAAAGTTGCGGTTTCTCCATTTGCCGACGTATGGTGTTGGCTCCATCATGTCCACCCGTCTGCATTGGCAGGTGGTGTCGTGCCGACCTCGCTTGTTGGAGTTCGGCCAGGCTAGCAATCTTCTTTATTAGCAACTTCTTCACTAGGTCAACACATCTTTGGCAACTCGGACTTTTTCCAACCTTGCTATCCCAACCCACCGACCTCTCGATGCTCCGATCTACGAACTAAGTCGAAGTCCTCAAACAAAATTTGTGCTCGGCAGAGTTTGAGTTTCTTGCTCAAAGCCTTCCATACTCCTCCTCTCTAATTCATAGCAGATCTACCCATCTAACTTTTACAACATATGTACTGTTGATCTCACAGTTTCAACAAATATATACATCATCTGAAGTTTCAATTCGTTAGATCTCAAAGAAAAAGTTAGTAGTAATAAAATTCAATAAATGTTAAAATAAACTATCTAAAAGACTATCAAGATATTCTTGAACCAGCTGGATCTTTCTTTTCAGCTAGGTTATTCAGCTGGGTTATTGTAAATCTCCAGCTTTCTTTTCGCATAAGCTTTCATACCTTCATGTGGATCTCAATGGGTGGATTTAGGAACTCTGGTGACGAAAAGATCTCCTTCGTTCCCACAGACGGCGCCATTTGATAAATCTTTTTCTCCATAATAGATCTGGTTTTCTTCTTGGTCCATCAAATGGGTCTCTTAATATTCTATTTGACGAAGGGACCTGCAAAATAGGGAAAAATGGTCAGGGGTCTACCGGGGATGCCCCCGGTGGAGACTCTCCGACGTTCAAGTCAGATTTTATGAATTAGAGTAGTATATTTAAGCAAGAGTTGCAGAGAGAAAAAATAAAAAAAATAGAGTCCAGGAAGGAGAGGGAAGAAGAAGCCCCCTTGAAAGAGAAGACCCCCCAGTCTATAGTGCTACCTGTCCATGTCACTCAGGCTCGTACGTATGGACATGTTAGACCCCTTCTCCACCCCAGGTGGCCATTTAATTCTCCCTATCACGCATACGAATAGGGTTGGTGAGTGACTGGGCCTGCTTCCCTATTGGGCCTGTGCTCGTATCTGATCCGAATTGCCCTGGGTTGCTGGTCCCGGGCTTGTGAAATCTGGCCGTCTTTCGAGCGTATGGTCTGACGGGCTTTGGACTTGCGGCCTTCTTTTGGATCCGTCCTTATTCCTGGGCTAGGAAAGCCAGACGGTTTTCAGTTTCTATTTTATTATCGTCAGAAAACTAATTCAGAACTGTTACATAAGCTCAAAATATAGTAGATATGATATAATTAACAAAAAAAATCAATCGAACCAAAAAATATGTATATATATATTTATGTCAATAATTTATTATAAATAAAATTTTAAAATTATAACAGTGTTTATATAAAATTTTATATGTTTACGCTATAAATTTTATATGTTTACACTATAAATTTATGTAAATTCAATCTAGTAAAAATTGTTAGAGAGTGATAACCGTCGGATTTCCTACCCTTGGGGCAAGGTCAGACCTTAAGAGAAAGTTCAGACTCAAGGCCCACCAGGCATTTTATAAACAAACCAGCCCACACGAAACGCCCCAACCCGGTAATATGAAGCAGACTGGACTAGGCACGCTCGCAAACCCATCCTCTGGAAGCCTAGCCTAGTGACGTGACAGGAGGTAGAAATGGCAAGTGCAGTCACTTCGCAGCCCTACTCGCATGCACACCGAGAGAAATTAAATAGCTGTCTGGCGTATAGAGGGGTCTGATACATCCGTGCGTACGGACCTGAGTGGCAGAGATATGTGGCGTCATTATAGAGAGGCAGTTAAATATCGCTAGAAGACAAAAGGGAAAAGGATAAAAGGAAGAAACGTCTTCCTTTTCATCTAAGCTTGCACAACCACTGTAAATCTCTTTTTTCTGAATTTTAGAAATTAGAGAGCTATGTAAATTCAAGTATCCATTAATCCTTATATAAATTTTATGATAATTAAATTTAAATAGGAAAGCAAAACAATTATAAATATTTATTAGTATTATAAAGTTTCATTAGATTAATTAAGTTTTAATAACAATGAAGAAAATCTTGCCTATGACAGACTCCGTGTAGACAAGAACTTTCTCAAAGCTCACTAAAAGTTAATTACTTCACACTCTTACAGGAGTCAAGATCAAGACATGCAGCAAGTGAAAATACATAGTTCTTTATTCACATATTTGCTCTTGTTTTTTATATATAATTTTCTCCAATATTATGAGAAATCACTATTATTTTCACTATATATAAACATGCAAAATATTTTATTCTAGTGACCATCCCTCAGAATCAAGTAAAAGTGCTAGGGAATCTAGGTCTAAATTGGCATGATCCTCGAGACAGGCACTTGTGGTCCAGTCGTTGAACACTGGCGGCTCCTCAAAGGGTGTGGGCTGATGATGATGAGGACCCATGGACAAATTGCCCTTGTAATTATAGTCCACTATGGCAGCATCTCCATCACTTGCTTGAAACTCATGGCACTCAAGATTCAAGAAATCTAAATCATCATTCTGGAGCAGCTCCTCATTAGTAAACGTTCCACAGTGAAGTTGTTGATCACAAGAATCGAAACCTTGACCAGAATCATTGGGGAAGTGAGTTTCAGCTGGTGGGTCACTGGCAGTGGCGGCTGTTGGGGGGCCGGCGTGAATTCTTGGAGGTAGAGGTGGATATTGCAACGGGATAAGGATGTCGGTGCACCGTGTGGCCTTGGAGCGGATGACTTCGGCTGGGTGTGGTGAGCTTGAGGGTTCAGTGTTTAGCTTTTTCTGCCTAGAATTGGCACAAGGTTTAGTTTTGGATTGCGGTGAAGTTGTTTCAGCATTAGCTTTCTTTCTCAGTGTAGTGTTCCAATAGTTCTTGATTTCATTGTCTGTTCGCCCAGGTAGCCTTCCAGCTATTAGAGACCATCTGCATACCAAACCAAATAGTTAAAAAAAAAGTACCTACAACGAAATTAAAGCACAAGGAAACAACCCGTGGTTTAACAGAAAATAATATGTGTAAAAAAGAAAAACACAAGAAGAGACAGAGGGGGAACCTGTTACCAAGAAGCTTATGGAGTCTGATAATGAGTTCTTCTTCATCATGGGATATGTTACCTCTCTTGATGTCTGGTCTCAAATAATTCAACCATCTAAGTCGACAACTCTTGCCACATCTTTTCAAGCCTAGAGTTAACATCATCACTATCAATCTTAAATAATTCTGCAAATTATTAGAGAAACAACAGATCAGAAAACAAATTAATTATATATGTACCAGCTCTCTTGGGGAGGTGTCTCCATTTGCCTTCTCCATGGGCTTCAATGTAAGCTTTCAGAATTTTGTCTTCCAAGACCGTCCAGGCTCCTCGGTGGATTCCTTCCTTAGAGCAACACGGCCTCCTCCCCATCTCTCTCTCTCTCTCTCTATCTCTCTCTCTCTGTGTGTGTGTGGGCGTGTAGAACCCTGTTGTTCTCGTAGACACAGAGACACTACACTACTCACAGCGCACGAGTTCAACCACGATATTGGGCATCGCCCGTTTTATAGGCTGCTGGCTTTGAAATCTTCTATCCACCAATGTAGGACACGGGCATATAATCGTATGTCTCATGGGTAGTTTCTCTCTCTTTTGTCATAAATGTCTAGAAAAATTTAATTGATGGGACTGGCAAGGAAACATGTATCCCATAATTTCTGACTATGAAATAATTTTTTCAATAATTTCTGATATGATTAAATATATAATTTAATTGTTGATATTTTATTCAAAAAGTCGATTGAAACGTTAATATTTTAGTTATTAATTAATTTTTAATACGTAATTTTTATAAAAATATAATTATTTAATTTTTATGTGCATATTTTAAAATTTTAAAAATTAAATAGTTATATTTTATGAAAATTAAAGGCTATATAATTATTATTTATAAAATTTAGGTGTTTATATCTGTATAATTATATAAATATTATGATCGAACACAATAAATTAAGCTTATGAAATTTTAAAAAAATATGATAACATCTTTTTATTTTTTATATGCAAAAATACATTATAAATATGTAACAAGCAATAATATTAAATTAAAATAATCGGCTAAGATTTTGAAGAAAACGTAAAAAAAAATACTTGATATCGAAATTTTCTGATCTATTTGCCATTACGTTAGAATTTGACTAAAAAAAGAGTGAAAATGTGAAAATAGATCTGAGATAGTACAAATTGAAACTCTAATATTTCAAAAAATATGATTAGATAATTGAGATAAAATAAAAATTAAAATAGAATAATCAACTTTATAAATTACATGATAAAAGTCTTAATTCATTGTTACACGAAGAGTTTTCAAAGTGTCATTGTCTAGCCGATCGTAGATGAGAAATACTAAAATTATTTGATTGTCTAGCCGATCGTAGATGAGAAATATCAAAATTATCTGATTAAATCATCGGCTAGCTAACCAAAGCTATTACAAATTATATAATAGTGTTCAAAAATTGATTTCGGCAAGTGACGTCAATATTAATATTCAAAATGTTTTACCGGTTAGGGATCTCGATAATAAAAGGGAGAAAACATTTTAAAAAAATATAATAATATTGCAAAAAAGATAATTTAAAAGTATCACACTTTATTTTATAAGTCAAATTTAAAATAAAGTGATAAAAATATTTTTATTATGAGATTTTTAAATATACATGGAAAAAATAAATAATATAAAATATGGACAATCCGATTCACTGTAAAAATATTGCCAGAAATGAAGAATAAATTATTTCATATGCTTACATTTTTTTTTTAAATAGGGAGTTGGGAGAGTCGAATCTTAGACCTTTCAAGGCTACAGGATGTACTTTCCACCAGGCTAAACCTTGGAGTGCAATTTCATATGCTTATTATATCTTACAAATGGATTTTTTAATAATTAATTACAACTAAATTATATAAATATAATGGTTAGTATATAATTATTGTATATGCATTATGCAATAATTGTATTTTAAAACGTTTCAAAAAGAAGGCTGCTTTTTCTTTCTTTTATATATGTACCGTACAAACGAGACAAGCACGTGGAGGGCCCAGCAGAGTAACAGTGAACATATGAGAAAAAGTTTAATAATTATTATATTAAATATTTTTATTAATAAATTTACAAATCTTCCAATTATATATGCGCTAATTATTTAATTCATTAATTATATTTAATTTTTTAAAAAAATAAAAATTAAATGTATTTATTATAAAACTAAATTTATGAGTTATATATTTAATTTTTATATATCATTTAAATAAAAATTTATATTTTTTATATGTATATATTTTAATTTTATTTTAATATTTGGTTCATTAAAAAATATTTCTTGATAGTACCTTTCTTGAGTTCGGCCTCAACGTGCCCACCTAACCTTTTCCTGATCTCATGATCCAACCGGCCTCTTTCCTTCATATATTTATTTCTTTTATTAATTTTCTTTTCTGTCAGTCACGTTTTTTTTTTATTCTAATTTTCATTTTTTCCTGCAGCCGCTTCTATTATTATTATTTTAAATCTTTATATGGCGATATTTTGTCTCCTTATTCCTAACCTAGATTCTGTTTCTTTTATATAGGATAATTATTTTCTTAAAATAGAGAAAATACGAATATTTAGTTTATATATGACAATATTTTGTCTCCTTATTAACGTCACTAAAATTTATACACATAAATTTATTAATAATAGATGAGTTGTCAAATTCATTATTTTTTATTAATTTTTATTATTTTATTATATTTTTAATAATAAAAAATAAATTTTCACTTAAATTTTAATTTTAAATAAATTTAAAATTAAAAGTGCGAAAAATAATCAGCCGAAACTGTTTTAACTGCAAGTATAATTAGATTTAGGATTAGAATAAAGAAGATTTGTTAATTTAATTTTTTTTACTAAAAATTATTTTCATATTAAATTGTTAATTTAATAATTGAGTTTAAATTCAGTACTACAAAATACAATGAATTATCGCAAATGTTACATTCATTCTTGATAGCGAGGGGATTGAGGAATATACCAATTTGAACCCTTAAGATATGTAGGTGGTACAATAATTTTAAAGCTAGTTTTAAGTATTTGACCGATATTTAAAAGTTTAAGAATGAATTATTAAAATTTATTTTTTTATAATTGGTGTTATTTTATTATATTTAGTGAATATAATTATTGGGTATGGGTATGTAAAACAAGAAAACACCAAAGGGTTAATTACGAGTAATCTCATGCTTAATTCGGTAACGAATCTTAAGAAATTTTTCTAAAAAGCATGAAGAATAAAAAGGTATCATACCTAGAAGGTACCTTTTATAGATTCTAGATTGGTTAAATCTTATCAGGATTTTAATATCTTTTTGAAGTCAATTTTAATCGTGAATCGTAGAAATTGAATAGAAACTAATAATATATAAAATAGTCCATTTGATATCATGACACGTGTTATAGTGTCCGATCTTACCATATTTAGAAGGTTAGGAGATTTAAGATTTTATATAAAAGAGCTTGAAATGGATTAGAATGACATGAGTTCTTTAGAACCCTAACTTTTAATATATACTCTTCTAACTCTTCAGATACTTATATGAGATTTTAAAGTTTCTTTGACGTAACATATGTTAGAAAAAGTATAGTATAAGTCGATTAAGTATGAAATGAGCTAATTGTATGCCAGAATCGATAAAAAGTTTGTATGAAAAGTACACTGACATGCTCCAAAGATATATGTGCCTGATATATTCTATACAGACAAGTGTATAAATACTTTTGGTTGTATTAAAAACAAAACTTTCATTAAATTTTCTTCAATGACACATTTTTCCTGCAACTCTTTAACTTTAAACATCTCAAACACTTTAAACCCAGAACTATTACTCCCATCATTAATATGCTCATTTAATGCTACTATTTCCCATATATTTACTACCCCCAATTTTAATCAGTTGTGTTTGTAGTCTCATGATCTACCATTGTGCTTTTGTAGTTTCAATCATCTCTCTTTGCCCGAGTTTTAAATTTCAGGGATTCGATCTCAAGAGATTGAACCCCTTGAGATTTCGATTTTTGCTTTGGATGAATTTAATCCACAAGCTATCTAAATTTGATTTGAATATCCATATAACAAATTGATACTAAATTATATCAATAATATTTTATTAATCATTATTAAAATAATTATCAATTTGACTATTTAAATCATTAATATTACCGAAATATATACGTCAACTGATTACCAATTCAACAAGGCAAATATTCACACGCAACAAAATATGCAAGATTCTTAATATCCCCAATTAGGCAGAAAATAGTTATTGCCTTTTTTTTTTCCGAAATAATAACGTTGATGGTCCCGACTGAAAGTGAATGTGATTGGCTGTCTGAAGGGTGATGGCCCTTTCACCAAGAAACAAAATATATATATAAATGCTAGTCTGAAAATTCTCCATTAGCTGCGTACTGTTAGCAAATAAATATATAAACAGAAGTCCTCAGCTAACTTTCAATCTTTGTCTTGTAGCACTAAGACTCAGTGGTTTGTATCCAAAGAACTTGTAAGTAGGTTAGGTACTGAATTCACTGTGGCCGATCACGTTTCAACTTAATCTTCTTCTCCCACGACACAGCCTCCTTAATTGGCTTTGTCTAGCTAGAGACAAGCCTTGAATGTGATTGGAGACATCAGCATACATAAATATGGCAGAAAATAATTACTTAGATAAAGTTTTGAAATCTATATAAAATTTTATATATTTATGATAATCGTCAGATTTTCTATACCTGAAATAAGATCAGATCTTAAAGAAAAATGCTAATTTAAGAATCATTAGACTTTATTTAAGTAAATTAGTCTCACGCTGCATATTCAAGTTCGGTAATGTGAAACAGGCCGGACAAACCACGCTAATGGGTCCGTACAAGAAAAGTTTAGTTCGAGACAAGAGGTAGGAAAGCAGATTCAGTGACCTTGCAGTTCTGCCGCATGCGCGCTGGAGAAATTAAATTGTTGCATGGCGTGGAGAGGAGAAACATGTGTCACTATAATAGAGAAATGGTTAGACACCATTAGCAAACAAAAGGAAAAATGATAAAAGAGGAGAAACTTCGTTTTCTCTTGCCAAACTTACGCCTCACTATAAATTTTATTTTTTAAATTTCAGAATATCAATTTATATTATAAATTTATTTAAATTCAATTTAAATATATAGTTATTTAGAAAATTATAATACACTATTTATTTAAATTTTAAAAAAATAATTAGAAAATTTATTATTTAATTTTTATAATATAAAAAAACTCATTCGTTAATCATTTAATTTTAAAATATATATTAAAGGTTTGTGATAATTTTAAAATTATGTTAATTAATTTTTATATTAATTTATTAAAAAATATATTAATTATTCATCAATTTTATAAATATTTATACTAATTAATTGTTGTATCGAGAATATTTTAGATTTTTTTATAATATTTAATAGTTAAAATTAAAGAAGGGATTAATTAATAAATTTTTTAAAATTTTAAGAATATTTTAATATTTTTTTAAAATTAATAAATTAATTAATGAATTTTCTATATTATAGAAATTAATTAATAATTTTTTAAAATAATATTACATCTTTAAAATATTTAAAACTTAGTATAATATATTTTTTTATTTTTAAAATTTAATATTTTAATCTATATATTTTAATTCTATCAAATTAGAGGTCTTTTCAATTTGATAAAGTGAGCGAGAAAACACATTTTATATTCAATTTGATAAAGTTAAAATATCGAAGTAAATTATTTATTTTTGAAAAGTTGATGAATATAAATATTAATTTTAATATTATTCAATAATTAAAAACACTATATATTTAAGTGTATTTTAATTATTTTAAAAATAATTAACTAAAAATTAGATGGAGTAATCTCTAGTTTAATGAAGTAAAAATACAAAAACTTAAATATTAGGTTTTAAAAATATAATGAAATATATATATTAGTTTTGATATATCTCTATAATATAAAATTACTTTATTTTTAAATTTAAAGATTTCTTATTAATTTCGTGTTTTTTAATAAATTTTTTGAGAAATATCATAATATTCTTTCGTTCAAATTATTTAAAAGGGTAAACTACAATTTAGTCTATCTAATTTAGTAAAATATAATTTTTCGTCCCTCTGTTTTAAAAAATCGTCAATTTAGTCACTATGATTTTTAAAAACTATGCCATTGATCTTCTTCTTCTTCTACTCTCTTGAATTCGTTCTTCTCTTATTTTGTATCAATAAGCTTAGCAGATTGCTGTCGCAGCAGAATTAAGAAATCATTCAACCTTCATCTTCACCTTCTGCGACCTCAAGATTGTCTGTGGATATAGATATGGATGGCAAGGCAGCCGCTGATATTGTTGTTTTTAAATTCAAGAAAGTAATTTCTCTTTTGGATCGAATCAGAACCGATCATGCTTGCTTTAGAAAAACTCCTGTAATAGTGTGTGATGGTGGGTATAGTGGCTACTCTAAGCCACACCCAAATTAGCTAAGAAAATAAATTTCTTGAAAGTAAGGTTTATTATGCTATGCCGATCTAGTAGATTCCTCCTCCTCCGGTCCCTTATCATTACCATGATTATTCTTCTATGGGGATGATACCAAAGAATAATGGGTGATTAGTGAAAGGAAAGAATCGTCTACCACCATTAATTTTTCTTATTTTTCTGCTGGGAACTTATTTATTTCTTCCTTGACGGGTGATATGACTGATGGCAAACAGCCGTCATCTTCATCAGCATTTCAGCCCCTTTTGTAATTGGAGGAAAAAATATTTATTCTCCCACCAGTTAAAGGACAATTTAAAAATTTTCTATTTAACTTTCCATTGACCAATTTATAAATTGAAAACTAACGGAGAGTTAATTAAAAACTTAACGGGAGGGACTAATGTCATAGTTTTTAAAAATTACAGTGACTAAAATGATGATTTTTTAAAATAGAGGGACGAAATATTATATTTCACTAAACTAGAGGAATTAAATTAAAATTTACCCTATTTAAAAATATTACCTCTCTCCTGTACACACGTGTATCAATCACCCTCTCCCGTTCATGGCCTTGGCAAATTTCTCCGTTTTTGAGCTAATTAAGGAATTAGTCAACCTGCCTGACGATATCAGATTGAAAGCTGGAATGAATCCGAATCCAACAAATGAAAATGTCTTGAGAAATTATTCAGTCGTTTGGAAAAAGATGGGAAGGAAGAAAATGAGAAAATTAATAAAAATTATTTTTAAAATAATATTAATATATTATTTTAGTTTATTTAAGTTAATTTAATTAATTAAAATTGATTGTTTGAATTAAATTTTTATAAAATCTAATTTCTAAATCTTTTAAAAAAAATAAAAAAAATAACAGAATTGGCGCAATTAATAATGAAGTAAGCTTGTTTCCTTATTAATTAGGATTTGACTATTAGGTGCAGTTTAATATTATTTGTTCTAAATTTGCCAAGCTGATGTGGCAGAGCATGAAACATGTGTTACACCATTCAAAAATCAATTAATTTAAATTTTTTTTCAAAATAAAAATTAATTTAAATTTTTACTGTATAAAATACCTATCAGGAATGCTTTGGGTGAAGAGCCTCAAACATTTTAGTCAGACACGAGAATACAAGGAGAAAAGACGAGAAGAAAACGGAGAGCAGAGAGAGAAAAAAGAGAGGAAAAGTCCCTCTTACGAAAATCTGTTACCCTCTTGAAAAAATTAATAATTTAATATAATAAGACTTTTTTTAACAATACAAATTTATTGTATTTTTCAACCTACTATAAAGGTAACAATATTCCAATCAAAGAAACAAACCAAAATAAGTCTAACAAATACAAACAAAATTCAAAATAGAAAACCCACAAGCCACACTCTAGAATCTAAAAACCCCTACCTCGTCATCAAATCACTACTTATATCACTGATAAAACTAAAACATCAATAGACCGTCAAAAATAAATTCAGATAAAAATCGCGGTAATATTAAAAGAAAAATAAAATAAAAAGAGATATAACTGAATAAAAATAGTTTAAATAAAGAGTAAACACAAAAGCAACTTAAAAAAATTAAAAAAAAATACGACAGGGTTTAACCATCATTAACCATATTAATGAACGTAAACAATTAAATATATCGTGCGATACTAGAAATTCTAATGATATCAATAAAAATATTTTTTTTTAACTTGTAAAAATAAAATCACCGGCTCTTATCCAGATATATAAATAAATTAAAAAAAATTAAAAGAGAAATAAATATAAAAAAAAAACTAAAAACCAAAAAAATCTAAAAAACAGATCGCACTCTTTCTCGCCAACTCTCTTTCCTTTTCACTCCTCTTCCTTTCTCCCTTTCTCAATTTTTCTCTCTAAATGTTTTCACATCCTAATATAATAAGACTTATTTGATCTCTAATGTAAATTATGAATTTAATTGATAAAAAAAATTAAAATTAATTTATTTTTTTTATAAGAGTGAATTTACACTTGTTATCTGAAAACATATAATTGGACATGAGTATTGATGAACATCATATGCTTATTATCACGTCCACGTGGTCCATTATATAAATATACAAATGACCCCCGTAGTAGATGTGTGATGTTTGACAATTCAACCAATTCATTCTAGAGAAGGCTGACATGGCTAATTGCTTCCGTCAAATTTTAAATTTCAAGAGTTGGTTGAATATGAGCTTATTTTTTTATTTTTTTTCAAAATTAAAAGGTTAAATTTCTTACTGGTTTAATTAATTAAAATTTTAATGAATTAAAATTAAAATTTATTGTTTTTGGTAGATAAGGAAATGTAAGCAAGTGTTGCTTGTATGAGAGAATAATTAAGAAAGCCACTTTTGTGAAAAATTTATTCTCTTTTTATTGATATTTCTTTTTCTTAAAATATTATTTTAGAAAAATAATGTCCAATCTTTTGAGTAGAAGTTTCCACATTTCTTTTAGAAAAATATTATTTTGTAATGTCCTGATATTTGAAAACTGATCAATATTACACGGCAAACGTTAATTCAATTAATTTAAAATTTAAAATTTTAATTAAAATACAAAATTAAAGACGTAAACGTTCAATTTTTCCAGTCAAATAGTTATACGACTGTCGAACTACCTTAACAACAAAAATATCTGAAAATTTAGTAAAAAGAACATCCTGCAGCTTCTCTTCCTAACGCTTCACAATTTCTCGCTATTACATTTACCTTCTATGCATGTTCAGTTGATTTCTTTGCTGCATAGTGGTTGGATTTGAATCGAATCAAATAAAAAATAATAATTTTAAATTTTAATAAATTTAAATTAAATTAAAATTAAAAAAATTTAAATTAAATCGAATTAAATTAAAATATTTTAATTAAATTTAATTTAATTAGTTGATTATTTCAATTTATTTTCATCTCTGCTTCCAATCTTGAGCAATCTATTTTCAAATATCAAGTGAAAACTTAATCAACTAAATCATTACATGGACCGTTTTGTTAACACTGTACAATCATGACTTTTTGCTCATCAAAGGTAAATTTTTTTTTTTTAGAAACGGAGATCAGAAATTAAAAAAAAAATTAAAGTGCGATAAATTAAATTATAGTAAAATTAAATTAAAAAATAAAGTACCACATTTATATTAAAATATTTATAATAATTTTTTATTAAATATTTTCTTCATTAAATAAATTTAAACTCCTAACATCTAATTTATTAATTTTTAATTTATATCAAAATATTTTATTATAGACTTATATTGATTTTTTTTTAAATACTTAACAATTATTTTTATAAAATTTATATAACTTTTTTAAATCTAGAAGTTAAAATTTTATAAAAAATAAAATTTAAACGACTAAATTATTTTAGTCTAACAATAAATTTTAATGAAATAACTGTTTTATTAAAATAAAATAAAAATTTTCACATATTATAATAATATTACATCAAATATTTTTTTATCATGATAATATAAATAATTTAATTTAAATATTTATATTAAATATTTTTTTAATCATATATAAATATTTTTTTAATCATATTAATATACATAATTGTTTTGCATTTTATTTTTATTTTATACATCTATTTATTCTAATATATTTTAAAAAATTATATAAATTTTATAAACAATATTTTGTTGAATTATATCAAATTTATTTACCTTAATCGAAGTAAGAAATTATTTAATACAAAACTACAATAAAATATCTTAATTTAAAAATTAAAGGTCTCAAATTTATATAGTAAAAATTTAATACAAAACTACCATAAAATATTTTAATATATATTAAAAATTAAGAAAATTGAGGTTACATATTCAAAATTTACTTCTTTTTTTTATGATTAAGAGTTATAAAATTTAAGAAAAAATATATTTTATTAATAAAATAAAAATTTTAAAATTAAATTATTTATTATAAATAAATTTTAATATATATATATATATAATTTTTAATTATTTTATTTATTTTTAATATTTCAAAATTTATTTAAAATATTTCAACGTTTATTATGATTTAATCTCTATATTATCAAAATTAATATATTATTATTACTAATCGATTCTGTTTATTTTTTTATTTTTTATTATTAAAATTAAACTGAATTGAAATAATTAAAATTTTTAAAATTAAAAAATCAAAACGAATTAAAAAAATAAAAAAATTAAATTAAAATTTTAAATTAATTCAATTTAATTCATTTTTTCGATTTAGATCGAATACTGCTCGCTCCTAATTAGATATTCTTTTATACACTCCTAAACTTTCAATTCTATGTTAACAACATCCTTTGTTCTCCGTTGTTAACACCTTTTAGCTATTTGCTCCTTGTGAAGAATATAAATACTAGCTACATGATAAACTTGATAATCAATATACAAGATCAAAATTAGCTAAAGATAAAATATTTATAAATTATCAAATATTTACTATTTTACATATAATTTATTATATTTTTTATTTAATATAATTTATTTTATAAGAAAAAATTTAAATAAATTTTTATAAAATTAGGTAAGGTGTATTTTTTTAAAAAATAATTTTTTAAATTAAAAAATTAAAATTTTTTATTTTAAATAAAAATATTTAAAAAATCAATTAAATTAAACTCTTGAAAATAAAGATGCACGTTTCCTGAAAGTTGATTTGATATCTATCTTTATAAAACTCAAGATTGGCAAGTTTTTCTAAGAAAGAGAAGCAAGTAAGAAAGAAAGAAGATGATTTAAAAAAAAAAAAAAATCATAGCAGGAAACTTGCCGACAGAAAGAAATATGGAGAAATGCTAGTCATGGACGTACGAATCTTCCCAATTCTATTAACTTGTCGGATTCGTGACTTGAAATTATACAAATTATTATTATAATATTTTAGATTTGAGGTTATTCATAAAATAATATATATGGTCAGAATTGTGAGCACGTTACGTAGTTGAATAATAATTATATAATTATTATTTTCGAATTATAATATCATTTTCATTATGGCTTTCAAGAAATTGTGACCTTTTTTAATAATGCAAAGTCAATAATTTTTTTTATAAAAAATTAAATTATTTTAAAGAAAATAATTTATTTTTTAAAAAATAATTTTTTACACTTTAATATATATATATATATATATATATATATATATATATATATATATATAAATTATAGTGCCAGCAGTTTTATTTATAAGACCGGTCACCAATTTGATTACGAACTTTATTTTCTCAACTTGTTTTATAGTGTCAGTGGTCTTATTTTTGAGACCGATCATCTACCACATTAAGGGTTTCGTTTTCCTAACCGATTTTATTCCGAGAGCAGTCACCTATCTTATTGGAATCTTCATCTCCTCAATTAGTTTTGTAGTGCTGGTATTTTTTTTCCGAGATCAGTTACTGACTGTGCGATTATTAAAACCGGCTAAAAATAATCTTTTTGGTTATCTATAATTTTACAACTGTAGATAGTGATAAAATGATCGAATTCACAGAGAATTAATACTACTTATTTTTTATTTATCAAAGACCAAGTAAATAAACTGAAAATAAATAAAGGGAGGGTTTTGAAGGTTTGATTTCTTAAACTGAAATTAAAAGCAATTAAGTGAAGCAAATAATTAAAGTAAAGTAATTCAATAGTGAAAAAAGTCTAGTTGAAAAATTGAATCCACTTCAATTGTTGTTGGGATTGATCATTGGCACATTGGTTCTTTTATTTGACTCAATAAATTAGTTATGGGGGTGGAAGACGCTTCTTACCACCATATCCCTCCTTAAGCATATATTAACTAGAAAACGTTCTCTAATTAATCACTAATCAACAAGTTGTCAAGGAATGTTCTTGGGACTTTACATTCATTCAACTGTTGATTACATTAAGAGATAGAGAAACCTAACTCTAGCTACTCAAACCTATGGTGATCTTGCTAGATTATGCAATCTTCTTGGTTTTTACACCAAGAGTTACTAGTGTTTGAATAATTCAAGCAATTACGGACTTAAGCCACTCAAACTAATAAATTATCATTTTGCAATAAAAAATCAATGGGCCCTATTGATCTGAACAACAAAACAACAATGGAATTAAGTATGAAATCGCATAAATATTGATAAATAAAAGAACATAATAAGTTCAGATTTCACAATCCATTAACAAACTGAAGTTTCACTTAATCTTTAACTAGGGCTGAAACTAACATAAAAATAAAAGAAAGAAAGCTAGAAGGGCCGATCAGCCGGCTGGGGGTATGCACTGCTGCTGGCGTGGAGATTTGGCCCTCTATTTATATTTGAAGATGCAGCCCTAAATTTTCTTGATTTGATGGAATTCTTTTCCTATTTGGAGTTGTATTCTTTGAAGGCAATTGAATCTTCTTGAGATTTGGTTTCTTTGATAGGCGGGATAGGGTGCAAAGCTGTCTTGAAGAGTTGTTGAGTTGTTTTCACGTGTTTAGGGAAAGATAGACTTCTTGAAGGTTTGAATTTTAAGTTTCCCGCGTTTCTGCTGTCTGCTGTCGCAAGGTCTTTTTGCCCGACTTGTTTGGGCAAACAGCCGATCAAACAATCTGTTTTGGTACTGTCTGTCATTCTGCTTCTGTTCCGCGGGGTCTGTTTGCCCAGCTTGCTTAGGCAAACAACTTGGTGAAACAATAAGTCTGCGTTGTTCTCCATCCTTCTCCCATTTCTGTTGCAGCTTGGTTTGGGCAAACTGACTTGGACAATCCAGGCTTTATCTCTTCTATTCTCTTTTAGATAGTTTTAAGGCTATTTTTCACCAAATCATCATTTTACACCATTTTCTACAAAATAAGATAAAGATTGCAAAATTCAGTAGAAAATGTGTAAATTAACATTAATAACAACATGAAAAATGAGACTAATTTTGGCTTGATCAGTCACCTATCTCATTGAGGGTTTCGTCTTCCCAACCGGTTGTGTGGTACCGGTGGTCTATTTTTGAGACAGGTCATCCGTCTCATTGGGGTTTTCATCTCCTCAACTGGTTTTGTGGTGCCGGTGGTCTTATTTCCACGAACGTGTTCACAAACATCCGGAACTGCAGGGGGCTTCGGTCCCCCACTGCCTCCAAGGTCGGGGAGGCACGCTAGTGCAAAGGCCTACCCTCATCCTGCGTGCTCCTTGTAGCCGCAACAACCAATCCCGGCATAAGAAGCACCATGAAAAAGAAAGGTTTTGTGGTGCTGGAGGTTTTATTTCCGAGATCGGTCACCTACCTTATTGAGAGCTTCATTTTCTCAACTAGTTTTGTGGTGTCAGCAGTATTATTTCTGAGACTAGTCACCTACCTCATTGAAGGCTTCATCTTTTCAACCGATTTTGTGGTGCCGGTGGTCTTATTTTGAGACCAGCCACCATCTCATTGGGGTCTTCATCTCCTTAATCGGTTTTATAGTGCCAGTGGTCTTATTTTCGAGACCGGTCACCTATCTCATTGAGGGCTTCATCTTTCCAACCAGTTTTGTAGTGCCGGTGGTCTATTTTCGAGACCAGTCACTCACCTTATTGGAGCCTTTATCTCCTCAATCGGTTTTGTAGTGTCGACGATATTATTTTCGAGACCGGTCATCTACCTCATTAAGGATTTCGTTCTTTCCAATCGATTTTGTGGTACCGGCAGTCTATTTTTTATACTGGTCACCCACCTCATTGGGGTTTTTATTTCCTCAATCAGTTTTATGGTGCTAGCTGTCTTATTTTTGAGACTGGTCATCTATCTCATTGAGGGCCTCGCCTTCCCAACCGGTTTTGTGGCAGGGGCTTCCAAGTTTATTAGCCTTGTTCTTGCTTTTAAAATTTATCTGCAAAAAAAAAAAAGTTTACACAGAGTATATGTAACAAGAATGCTCATTGTTAATTTAAACAGTAAGATATTTAGCTTCGTATTACAGTTGAATGCATATATTAATTTTATCCAATTATATAATCTCATATAATTTTAAAGAATCTAATAAATAATATTTCTTATACATAAATCGTTTTCCAATTTTTACTTCTCATAGTAGCATGCTTAAGCAAATAATCCATTTCTTAAGGAATTTATACTAATATTAATTACCGATGAGAGCTTTTTAAACTTTTTCTAAAACACTATCATGCTCAAGCATATATTCAGAAGGATTAATGTTTGAAACTAGTCATGATAACAAAAATACTTTGAACTAAAGAGATAACTGTGTAATTTGGTTAACTCGCACATGTTACCTCTCTTCCATGCCTAGCAGATTGCCCTTGTGCCCATTCTCTTCTCACATCGGCGTCTGACTTTTATCGTGTGATTTTTAGATGCCGTTAGCGATTCTTGGGTCTTTTCTCTCTCTTTCTCTTTCGGTTTTCCTTGTTGTTTGGCTATTAGCTTTTTTCGGTTTGTCATGTAGATCTCAATGAATTTTGTTTGAAAATTCCGGTGACGGTATAGTCTCCTTTAATTTTCCATAGACAGTGCCACTTGATAATGGTGAGATCCAGTGAAGTGTCCATATAAGGACACCTAGACAGAGGTCTGATTCGCTAGGTTGATCATCATTCTGTGATCGGTCCATTAGATCCCTCTATGTTTAGCTTTAAGGAATGGGACGTGCAAGATGAGGAAGATGGTCAAGGGACCACTGAGAGCTTATGTTCATGTCAGATATGGGAACTTCATAGAGTTAAGGAAGGTAAAACAGAGAAGAGAAGAGAAGAGAAGAGAATGGTGGTTCTGGGTTCTCCTTGTGTGACCGCGAGAGGGAGAGAGATATGTCCTTTTTTAGAGAAGGAGAGATCCCCATTTTTTAGGGTTATTCTAGTGCATAAATACCTTTGAATAAAATTGATGCCTCTAGTGCAATGTCTATTTCTAATGGGGTAGGGATACTTTTGTACAAGTGTGTCACGCAGTATATTAATAATGGGCTATAGAACAATAAATATGGAGCTGGCCAATTCGTACCCTCTATATGCGCGCTTATGATACTTGTGCTGAACCAAGGAGGCGACCAGCTCATAGGAGATCGATATCTTTACCCTGACTTCATCAAGTCATGCCGGGCTCATCCGACCTAAATAGAAATGAACTCCTTCTAATTACTGAGATCGGCCATGTCAGCATTCAAAGTCTTGTTGTAGTATGGGCTTTTGAGGAGATCGGTTTATTCATCCCCTCTGGTCTTTGAGAAAGTCGATCTGTCCGTTTTGGACTTGGGTAATCTCAGAAGTGTTACTGGTCTAATTCTTTGTATTCAATAAGTTGGACTCCTTACCGTCTGATCCGATCAGATGGAAAAAATTTTGATTTACGTGTACACGTATCATGATCTTGGGGTCCTATTTTTTATACGTTATCAAATCCAGTGCGGATTCAATGTTGAAAAAATAGAGACAATTGATTATTTTTAATTTTTTGGTTCACTAAGTTCTTATTTAGTTGGAGGTAATTCAACTAGAAAACTTCTTAAGTTTTAAAAAAGTGTTAAAATTATACGTGTTTGCTTTAACTTTTTGAGAAGTTAAAAGCATTTCTCCTCTCACCTAACTAAGTTAGATCCTCAAAAAGGAACTTCCCAGGGATTAATCAATTTGAACTAAAACAAGATCTAAGAATCTGGAACATAGATCCAATCGTAGACAAGAGCAACTCTTATTTGTATTAGGTAACACTATGAAAGGCTAATATAAATTACATGAATTTTATTTTATTTTATTTTAAATAACATAAAACTTTATTTTATTTATAATAGTAAGTTTTTAGATTATTTTAAATAACATAAATGTCACATTAATAAAATAACATAAAAACATACTATTGTAGGCAAAATGAAATTTTTTTTATTTAAAATTTATTTGACTCTAAAAAAAATCATAATCAGCGCTATACTAAATTTAACTGAACTTAAAATCAATTTTAAAATCAATTGTTAAATTGCTCATCGATAAAATATACCAACAAAATGGTAATTTTAGCTCTTTGAAGGCTTAATAGGTACTCAAAGGAATTAGTGTCCACTGAGTGTTTGATAAGATGCTTAAGAGAGGGAAGATGATGGAGTTATGTTTTATATTTATAAATATTCTTTATCTTATTAATCAAACTAATATATTAGGTCACTTAAAATTAAAAGAAATTATTCTCTCTCACAAAATAGTTATAGCATGTCGGAAGGTATGAGTGTGGGAGGTCCTTGCCTTCTATCTCCTCTCTCATTTTTCTTATTTATGGATTTCTGCAAATTCTGATAGGAAAATTCTGAACTATAGGAGAAACAATTGGGAAATATTTGTTGATTTTTTTTTCCAGAGATAAAAAAAAGTCAAATTCATTAATAGTCCTGGGTCCAAACAAATATAATTGGACCCAAACATACAAAGAGCTAGATTCACCTAGCTAGACTAACAAAGGAAAATAAAATAAAGGCCCAAGCTAGTAGCCAAGCACATACAATGCTCTACCAATCCAAGAACAAATTGGTAGGGATCTGAAAATGGATCCAGAAACCAACTCGGCATTGCAAGAACTCAATAATAATTTTTTTTTTTTTATAAAAAGTATAAAATGTTTTTACAAGAATTAATTAGTAAACATATTTACAAAATTAAAAAATTAACTAATGAATTTTTATATTATAGAAATTAAATAATAAAATATTTAACCATTAAAACTAATGAATGAACTAATTAATATATTTTTTAAAGTCTAATAATTTATTTTTCAAAATAAAAAAATTAATTAATAAGTTTTTTATATTATAGTATATTTTTCTTATCATAATAAAATAAAAATATATTTAATTAATTAATTAAATAAATATGTATTATAAATATGAATTTGATTGATGAAATAAAAATTTAAAATTTTAATGATAATTTAATAAAAATTATAAAGAAAAATAATAGTTTAACAGAATATGTAAGAAGAAAATCAACATTTATAGTTTTTAACTTTTGATTTCAAAAATATTTTACAACAAATAAAAATAAAAATACTAATACTACCATTGTGTTTTTTATAAAATAAAAAATAAAAAATAAAAAATTGCAACAACAGCTTTAAAAGAATAAAAGAAAAATTATAACTACCGGAAGTGGAGAAGTAACCTACTTTCTGAGAAGTGACATATAATATTCTTTAGCTCAAACGACGAAAAAAGAAATTAACACGGACAAAGAAAGTTTCATGTTAAGAATTCAACAATCAATTTCAAAAAATAAATATGAATAAAATAACACACAAATTTAATGTGATTTATTAATTTGATTACGTCTATCGCGATTAGAATTTCTTATTTTTTTTGAATTTTCAAATATATAATGCAATAGAAAAATATTATATATTTATATATTAAAAAAAATTATGAACAAGATAAAATAATTATTAAAAAATTCACCCCACACCGTAGCGAATTCAGTACGGAATTGGATCGCGTTCAGTATGGAATTGGATCCGCGATCGTGAATATAGTATACAACACATAATATATTATTAGATTCTACATTTTAATACTTAATATCTTAAAAATTAGAACATAACCTAGTTTCTGTAATACCCGACTAAATTTCGGTATCGGAATTCCTACCGTCCGGTGGAATCTCGAATGTCGAAAACCTCTAGAAGGGTAAAAACATGTCTCGGATGTCGGAAACCTCTAGAAGAGTAAAAACATGTTTTTATAAAATGTTTTCATGTATTTTATGGTTTTAAGTAAGAAAGAAATTGAGTTTTGAATGAAAAAGACCATAGAGGGAAATCCAGGTTCGGTCGCCGAACCTCATGTTCGGCCGCCGAACATGCATGAGTTTTGGAGTCACTTTCGGCTTCCGAAGGTGGCCTGGCCAGCCACCTATAAAAGGCCCCATGGCCGAAAATGGGCGAGCTTTCTCCCCTATTTTCTGCCAACGGTGAGTCCATGCCCTCCCATGGTTAGTTTCAATGATTTCCTTTAAATCTTTCAAGTTTTGACAAGCTTTCATCTTATTTTGAAGAGTTTTGAGTTAAAAATGGAGTTTTGGAGCTTGGAGACCCAAGGAACTAGATTTCTTCCATCTCCAAGTTAGGATTGTCTCTCCTCTCGATCTTCAAGAGGTAAGCTTAGATCCTACCTTTCTTGTATGTTTTAAACAAGTTTTGATGAGGTTTTGGGGTAGAAAATGCATGTTTAGGTTATGTTGAGTTTTTGAACAATGAGTGTTATATGAGTTGTTATATGTGTTTGAGTTGGGGTTTAGGTTAGTTTGAGACCCCTATATGCTTGTTTGCTTGGGTTTGCATGTTGTAGAATAGCTAAATGCATGATTGAATGGTTTGGGAGGCTAAATGTGCATGAGGAGGCTGAGTTCTGCCCTTTGGAAGAACTCAGGTTCGGCAGCCGAAGGACTTTCGACCGCCGAACCTGCCTGTGGAGGCAAGCTTTCGGCTGCCGAACCCTGCCCCCGAAAGCTGGACTTTCGACTCTGGAGGGGAGTTTCGGCCGCCGAAGGTGCCGCCGAACATGCATGAGTTTCGGCTCTGGAACCACTTTCGGCCTCCGAAGGTGCCGCCGAAAGTGGCTGAGTTTCGGATCTGGAGGGACTTTCGGCCGCCGAACCTGCCGCCGAAAGTGCCCTGTTCAGCCTTCCTTTGCATAATTTCTATGATTGTTTTAAGGTGTTTTAGGGGGTTTTTGGGGAGTATTTTAAAGTCATGTTCATGTATGTTTGGTCCCTCATTTGAGTCCACCTGTGTAGGTTCGGATCCGAGAAACTAAGGACCCCAGCAGTGAGACAGCTGCTTCAGTGTCTTTTCAGAGCTAGCCTGAGGTGAGTAGAATGACTCTTTATGTTTCAAAGCAAATAATGAAAGTTTTAGCATGATTCACGCATCATGAATGTCATGAGATATATTAGGTTGTTTGCATTAGAATTCACGAATATGTTGCATTGCATATTATGTTGTTGATGTGGATGAATGTTGAATGATCCATTAGCTCTCGTATGGTATGATATGATATGATGATGATACGGTATGGAAGTCCAGGAAGACCCATTCTATGTCCCTGGCACTATGTAAGAGAAAGTCCAGGAAGACCCATTCTACGTCCCTGGCACATTGGAATGTTATAACATGTTATGTAAGGGAAAGACCAGGACCCATTCTACGTTCTGGCACCATTGGAAATGTAGAGGGCTATTGGTGACAAGTTCATCTTTAATGTGAATTGTTTGTAATGTGATGCATTTCATGAAAGCATGAATTTTTAATATAATGTTTTTATTATTCTGCTCACTGGGCTCTAGTAGCTCACCTCCATTCCCTTAATCCCCCAGGTTTGCAAGTACGGGATAGACCAGGATGTCAGCAAGAGTAAATTCATGTTTTATGTAATAGCTAGTTGTGGACATGAGAAAGACAATGTAACGTAAAGTATAATAATGTAATGTAATGTAATGATGTATATTGAGGTTTAGAGTTGTGCTTGACCCTAGTATGTAAAGTAAATCCCTTTTGCACATGATCTATGAAATGTTTTATTGATGATTTATGTAAACCAAGCTTAATGTATAATATGTTACCCCATTGGAGCATTTGATGAGGGCTCCAATGTGGGGTTTTATGTTTGTGAGTTTGAGCATGCGCAGGTTAAGTTTGGTAAATGAAAGAGAAAGTTTAAAAGTTTTATGTATATGATTGATCATGTATGGGATTTAACAGGTATACAGGATGTATGTTAGGCTTGCTACGGGTCCCGACGGCCTTATGCCGATCTAGATCCTAGGGCTGGTAGCGGTCCGATTTTCGAGTCGTTACAGTTTCGTCCACAAAGAGAATTATATTAAACAATAGGGAAAAAAATTGTGAATGGGGCCTCCAATGATCATATTGTCTCAAGTCCTTTTACTGATGTTGTTGTCTACTTCTTTCCTCTACTTTGTTTTGATGTGTCAAGTCCTCCAAGATTTATGTGATGATCAAGCGTTTGATTTTATTTAAGGAAATCTAAAGGTTAAATTACACTTAATCTTACTGGAATTTGTCTTTTATAAAACAAATGGAAATAAGTTCAAATTTGCGAGGACCAAATTAGTTTATAAGCTTAAGAGAGAGTATAAGGGCAAATTAAACAGACAACTCCAAGTTATTGGTGTGTTTATGTATATAGATGACATCATGATTAGTAGTAAAAGTAATGGTTTAATAGACCAGTTCAAGGAAACTTTGAGCACACAATTCAAGTTAAAGGATGGGTAGCTTACAATATTTTTTGGGGGTTTGAAATTGCAAGTTCCAGCAAAGGCATAGTTATTGATCAAAGGACATTTGTGTTAGAGATGTTAGAAAAGTTTGGTGTACTTGGAGCAAAGCCTAAGTTCCATACCTACAGAAGTGAATATGAAGCTGGTACAGACTTTTAAATACTTACTGGCAGATCTTGGTACTTATAAGCAATTGAATGGAAAGCTTATGTGTATTACTTTGATCAGGCCTAATATTGCCCATAGTATTAATGTATTAATTTGTAGAAACCAGCTTTATAAAACCTTACATAACAGCCTAAGCGGGAGATTAGGAAATGAATCAAATCAAAAAACAAATAAGAATATTCCTTAAAGATAGGGATTTTTTAAATTGAAATATATTCAAATCCTAACAATTCATTCCTTAAACTGAATGCTTAAAACTATCAGTTTAGTTTATAACTGACTTAGAGCATACTCCTAAAAGTTCTCGTAACTTTATGAAAACATCCAGCTTGAGTGGCTTAGTAATTACATAAGCTAATTGTTCCTGCATAGCACAATAAATCAGCTCCATTGCACCTTTTTTAGTGAGCTCCCGCATGAAATGAAAACGCACATCTATATACTTACTATGTCTATGTATTACTGGGTTCTTTGAAAGCTTGATTGCTGAGAACTATTATCACAATAAAGAATAATCATTCTGTTTTGACCTGATTTCAGCTTTTCTGAAATTTTTTTCAACCAAACAATTTGGCAAGCACAAAAAGCAACTGTAATAAATTTAGTTTCTGTAGTTGATAGACTGACCACCGGCTATTTTTTTGAGGACCAAGACACTGCTCCTGAACTCAATAGAAACACATAACCTGAAGTGCTTTTTCTGTCTTCCAAATCTCCTGCATAATCACCATCACTATAAGCAATAAGTTCCTCGTTTCCTCCCTTGCTATAAAAAATCTCAAAGTCAGTTGTTCCTTTCAAATATCTAAGCACCATTTTTGCTGCCTGTAAATGAAGTTGAGTAGGATTTTCTATATTCTTGCTAATCAGACTTACCACAAATCATATCCGGTCGAGTTGCTATGAGATACATAAGACTATTAACAATTTGTTTATAGTAAGTCTTGTCCGTTTTGACACCATCCTCGTCTTTCACAAGTTTAGAACCATGAACAATAGGATTATGAACAGAGTTACTGTTATCCATTCCAAATTTTTTCAAAATGTCAAAAGCATACTTTCTTTGACTAATGAAAATGCCACTTGAGCTTTGTGAAATTTCCAAGCCAAGAAAATAGCTCATTTTTCCAAGATATGTCATATCAAACTCATGCTTCATAGAGCTTTTAAAATCTACAAACATCAAGTCATTATTTCCGGTAAAAATGAGATCATCAACATACAAGCTAACAATCAAAACTTTATTATCTACTTCTCTTTTGATGAATAAAGTATACTCATAATCACACTTAGCAAAACCTTCTTTCATGAAGTAGGCTTCTATACGATTGTACCAAGCACACAAAGCTTGTTTAAGCCCGTAAAGTGCCTTTTTAAGCTTATAAATCTTCTGCTCTTCTCCTTTCTACACATACCCACAAGGTTGTTCCACAAAATCATTCTCATTCAACTCACCATGTAAAAATATAGATTGCACATCCAGCTGGAAAATAGGCTAACCTTTTTGAGTTGCAAGAGCTATTACCAAATGAATTGTCTCCATTCGTGCCCCGAGTGCAAATACTTCATTGTAGTCTACCCCTTGTTATTGAACATACTCTTTCACGACAAGTTTGGCCTTGTATTTATTCACTTCTCCATTTTCATCAAATTTAGTCTTATAAACCCATTTAACGCCAATTGTTTTTGCTCCTTTTGGTAAATCCATTAATTTCCATGTGCCATTCTTTATTGCTGCCATTTCTGTATCCATAACTTGTTTTCAATTTTCATTTTTTATGGCTTCTTCAAAATGACTAGGATCAACACTAGCACTTGCAAACATAATCGCAACTTCATCGTCAGAAAGGCCTTCACCTGTCTCATAATCTCTCATGCAAGTTGGTGGGACCCTTGTTCTTCCTTAATTGGAGTAAGAAGATTGATCATTCACCTCTATATCACTAGGATTAGGTTTACTTTCGTCTCCAGCAACTGCAATAGGGTGAGTTTCTACATCATCTTTGAACTCTTCTTCATTATCATCCCACTTCAAATTAAGTCCACCAACTTCTTCATGTTTTTTATCCCATTCCCAACTCTTGTCTTCTTCAGACACGACAGCATGACTTATAATGATCCATTTTGAAATTGGATCATAAAGACGATAAGCCTTTGATTCTTCACTTACTCCCAATAAAACACAACACAAACTCTTGTTATCCAGCTTAGTTCTTTTATTATCTGCAACATAAACAAGAGAAATACAACAAAAAACTCTAAAGTACTCAATTGAGGGTTTGACTCCACTTCATGCTTCTTCTGGTATTTGATTCTTTACTGCCAAGGTTCGGCTTCGATTCAAAACATGTGTTATCCAATTAACAGCTTTAAGCTAAAAAGTTTTTGGAACTTTTTTTTTTCTCTGAAATCATACTGCAAACCATGTTCATAATGGTCCTATTCTTCCGCTTTGCAACTCTATTTTGTTGCAACAAATATACAGTCGTCAGTTGTATTTTTATACCATTTTCATCACAAAAATTAGCGAATCATTGTGATGTAAATTTCCCTCCTCTATCTATGCGTAAGACCTTAAGAAATTGATTTGCTTCTTTTTCTACATAAGCCTTAAATCTTTTAAAAACAACAAGAGCTTCTAACTTCTCATTCAAAAAATAAACCCATAATTTTCTACTGAAATCATTAATAAAAGTGAGCAAACACCTCTTATTGCTGTTAAAAATTAGTTTGATTGGTCCACAAATATTAGCATGGACTAATTCCAAAATTTGTGTAGCTCTCCAATTGCTCCTTTTGGGAAATGAATATCTACGTTGTTTACCACTAGACAATCCTTACATAGCTTCAAGAGAGTATTGATCTCTAGTAAACTATGCATCATATCCTTTTGTTGAAAAAGTTGTAACCTTGAAAGCTTAGGTGTCCATATCGACAATACCAAAGTTGTATAGTATCCTCAGTAATTGTATTGAAACAAGCAAATGCTATAGGTTAGGATATAGCATTCAATTTCAACATTTGATTATATGACATTGTTGTGTCCATAATCAAGCCTTTATCTGAATAATACACCTTGCACTTGTTACGCTAAAACAGAATGGCTAGACCTTTTTCTTGCAACTGTCCAATACTTATCAAATTATTCTTCAATTCAAGAACATAGAAGACATTTGTGATTGTTTTTGCTAATCCACATATTATTAGCGTTATATTACCTTTGCCTTTGAAGATCAAGCTGAGATTATTCCCCAGCTTCATAAAATCTCTGAAATTTTCATCAAGGTCAAAGAAACATTGAAAATATCTACCTCTTCCTCTTCCATGGCCGCCTCATCCAATACCACAACCTCTTCCTCCATATTGATCTCCATGAGAAGTTTTTAAGGCATGCTCTTCATCAGTTTGAGAACTCATACATTGTTCATACACAAGCAAGCCACTTTGCAACTCATCAATGGTTAGCGTGCTCGTGTCCTTGGATTCTTCAATGGCACAAAAAATATAATTAAACTTAGGAGTCATGGACCTTAGAGTTTTCTCAATAACAATAACATCTCCCTCATCAAATGCACTAGTTGGGTCACATAATATACATCAAGCTTGGTTTATCACATTTCATAACATTAAATATTTTATAACGATCATGTACAAAAAGGGATTAACATAACACTAGGGCCAAGCACAATACTAAATCTCATAATATTTTTATACAATATTTTACATTACATTATCTTTATACATTTCATGTCCACAACTAACTATTACATAGACATAACTTCAACTTGGAAGACTCCCCGGTCTATCATGAACCTGCAAACCTGGGGGATTAGAGGAAATGGGTGAGTTACTAGAGCCCAGTGAGCAGAATAGTAAAACAGTTTATAAAACATATGCTTTCATGGAATGCATCACATCACAAACAAATCACATCAAGGATGGACTTGTCACCAATAGTCCTCTACACATTCCAATGGTGCCAGGGGCGTAGAATGGGCCTCACTGGTCTTTCTCTTACTCTATGCTAGGGGCGTAGAATGGGCCTCACTGGACTTCTTGTAACGTATCATCGTCATCATATCATACCGAGGACTAATGGGTCATCCAGCATCCTTCCACATCAATATCAAGGTATGCAATGCAACATATTCGTGAATTCTAATGCAACAACCTAGTATATATCATGGTATTCGTGATGCATGAACATGCTCAAAATTTATTTACTTTGAAGCATAAAGATCCATTCTACTCACCTCAGGCTGACTCTGAACAGACTCTGAAGCAGCTATCTCACTGCTGGGGTCCTCGGTTCCTCGGGTCCGAACCTACACATGTGGACTCAAATGAGGGACCAAACATACACCAACATGACTCTAAACATCTCTCCAAAAGCCCCCTAAAACACCATAAAACAATCATAGAAAACATGCAAAGGAAGGCTGAACAGGGCACTTTCGGCGGCCGAAAGTCCCTCCAGAGCCGAAACTCAGCCACTTTCGGTGGCACCTTCGGCGGCCGAAAGTGGTTCCAGAGCTGAAACTCATGCATGTTCGGCGGCACCTTCGGCGGCCGAAACTCTCTTCCAGAGTCGAAAGTTCAACTTTCGGGGGCAGGGTTCAGCAGCCAAAATATGCCACCACAGGCAGGTTTGGCGGCCGATAATGGCTTCGGCTGCCGAACCTGAGTTCTTCCAGAAATGGCAGAACTCAGCCTTCTATGCAAAAATGCCTCTCAACTTTCCAAACTCACATCCAACATTCCCAAAACATGCATACACACATACACAAACATATAGGGGTCTCAAACTAGCCTATAACCCAACAACAACACATCTAACAACATATATAACATATATTATCCATAAAACTCACATAAACCCTAACAACATGCATATACTCTAATCATGCAATAAACCCTCTTAAAACCCCTCAAAACTTCATAAAACATACAAAAAGGGTAGGATCTGAGCTTACCTCTTGAAGATTGAGAGGAGATACGATCCTTAACTTGGAGATGGGAGAAATCTAGCTCCTTGGGTCTCCAAGCTCTAAAACTTGATCTTTAGCTCAAAAACTTCAAATACCAAGTTAAAACTTGTTAAAACTTGAAAGATTTGAAGAAAATAATTAAAACTAACCATGGAAGGGCATGGACTCACCTCTGCCCGAAAATGGGGAAGAAAACTCGCCCATTTTCGGACATGGGGCCTTTTATAGGTGGCTGACCAGACAACCTTCGGAGGCCAAAGGTGCTCCCTAAAGTGCACCATGTTCGGCGGCCGAACATGAGGTTCGGCGGCCAAACCTGGATTTCCTCCCTTGGTCTTTTTCATTCAAAACTCAATTTCTTTCTTACTTAAAACCATAAAATACATGAAAACATTTTAGAAAAATATATTTTTACCCTTTTAGAGAGTTTCGACATCCGAGATTCCACCGGAAAATAGGAATTCCGATGCCGGGGTCTAACCGGGTATTACAAGCAGGGACTCCATTCTCTACCAAACTCCAATACTCCTTTGTGCGCAGAAAGTTTTCCATGAGCATTGACCAATGATCATAGCGACCATCAAATTTTGGAATGGCTGATTGAACAAAAGAAGAGGATTTTGTTATCATGTTGAAAGAAAACAAAGAAAAACTGAGTAGATTGCTACTTCTAACCTCGTAACCAAACTCTAATACCAGATGTTAAAAGAAAGAAGAGATATAAAAGAGATGAGGAGAAACTAACCTATTATTGATTTGCAGAAACCAATTTTATATAGCCTTACATAACAGCCTAAGCTGGAAATCAATAGGAAATAAGTCAAATAAAAAAACAAATAAGAATATCCCTTGAAGATAGAAATTTATTTAACTGAAACATAATCAAATCCTAACAGTAACACTGATTTATCCATCTTAGTTACAACTCTTTTCCATATTTGTTTAGACTTACAATAGAGTGAACTTATTAAGCCAAAAAATAAGGGAATAATATAAAAAGTTACCCTATAATTTTATCGATTTTTTTAATTCGGGGACTATAGTTTATTTTAAGGTTTATTGTTCGATTTTGTATCAAAGTGCTACCTTGTGATATGACTTCCACATTAGCATGGAGTCTAGAAATTACCGTTGTTTAATTTGCCAACGACATGATATCACAAGATATTATTTGAGTATAAAATTGAACTATAAATCGTGAAATAAATTACTGACTGTGAAAATTTGATAAAATCACATAATACTTTTTTTTACTTTTCTAAAAACAAAAGTGGTATCATTCTCAACTAAACCTCAGCCAATATATACCTCCCCAAGAAAATCCACCAATAGAAATGCTAAGTGAAAAAGACCGGACGAAGCAAGCATTACAAAGCAACAAAAACAGCAAACTCAAAAGCTTAACAGACCATTTAGTACAATAATTTAGACATTGAAAATAAGCAGCAACTGATGTCTATCTCCAAGGACCATGAATTTCAATTACTCGAGACAGCTTTTGGTCTTCTTCTGCCATCCTTGCTTCTCTTGCATCTTCTTTTTCAGAGCATTTATCACTGATATGGACTGTAGCCATGTTGTTTTCTTCTCCTTGAATGCAAGATATAGTTGAATTATAGAGAGATGGAAAGAACGTAGAAGGTGGTAGGGGCTACACTGAAGCCTTCAAGTTATACGTTGTAGCTTGAGAGAGAGCAGACATGTCCCCTTCTTCAAGCTAAGCTTTCATGGCAATAATATATTGAAAAATGAGAGAGTTTAGAATCTTTCAGTTGTCCCCCCAAGAGAAATGTATGTGTGGCTCATGACTGATGAGGAATGAGAATCATATTATGTATTAGGCCACTTAAGAGCACTGTTTAAATATTGGACGGCTGCTGTGCTCATATATAAATCATCAACTGAGAGAGAGAGAGATGAATTACAGGTATCCTCCAAAAAGAATACAATAAGACTCATTCTATAGATTATAGAGCAAGTGATACTTAAATTAGACTGAATTTACACAGAATGAATCAATAGTGTAAAATAATAGTGCAGTCCATATGAAATTTTATTCATTTCTATTATGGATTCATGTAAACAGGGAAAAAATAAAAATTATTGGTTATTATTAAAGCAAGGAATATTGGAGTATCATTCAAGGAATAGTTTCTGTCATTGTGAGATAGGATAGAACTAATACTCATTACTAGGAGAGGCACAAATCACTGCTGTGATTGCTTCAATTCTTTGTGGTAAAAAATGGGAAGAACCACACCTCTTCTCTTAAATTTATGGGTTCTATCATACTTTATTCCTTCATGTTCTTGTCCAGTTGCACGGCCCCTTGTTTTTGGGTCCATCGATCTCCCTTTGGACTAGTGCTTTGTGTTCAATTGCTCTATTTTTTTCGACTTGGAAATTCAGATGAGGAGTGCTGCTAAAAGTTTATAGCACTTAATCCTAAGATCAAGTTTTTTCACGACTTGATAATTTCACTCAGCATGTTGATTCAGATGAGGAGGGCTGCTAAAAGTTTATAGCACTTAAGCCTAAGATCAAGTTTTTTCACGACTTGATTTTCACTCGGCACGTTGATTTCATAATGCACAAATTAGTTTTACGTCTATGAGATATACAAATTAACACATATATCTTTTTATTTTTAAAATTTAATAGTGTTAGTCATTATATTTTAACTAGTTCTTGTAACTGTCTGATTTTCTAGTCATTATATCAACTTCTCAAATATGAGAAAAAGTTTTAATTATAAATTTACACAATATCCCTAATTAAAATGATAGAATTTAAAATTAAATGACATAAATTTTGGGACTTTTTAAATTATTCAAATGGGAAAATTATCATTCTTTTAATTTTTTTTAAAAAAATTTCATTCATATAAAACATTACAAGACTAGAAGATACAGAAGTAAGCTCAAAGTCCAACCTAACACAATCTAAACTAAAGTTTCTAAGGTTCAAAAGAGAGAATCCAACCCAGTAAAAGACCGGAACCCTAGAGACCTGAAGGCAAAATCGATCCGATAACGTAAACCCAGTTTATCTATTAGCAGTTTCGCTCCAGCCGCTAGAAGCCTGCCCACCGAGAATGCCATTGAAGAGGCTACCAAACTCCTCCTTTAGTAGTGGCCAAACAAGGCTAAGGAACCATACTGAAGCACTAGGAGAGCGCCGCTAAACTCTTGAAGACCATGCATCGCAGAAACAACCACCGACATTGGATTAGACGTTATAGTAGGAGAAGAAAAACTTCTATGATCAACTGTAAACTCTATTATCGATGCCTGAAAAGATCTTCTTCGCCGTAATAACAACAGCGAGAGGGAAAGAGACGCTGTTAGTGACCAAAGCCAGCACTGTAACCACGTCGCCTACACAAATAACCACCACTTGCCATCCCCCTTTCCTCGATTGAGACGAACTTTGGAGCATTGAAGAAAAACCTCAAGATCTATAAAAGAAAACAACACAAAACCCCCCAAAAAAAAAACGTTGGCAGATCAAGAAAGCTTTCATGCAAGAACTGCTGCCAAATCAAAAGGAAAAGAAAAAAGAAAATATATAGAGTTGGAGAGGTAATCTACAGCCCAACAGAGGAAGGTTTCCTTCCGTTTGAAGGGGTAGAAGGAAACTTCCAAATGACACATAAGACATGTGAAACCCTCGCAGAGAAAATTCTGTGTCCTCAAAATTCATTATTTTTTTCATAATTATAGCATTTCTTTTTTAAAACATATTTTATAATCATAGCTTTAGTTTAAAAAATTAAATAAACTCAATTATATTAAATAAGAGGGAAAAATTGATGAGGAAATAAACAATTTTCCATCAGAATCCACAATCATGGCTTCTCTGAAACTTTCTCTTTAGCTTATGATGAGTTAACCTTATCTCTTCCTTTTAATGGCCTTGAAATTATCTTCTTCATTTAGTTTATTAAATGGAAAATGCTCTCTCATAATTATAAAGACAATAGAGATAATTATTATTTATTTATTTATTATTTCATCCTTCTCATAATTTTCATTCATTTTCCCTTCTCATACATATTAAAAAATAATTTCTTTTATTAACTTTCTTATTATATACATTTTAAAAATATTAAATTTTATTAAATATTAAAAAATTTTAAAAGATTTCTTAAAAATAAAATGAAATTAAATAAAATTATAATAGTCAATTTATATATTATTATAGTAAAAAAATGATAATTTTTTTTATTAACCTTTTTATTATATTCATTTTAAAATAATAAATTTTATTAAATATTTGAAATATTTTAATTTTTTTTTAAATAAAATGAAATTAAATAAGATTATAATAATAAATTTATATGTTATTTTGATAAAAAAAATTATAATAATTTTAAAATAATAAAAAATAAATAAAATTATATTACGAAGGGATTATTTATTTTTCTTGATAGTACATTCTCAAAGCCACAAAGTCCCATCAATCTTTTGAAGAAAAGACCTATTCATTCTTCATCCAAATGATTTCAAATTTTAACCGTTCACTTTCAGACTTGCTTTAGCAGAAGAGATTCCAATTAAATCATATTGTTTTTTTTTTTAAAAAGAAAAGGATAAGAGAGTTAATTGTATAAAATTAACATACCGATTTTATTGATGTACATGTTATTTATATAAAATCAAATGAAATTATAAATAATTTAAATTTAAATTTAAAATTTTAACAATATAATTTTAAAATTTAATCATATAATTTAACCTAATACCTATAATTTTAAATTTAAAGATTAAGTCAATTATTCTGTCGAGACTGTACTGACCTACTCTGACTAGCTGGAGGCACCCAAATTCCTCTAAAGCCTAAAGATACCAGCTTTAGCTAGGACTATGATGTTGAATAGTAACAAGTAACCTGTGAAAATATTGGCTCTTCCATCCACACGAAGCCAAGTTTTGCAAGTGCCATTGACCTTAGCTTTATGGCCTTGAAAAGCAAATGTGAGTAATTTCAATTATTGGGTTCTAGCTCAAAGTTTCACCTCTCAATTATTGGTTTTTTTTTTTTTTTCATCTGCCTGATAAAAGAATATGCAGCTATGACAAATACAGTGCCACTATGAAATAAATAATCATTGACATTGTAAGGTTGAAATTATCTACCACTGGCTATGCTGCTGAGCAGACAAAAAGTTCCTGACATTGTGGTAAAGTCACTTGCAGACCACTAGGTTTTCTTCCAGTCAAGGAGTTGGACTAGAGAGATCACAGTTGTGGAGGAATTTATATAATGACTTGACTCCACCTGCTTTGCTTGTAAAGAAAATTAAACAGCAGTTGTTCTTTAGGTTTTGTTTGGATGATATTTTTCTATGGATATGTAATATATTATTTTAAAAATAAACCAATTTACTCTTATAATAATTATTTAATCAAATTAACATCTTGATATATCATTTTGTGAATGTCATATTATTATCAAATATTTAACAATATTTAATATATGAAATGTTTTTTTTTAAAAAAAAAAATTGAACTGTTTTTTGTGGATTGAAATAAAAATAAATTATTTATTAAATTACTAGTGAGGAATTAATTTTCAAATGGACATATAAAATTAAATAAAAATATTTAAATAATTTAATTATTATTTAAAACAATATTATACAATCAAACCAAATACCAAATAAGTAATGGTTATAGAACCACGATAAACTATATAATCTTCGAAACATTGTTTAGTACCATATGTTATAAAATCATATAATGGAATTAATACTATGAAAAATCATACATTAATGAAATCATAGAAAAATCATTCAAACAGAACCTTACAGGAATTAATGAAATCATAGAAAAATCATCCAAACAGAACCTTACAGGAATCTACTTTGTAAGTGCAGTAATACCATATATCACCAAGAGCAAGCTTGAATACTCTTTGTTTTTAATAATTATTCAAAATTTGAATGATAATAGTTACTGATGACCGCTGGATTTCTTCACCCCAGAACAGGGGCTTGACCCCAGCCAAAGGCCCATGACACGGAGGCCCACGTACTTGATACCCCCCAACAAGCCTGGCTCATCCCAGCTTCCGGGCCGGGCTCGACCAAGCTTCCTCACTCAGTCCAGCCTGATCCCTGACCAGCAGACCCCTCTCAGGCCCAGCGTCCAGCCCAACTCTCGGCCCAGCCCGGGGTCCAGAACAATATTCACCAGACAGCCTGGCAGATCCGCTGGAACGTACGCACGAGGAGAATCAGAGGCCGTTACGCATGGAGCAGGCGGCTGATACCCTAGTACCTCCGAATCCGCATGGCAGAGACGCGTGGCCCAATCCTGGAGAGACCTTTACACGTCACCAGCAAGCAAGACAATGTATAAAAGAGGAGTCCCCTCCTCAGAAAGTTTAAGCCTGATTCAGTAATACAAAACCCTTGTAAAATTCTATTCTATTGGATCTCAGATCATCAATTGGCGCCGTCTGTGGGAAACGAAGGAGATCTTTTCATCACCGGAGTTTTCACTTTCAAAACCCACTGAGATCCACAATGGCAAACCACTAAGAAAGTAACCTTAATATTCCAAATGATTTAAGCTCCGCCCAAGAGGGGCAGCAGTTCTCTTTTTCTAGCCCTACGACGTTAAATAACCAAACACCCATCTCTCTTAATCCCTCGCCAGGCTTAGCAGGGAATACTCCCACCATGACCTTGTCTAACCAAGACATTCAAACCATGGCTCTCCAGCTACAAACCACTGCTCACTGGTTGGGGCAGATAATGCAACAAAGGGGACTTAGCACCCCAGTAAACGCACTCCCAGTAGTGGAGGAACCCAGAACCGATGAACCCCGACCCACCTCTATCCGCCTCCAAACTAACAACCACGATGCCGGAGAAGAGGAAGAACCGGAGGCCCGAATCCATGGGAGAAGGGCAAGAGAGATGATAGAAAATGAAGAGGTGGACGACTATTCTGCTGAAACAACCAGGGAAACGGGAACTGAAACAGAGGAGGAAGAATGTAGTTTGGGCAAAAGATCCAACCCAGAAGACGAGAAAATGAACCAAAAACTGAAAAGGTTGAAGGAGCAGCTCCTAGCCGAGCTAGGTAAGAAAGATCAGAGTCAAACCTCCTTGCCTACTTCTTCTCCCTTCTCAAAGGTGATGCAGCAGGAGACCGTTCCCAAAAAGTTTATGATGCCGCCGATGGCGGCCTATAATGGGGCTGGAAACCCGAGAGAACATGTCATGAACTATAAGACCTTCATGGAGTTGCAAACTCTGTCAGATGCTCTGATGTGCAAGGTGTTCCCAACAACGCTCTCGGGGCCAGCGAGGGCATGGTTCAACAGCCTGGAGGCCGGAAGCATTAAAAGTTTTGGAGACCTTGCCCTCCGCTTCATTAGCCGGTTCGTAGCCGGGGTGCCAGCAGACAGGAAGACAAGCTATCTGGAAACAGTTAGGCAAAAAGCTGATGAATCTCTCAGAGAGTATGTCGCCCGTTTCAATACGGAGGCCCTGCAGATTCCCGAGCTCGACGAAGGAAGGGCGGTAGAGGCCATGCAAAAGGGAACAACCTCTGCCGAGTTCTTTGGTTCTTTGAGCAGGAAACCTCCGACCTCACTGGCCGAGTTGATGAAGAGGGCGGAAAAGTACATAAGGCAGGATGACGCCTTAGTAACGAGTAGATTTTCCAAAGGGGTGGCAGGAAAAGAGAAAGCCCCGGAGGAAGGAAGGCTGGAGAAACACGAGAAGAAGCATGGGAAGAGGCCTGAGCCATATAAGCAGGCCTGGGAAAGAAGGGACCAAAGGCCCCCCCTCCTCCCAGGGCCCATGAACCACGAGTGCTCCCCCCTTGGGTTCCTGAGAAGCCTACTCCCCTCAACGCTTCCAGAGCCGAAGTGCTCATGGCAGTCCAGGATAAGGAGTTCCTCCAGTGGCCTAAACCCATGAGGTCGGAAGCAGATCAGAGGAATCCTGACAAGTATTGTCAGTACCACCGGACACACGGCCACGATACAAATAACTGTTTTCAGTTAATCACGGAGATTGAAAGATTGATAAAAAGGGGGCATCTCAAAAATTTTGTGAAGAAACCGGAGGGGCAGAGGCCTCCGCCCAGTCCGGCAGCCCAGATGCCCAGGAGAACCGGAGCTGGACCAGTGAATGATGGGTCTAGTGGCACTATTAATATGATTGTTGGAGGAACTGGAGGACGGATGAGCCGTCGAGGAAAGAAGAGAAACCGGGAAGGAGAGATCAGCAATGGCGAGGTCATGCAGATCGTTGAACACTCACCTATGGCCATCGTTTTCTCTTCAGAAGATGCACAGGGCATTCAGATGCCCCATGATGACGCGCTTGTTATTGAAGCAGTCATTCATAATTTTCGGGTGAAGAAGGTTCTGGTGGATGATGGGAGTAAGGTCAATCTATTGCCGTATCGGGTTTTTCAGCAGATGGGAATCCCGGAGGAACAGCTGGTTCGGGACCAGTCACCCATCAAAGGGATCGGAGGAGCACCGGTATTTGTGGAAGGAAAGGTGAAGCTGGCCCTTACCTTGGGAGAAGCACCCAGAGCTCGCACCCATCATGAGGTGTTTTTGGTGGTTAAACTCCCACTGAGTTACAATGCGATTTTAGGGAGGCCGGCGTTGTTTAGCTTTGAAGCTGTCACCAGCATCAGGTATTTGGCACTCAAGTTTCCAACGGAAGAAGGGGTGGGAATGGTTCGGGGTAGCCAGGAAGAAGCAAGGGCGGTATACTTGGCCACAGTAACAGAACCAAGCTCAACTGAAGAAGCGCTTGACTCAGAAGTTCTGGAGGTCAGAGATGAAACAAAAGAAGCCCGGACAGAGCCAGTTGGAGAATTGGAAACCTTCCCCTTATCAGAAGCAGATGCAAGTAAGATTTTCAGTCTCAACGCCAACCTCACCAAAGAACAAAAAGGTGAAGTCATGACTCTGATCCGAGATCACGCGTCGACCTTCGCATGGAAGCCCTCAGACATGCCAGGAATTGACCCTAAAGTGATGACACACCGATTGAATGTCCTCCCCGAGGCCAGACCAGTGAAGCAAAAGAAGAGAGTAGTAGGAAGAGAAAAACAGCAGGCCACCCGGGAGGAAGTGCAGAAGTTAGAAGAAGCAGGCTTTATTAGGGAAGTGATGTACCCACAATGGTTGGCAAATCCTGTGTTAGTCAAGAAAGCCAATGGCAAATACAGGATGTGCATAGATTTCACCGACCTAAATAAAGCCTGCCCCAAAGATTGTTACCCCCTCCCCGATATTAATAAAATGGTCGATTCGACGGCCGGCTTTGATTATATGTCTTCTTTGGATGCTATGTCTGGTTATCACCAAATCCCAATGGAGAAGTCGGATGAGGAGAAAACCTCGTTTATAACTGAAGACGGGACTTACTGCTACAAAGCTATGCCTTTCGGATTAAGAAACGCCGGGGCAACTTACCAACGATTAATGAATAAAATCTTTAAGAACCAAATTGGCAGGAATGTAGAAGTGTATGTGGATGACATGGTGGTTAAAAGTTCAACTTTTCAACAACACATAGCAGATCTAAGGGAGATATTTGGGGTGTTAGACAAATACAGAATGAAGTTAAACCCGGCAAAATGTGCCTTTTTCATCAGGGGCGGAAAGTTCTTGGGATACATGGTGAGTGGAAGAGGCATCGAGCCTAATCCGGAGAAAGTAGAGGCCATATTGAATATGTCAGAGCCGACCTGCGTAAGGGATGTCCAGAGATTAACCGGGAGAGTGGTGGCGCTTAACCGATTTATGTCAAGGTCGGCAGAAAAATGTTTGCCATTCTTCAAAAAATTGAGGAAGGTCCCGAATTTTGAATGGACAGAAGACTGCCAAATAGCCTTCACAAAGCTTAAGGAATACCTCAGCTCGCCTCACGTGCTCAGCAGCCCCGTAAAAGGGGAAGAACTCCTGATATATTTGGCAGCCTCAGAGCAAGCAGTCAGCGCAGTACTAGTAAGAGTGGAAGAAGGGGAGCAGAAACCTGTCTTCTACATCAGCAAGGTACTTAGAGACACTGAGGTCAGGTACTCGAACATTGAAAAATTGGCTTATGCCTTGTTGTTAGCAGTCAGGAAATTCAAAGTTTATCTGGAAGGCCACCAAGGAGTTGTGATGACGAACCAACCCTTAAAGAAGGTCCTACGTAGGCCGGAAACTTCAGGACGGATGTTAGCATGGTCCGTGGAAATCAGCCCCTACTGTCTGGAATACCGACCTCGAACAGCAATAAAATCTCAAGCGCTGGCTGACTTCATAGCAGAATGCTCATTCAACGAGGAGAAGGAAGAATCATCCTCGGAAATGCCTAGAAAGGAAGGAGAGCGAGAGCTTTCCCAAGAATTTAGCTGGAAGCTATATGTAGACGGAGCATCAGGATCTGAAGGCAGCGGCGCAGGGATAATGCTTAAGGGGCCGGAGGGCTTCAAAGTATGTTATGCTTTACGGTTAGAATTCAAGGCTTCTAACAACATGGCCGAGTACGAGGCCTTGGTGAATGGGATGCTGGTAGCCTCGGAAGTAGGGGTAACCGACCTCGAAGTAAATAGTGACTCTCAACTGGTGATCAACCAGGTAACGGGGGTATATCAAGCCAGAGACCCCATCATGCAGAACTATCTTGATAAAGTAAAAGCCATAGAAGCCGAGCTCGCAGAACGGGGAGTTATTGTCAGATTTCAAAGAATACCTCGGGATGAAAATGAGGAGGCAGATCTGCTTAGTCGGTTGACTAAAGAAGAATTAGAGCAGCTCCCTGATGAAGTATACATACAACACATCCGCACACCTGCTTTCAAGAAGACAGACACGATACTACAGGTGGACCAGAGCCCAACTTGGATGAGCCCCTATCTGAAATATTTGGAGAAGGGCGAACTCCCTGAAGATAAAGACGAAGCCAGAAAGATAGCAGCTCGAGCTGCCAATTACCAAGTAATAAGGGGAACTTTATACAGAAAGGGGAAGTCCAGCCCATGGCTCCGGTGTGTAAGTCCGGAAGAAGCTGCAAGGGTAATGGAGGAAATACATAGAGGCCTATGTGGGGCCCACGAGGGAGCAGAGACATTAGCTAACAAAATATTCAGGCAAGGATACTACTGGCCCACTGTTAAGAAAGAAGCAGAAGAGTTTGTCCGAAGGTGCGACGTATGTCAGAGATTTGCTAATGCCATCAGGACCCCTGCCACTCCTCAGGCAAGCATATCCAGTCCATGGCCTTTCTCGCAATGGGGAATTGACATCCTGGGCCCCTTCCCCAAGACTACGGGGCAAAGAAAATTTGTAGTTGTAGCTGTGGAATACTTCTCGAAATGGCCAGAGGCAGAAGCAATAGCAACAATCACAGCCAGAAAGATGATAGATTTCGTATGGGGGCATATCATCTGCAGATTTGGCATACCCAGAGTACTTATCTCAGACAACGGCAGACAATTTGACTGCAACACTTTCAAAACCTTCACGACGAACGTGGGTATATGGCATAAGTTCTCCTCCGTGGCCCATCCTCAGACCAATGGTCAAACGGAAGTCACTAACAGAGCAATCCTCCAAGGATTAAAAAAGCGGCTGGATGGTGCAAAGGAAAATTGGGCAGAAGAACTCAATAGTATCCTATGGGCACTCCGAACTACTCCCAGAGCACCCACTAAGGAAACACCGTTCGCACTCGCTTACGGTACAGAGGCCGTAGTTCCAGTTGAATTACAGATCCCCACTCATCGAGTTCAATTTCTCAGCGAAGACACTAATGGGGACAAGTTAAGAAGCAACCTGGATGCTCTTGAAGAAGTTAGGGAAGAAGCGCAAGTTCGAACTGCTGCTTATCAACAACGAGCGGCAAGATATTATAATCAAAAGGTCAGAGAAAGAAGCTTAAAGGTGGGAGACCTGACTTTAAGAAACTTGGAAGCTACAGGAAAAAGAGCAGCCGCAGGCAAGCTAGCACCAACCTGGGAAGGTCCATTCAAGGTGACAAAAGTGGTCAAGCCCGGGGTATACCGAATTGAAGATATGCAAGGAAACCCCGAGCCCCACGCCTGGAACATCCAGCACTTAAAAAGGTACTTCCCTTGAAATATATGTAAAGAAAAATATTGTACTCTGAAAGGCACAAATAAATAAAATAACGCCATTCTTTACGTAATGATGTTATCTCCATTAAGAATGTTACTTCTCTTTGAAAAAGAAAGAACAAAACTAAAAGACCGGGATCCCCAAGATCTCCCGGATGCAAGACCAGGATCCCCAAGATCTCCTGGCACTAAGAAGGCCTCCTTGAGACATAGAGACCTCCTAGAGGTAGAGGACCGGGATCCCCAAGATCTCCCGGATGCAAGACCAGGATCCCCAAGATCTCCTGGCAAAAGAAGACCTCCTTGAGACATAGAGACCTCCTGGAGGTAGAAGACCGGGATCCCCAAGATCTCCCGGATGCAAGACCAGGATCCCCAAGATCTCCTGGCACTAAGAAGGCCTCCTTGAGACATAGAGACCTCCTGGAGGTAGAAGACCAGGATCCCCAAGATCTCCTGGCAAAAGAAGACCTCCTTGAGACATAGAGACCTCCTGGAGGTAGAAGACCGGGATCCCCAAGATCTCCCGGATGCAAGACCAGGATCCCCAAGATCTCCTGGCACTAAGAAGGCCTCCTTGAGACACAGAGACCTCCTGGAGAAAGAAGACCGGGATCCCCAAGGTCGTCCCGGAATTACAAGGCCAGGATCCCCAAGATCTCCTGGCAAAAGAAAACCTCCCTCAGACATAGAGACCTCAGTAAAAAAGAAGACCGAGATCCCCTAGAACTCCCGGGAAAACAAAATAAAAACAGCCGGTGAGGATCTTAAAAAACCTCCCAGAGCATGAAGACCAGGATTCCCAAGATCTCCTGGCAAGAGAAGACCTCATCGAGGTCCTAGTAAAAGAAGACCTCACCGAGGTCCTACCAAAAGAAGACCTCACTGAGGTCCTACCAAAAGAAGACCTCAATAAGGTCTTAACAAAAGAAGACCTCAATAAGGTCACCCCGGCACAGCCAGGATCTCGTAAGACCTCCGGCAGATAAGAATAATTGGTAAGGGACTTCAGGGCCCCTCAACCAAAAAAAAAAAAAAAAAAAAAAAAAAAAAAAAAAAAAAAAAAAAAAAAAAAAAAAAAGAGGGGGTCGAGCTCCCAGCTCGACCCGATAAGCCCAAGACCGAGCTCCTAGCTCGGATAGATTCATTTCTTCAAAAGATCAAGATACGAAAGCCAAAAACAAAGGCCGAGCTCCCTCCATAGAAGAACTCATAAATCCTTAGGCGGATATTCAGGCTATAATCAAAAGCCTAAATCAGTTTATTTAAAATAAATATACAAAGTCACAACGAAGAAAGAAGGACTAGAAGTCGAAAACTAGCATGACAGTTGCCATCAAATGGGTCCGAGATTTGATCTCTCAGACGACAGCTAAGAGCTGAACTCACAACTTAAGATTAATTTAGAGCTTCTGAATAAATATATGAAGTCTACATCACACATACGAAGAGTAAAGATAAATGTCAAAGAATATGAAAAACAAAAGGGAAAACTAATATTCCATTAATAACTATTACAATTTATTTCTCCGGTGAGGAAGAAGGATGAATAGTCCTTAAAGGACTTACATCAATAAACCCACCTTCACTATTTCTATTTACAGCCACCCCTGAAGGAAGCTCGGTGTCCTTCGGACCAACGCTCTCAATAGTAGGGGCAATTTCTGACCCAGGGTGAAGGCCTTCTTTCACAGAATCAGGATCGTCCTCCTCCGACCCTAGCTCGGATTCCTTTGAAGAAGACTCAGCTGGCCGATCTCGGTCCCTCCGGCAATCTCCTCGGGGCAAAGGGAAATCATCCTCCCCGTATAGCACTGACTCGCCATCTGAGTCCACTTCGCGCCTACGAAGCTTGGCCAAAGGAATATCAGGAGCCTGTCTAGCTTCTCTTAAACCGCGATTGTAGCCAGTTACATACATGCGGTAGGCTTTATCAAAGATAGCCTGTTTCATTTCACTAGAAGCTTTATACTCATCAAGATGTTCTTCACAAGCCTCGGCTACAAATTCCTCAAACTCAGAAGAATCTTTGTAGTCCTGAAGATGAGCTTCACAGGCCTGATCAATTTTACCCTTTAGCTCATCAGACTTCTGATACTCCGCAATAGCCTTCTCTTCGGCATACTTTACCACCTCAAGCAGGGCTAAACATTTACGTTCCAAAACTCTGACTTCATTTTTCAGCTGTTGTTGGCGAAGGTCGAACTCTTCAGCCGAGGAAGTCAAGTCTCTGATACGGTCAGAGCTTGTGCTCAACTCCTGCTCAAGGACCTGCACCCGAGCTACGGCCATCTCTCTCTGAGCCTTTACTTCCTCCAGATGAGTCTGAAGTCCTTCGAAATCGGCCTTTAAGGCATCAAATTGGCGCTGGACTTCAGCTTTCTGGCTAACGGCCTCATCCTTCTCCTTGAGAGCCTCTGTCATAGAGGACAGCTGCTCTAGCACTCCTCCACAGCGAACCTCCAAGGTAGCTGCCCTCTCATCAGCCTCCTGGAGAACATTGCGAGTCCGAGACAACTCATCTTCTAAGGATGAGGTATGCTTGGCCGTCTCGGCTGTTTTCTCTTCAGCCTTTTTGAGGGCCTCCAACGCAGAATGCAATTCCACCTGGAGGGACTGGATCTGCTCCCGAGCAGCTACCAAATTGCCCCTCGCATCACTGGTGGCAGATATATTCTCCTCCAGACGTGCCTCTTCAATTCGGCGATCTACGGACTCCCGGAGGGAGCGATCACGGATATCCACCTCCATAAAGAGGCCCGTCACCTAACATGAAAACGCAACCATCAAGAAAAAGAAACAAAGCAAATTGAAAGGAGGAGGAAAAATGACTTACCATTAGAAGCATCTCCCTAATGGATGATCCGAGCTCCTCACGAGAGCGAGACTGGAAGGATGCTTGCTCCTTGGTAAAGCTGGATAAAAGGCCAGTCAGAGCAAGAAGGCGTGGATCCGAGGCCTCTGTGGCCCCACCAAACATTTGCTCCCTAAGAAGGTCGGCAACAGCACTGGCCGGAGACTCGGATGTAATACCCGACGACTTTAGAGAATTGCCAGGAGAAGGCAATGACGGGTCAGCAGCAACACCTTTCCCTTTCCCAATGGGAGGAAGAGCTGGAAAAGATCCTGTCGCAACCTTGGACTTCTTCCGGACAGGAGAAGAGGCAGATTTTCCAGAAGAGGCTGGGCGCTTGCCTCCGATCTTTGCTGGAATGCCCTCAGAACCCTTAGGTTCAGTCCTCACAGGGACAGGGGCACTTTCACCAGAAGCCTCTGAACTTTGATCGCCTAGGAGGATGATCTCCATCCCCGTCCCAGAGGTCTCCTTGTCTTTAGCAGGGGACTTAAACTTTCCCCTTGACACCTCCTCAGTGGAATGGGCAGCACCCTGTCCCACTTGTTCAGTAGACTTTGAGCTCAACCCACCATGGCTAGATGGCTGAGCTGATTTAGTGCTGTGAGAGCTCGGCTTGGAAGCTCGAGAAGAAGCTTTACCAGACGGCCGGCTGACCTTCTCGGAGGAAGCGACCTGAGCGAGCTCTATAGCAATCTCAGTTACAGAACGCCCATCCCCAAAGGCGTCAAAAATTGCGTGCATGTTCTCCCGAGACAGGTCAAGGTTCTTGGGGAATTTGATGCCGTCCATTTTAACCTCAGAAGCTGCAAAAAATAAGAAATTATACCGAATCAGCATATTATCTGATATTCTTAACAACGAAGAAACAGAATAGCCGGACAAAGCACTATACCCGTGTCCTGGATATCCCTAAGGTTGGCCGCAAACATACACTTCTCGACATCATACTTCCTCTCAACGGAAGTCAGTCGAAGCAGCCCAACCTGCTCAATAAGACTCAATTCGGGCAGATCATTACAGCCCGGAAAGATCTCCCCCCAACTTAGGCCCACATCCCACGATCGACAGGACCCTAGTTTCAGCTCCGCCACAAGGAAATTCTCTATCCACCCCTTTATAGAATCCTTGTAGCCCGTAAGAAGAGATAGCCCATTGCGGGGGGAAAAGTAATAGAAGTTTTGCTTCGCCCTAACCAGGCGGAAAAAAGTAACAAACAGGCAGGCCGTAGGTGTAAAACCCCAACACAGACAGATAGACTCGAAACAGGACATAAATAAAATGGAATTTGGGGATAACATTCGAGGAGTTACCCCAAAGTGTTCAAAGACCTCAACGAAGAAAGGGGAAAAAGGAAATGGCAGACCAAATTCTCTCTGCTTTAGGAAAAACACTATGCTACGACCCTCTTGGGGATCCACTAAACCAGGAGGGGGAGGGTAGGGAAGAACTATCCTCTCATTTGGACGAGGTGCTCGAATAAAATACAACGGAGTATCTAGAAGCCTCCGGGAGATGTGATCAGTTATATTGGAAGAAGTAATACGTGACTCAAGGTTAACAACATCAGGAAGCTTTGAACTTGCCATTGAAGAACAAGGGAGCGTACCTGAGAACACAATAAGGTGAAAAACGCAAAAGGAGTCGCAGGAAGCCAGAGAGTAGAAGAGAGCTAATTTCTTCGGAAGACAGAAGGAATTCGAAATGAAAGGCAATAATGAGACGGAACGTTGATCTGAACAGTTTTGTCTTGGAGCGGCGCGATCATTAATTGCTCTCGAAGTTTACCCTCTCAACGGTTAAGTAATAACCGGAGAGAAGGTAAAGGGGCAAAAGGATGATCGCTGGGCTTGTCTACATCTATCAAGAGCCAGGTCCACAATGATAGCCCATCACTTAAAGGCCCAGGCAAGCACAACTTGTTCAGACCTGATCTCCAGCCAAGACAACGTAACCCACAAGATTCATCACTTCACCACATCCACGGCAAATATCAAGGAAATGGAAAGAAAAACTCAAAGATGCAAGCAAATGAAAGCATGATAAAGGTTAGACCTACTCATCACATAGAATATATAAGATTTGACTTGTTAAAACAAGGGTACCTCGGATCTATACTGAGCTGAGAGCTTAGAGTTCGACTTATCAGAAGCCGAGCTCATAGGTCGGAATAGTCCAGCTCGGACAACATGACCTGAGAGCTCGGCCAGCTAACCCAGAGCTCATTTCACTAAGCGAAAGACAGAGCTCTCAGGTCGGCTAGTCCAGCTTAGAGTTCGACTTATCAGAAGCCGAGCTCATAGGTCGGAATAGTCCAGCTCGGACAACATGACCTGAGAGCTCGGCCAGCTAACCCAGAGCTCATTTCACTAAGCGAAAGACAGAGCTCTCAGGTCGGCTAGTCCAGCTCGGACAACGCACCTGAGAGCCCGGATGAAGGAGACTCAAAGCTCAATTCATCTAAGTAGAGACCGAGCTCATAGATCGGTCAGACAACCCAGTTTGGAAATATGAAAGCCCGGTTGGCTAAATGGGTCCGAAGTCCGGCTCATGAGTACAGTTAGTTCAGCTCAGAAAAAACAAATTTCAGTTAAAGCTACGAAGAAAAGCAGTTTCAATACTCCATCCATGGTAGAGAAAGAACAACTCAAGTATGAACGAAAACGAGAACTTCATTAAAAGAAAAGCACATTACAGCAAGTTACAAAGGCCTACACTACGGGACGAAAGACTATCCTTAAAGGATTTACATAGCCACATGCATCATCATCAACAATTACATCGTTATCACCTATCCTACTACTTCGGCCTTCGGTTCGGAGAAACTCTCGCAGCTCGATATGTGAGTTTGGCAGAAAGAGCTGCAGAAAGCCAAGAAGTTAATCCTCGTAAGCGCTTCCCATGGATCCTCTGTAGGACGGCATTCGGTTGCCCAAGTGTGATACGCGTGACAAACTCACATGTCATATGCTGTGTGTATATCACGCATAAAAAAACACGGGCTTCAGATTACGACCTCAGGAGGATCGCCGGGCTAACGTGTGAAGGTACCAGCAGAAGCTTGACTGAGTGTAGCAGATCTCAGTCTCGCGTAATACTGATACTTCACATCAAAGAGACTAATAATACTGGTGCTTCACATCAAAGAAAACAACAAACCGAGCACTCGAGCCCCTTCCATTTATATCCAAAGAAGGCAGCAACGGGGGAGGTCGGCCAGAAGATCTGGGCAAAATAATTTCAGCAACTTGCCGAATGGTCCCACCCATCAACCGCCCTACCAGACGGATCCCCAAAGCAACATTCAAACTCCTTAGAGGTAACATCCACTCCTCTGAAATTTTGAATTGACTCATCTTCATCTCAGGTACTACGAAAAAGTCCCAAAACAGAGATAAGTTAGCACAATTTTCCGTCGAGATGATAAAAGTAAGATTAAAACAAATTCCTGGGGCAACACAGCAATGTAATATCAAGCTCGCCTTCGCCCGCTTGAAGAAGGCACCAAATGGATCCTTCACAGATAAAACAAGAAAATCTCTCTGTTCCAACAAAGTGCCTGGGAATGGTAAAGATGTGAGGTTAACATATATATCCAAAAGTTTATGTTTTGCAGGACAAGGTAGAGCCGAATTCTCAATTAATGCTGTCAGAATCCTTCAAAGATATTCATGAGAAAGGAAAGAAAAGACATGTCCAGATAACAATGACAGGAAAGCAAAAATAACCGAGAACGCGGAGAATAAAGAAAAGTCCGAAAGAGGAAAGAGCAGATAGGATTCAGAAACTGCGCAAAGATAAAAAAATGAAAGAGTATTATAAAGACACCTGGACACGAACAGGCGCGGCCATGATGGTTCTTGATATTCACCCCCTCGGCAGTTGGAGCAATAACTCCCGAGAAGGTGAAGGGGCAATTGATGACCGCTGGATTTCTTCACCCCAGAACAGGGGCTTGACCCCAGCCAAAGGCCCATGACACGGAGGCCCACGTACTTGATACCCCCCAACAAGCCTGGCTCATCCCAGCTTCCGGGCCGGGCTCGACCAAGCTTCCTCACTCAGTCCAGCCTGATCCCTGACCAGCAGACCCCTCTCAGGCCCAGCGTCCAGCCCAACTCTCGGCTCAGCCCGGGGTCCAGAACAATATTCACCAGACAGCCTGGCAGATCCGCTGGAACGTACGCACGAGGAGAATCAGAGGCCGTTACGCATGGAGCAGGCGGCTGATACCCTAGTACCTCCGAATCCGCATGGCAGAGACGCGTGGCCCAATCCTGGAGAGACCTTTACACGTCACCAGCAAGCAAGACAATGTATAAAAGAGGAGTCCCCTCCTCAGAAAGTTTAAGCCTGATTCAGTAATACAAAACCCTTGTAAAATTCTATTCTATTGGATCTCAGATCATCAGTTACAATTACACTGAAACATGTTTCTTTAAAAGATAATTTGTAAAAGAACATGGCAGTAAAGCAAAACCAAGAGGAGAAAAACTAGATTTGAGTGGGTCAATTGCTGCTTTTTTTTTTCAATATAATAATGAGTTAATTGTTAAAAAAATTCTCTATTTTTAATTTTATTATAATTATATTTTATATTTTTTTATCATTTAAAATCTAATTTTTTAAATTTTATTTTGTATTATTCATGCGATTAAAAAATTAATAAAATTTTCATGTTATTCGATACATCAACACTATATAACTGCATAACATAATAAAATTTAAAATTAATCGGTTTAAAAATTTTATTTACTTTAATCCCTTAAAAAATTCTATTTACTTTTATTATAATTTTATTGTATATATATTTTTAATTAAGTTCTATTTTTTAATATCTAATTAAATACACCCTACTCAAACTTCCGATTACTTATATAGGCGTAAACTTACTCTTTTTTACTATTAAATATATTTAAAAATTATTATTTATATTATTATTTATTTTTTTTAATTTTTATCAATAATTTTATAATAATAATAATATTTTAATTTTATTTTGACTAAAATCATTATCAACCAATTTTTTAAATTTATTTAATATAGCATTACTTTTTAAAATGCTAGTTAAGAAAATAATTTTATTAAATACATTAATTATGAAATATTAAAAAATAATTTAAAATAATATTTAACATGATTCAATTTAAAAATATTAAATATAATAAAATAATTTTTTAGAATATTTTTTAAAATTATTCTTTTAAATCTCAATATAATACTATCCATCAGTTATTATTTAAATTACACTAATATTTAGAATGAATTTCAAAATAATTAATAATATATAAATTAAATATTTGATCGACTAATATGACTTATTAAATGGTTAAAAATTATATAATTTATCTAAAATTATAAATTCAGTATCTATTTCTCCATTTCAAAAAAATTAATAAAATAAATAATTATTAAAAAAATTTTATACATTAAATTTTATTATAATTCTATTTTAAACTTTTAAATTATTGTCAATTTTATTCTAAAATTTAATAACGTGACAAATGACATGGCGATTTCATTAATTTTTAACAACACGAGAGAATATAATTAAAATAACTGAAAAAAATTAAATTTTAATTAATAAAAAATATAAACTATAATTATAAAAAAAATAAAAAATAAAAAATTCTTTTTCCATTAACTCCATAATAATATAATTATTACAAAAAATCATTAATCAAAATTCAGCGAGCCTAAATCGACCTGTGGGCTTGGCCCAAGAAAGACATTTTTTTTATATATAATTATGAGTAGGGTTATGAAAGGATAGCAGTGTTCTAGGTATGAATAGACAGAAAACTTTCCAACGTTTTAATATATTTTATAGAATTAATAAAATAAAGTTTTTTAATAATATAAGAATTAAATAATAATTTTTTTAAAAAAATTTTCGAGCAACATGAGATGTAATTTAAAATAAGAGACTAACTGCCACTCTTAGTTATGTTCGGAAAGGCATATGAAATCTGTACAATTCCTACCAAAACCCATTTTCCTTGATCTATGGAAAAAAAACAAAAATTAACGACGAATAAGACCGTAAATAATTTACTCTTTTTTTATTAATTTATAGTTATAATTTAAATATATAAAATAATAATAATCATTATTTTAGATTTCACTATTATATTTTAAAATTTAATAAAAATATTCTTAAATCAGAAGTTACAAGAGATTAAAAAAAAAAACAAATATGCATGTTTTTTTTTTCCAAGAAAATAAATAAAATAAAAAAGTAATTTAAAGATTGGATTAGCATCTATCAGTTGAAGATTCGGGTGCAGACTTTTTCAACCTCAAAACGGCGATGCCTAACTTGAAAAACATTAAAAAAAAAAAAAAAAAAGGGATGCGTATCCTAACGACCCCTACAAAGAACAAAATCCTGCAAAATCTATCTATCGTCAAAATCAACACATTAAAAATTCCATGCGCATGCCCTCACTTCAACTCAATCTCTCACCTTTAATAATTATATTAAAGACATAAAGACAAAAACCAAGTACTTAAGCCTTTAAATCTTACAATCTAAATGATATTGGTTGCATCATTCTCAATCTTTACATCATCAAATCAGATTTCCAATCTCACACAAAATTAAAAATCAGATTTTCAACACTACAATATCTCCCAAATAAGAACCTATAACTGACTAATATTTTTTGTTTTCTTTTCTTTTGCTTATAAACCTACGAGGCTAGATAATGCAATCGGTAGGGAGAAGATAAGATTTGAATCTGTTACTGACTAATATTTTGGCTATATTATCTCTTTACTGTGTATTGATGATGATAATATATATGATTTTGATGTTTTTTGGCTATACGATATCATCCGATAATAATAAGTATATATGTAAATTTTAAACATTTTATATAGTGTTAAAAGAAAAAAAAAAAGCAAATCGAAATGAATTTTATTTGTAGTATCACTTTTTATTTATTTTTCATATACATTTAGATCGCAGATGACTCAATAAAATATTTATATAACTGTAAATTTCATATATAATCTTTATATTGAAAAATATATTTGGTATAAGATAACGTGTAATTTTGTACTATTTATGTAGTTTTGTGCTACACTTAATTAGAATATTTGAATTTTATGGTCATAACAGATAATTTTGATTAGTTCTGACATAGATCGGTATGAATATTATTTTTTTTAAGTTTATTATAATAAAATTATTTAGTTTTATTTTATTGTGATTAATTTTTTTCCAATCTAAAGGAAGAGTTTTTATCTATTATAATAATTGATTTTTGTCCATCATAATATAATGCAGTCTCATGAAGGAAGAGAAAAAGGCTTCTACCTAAGGTGGGGAAAGTAGAACATCACTCGGTGACTTGTGATGATATTAGTAAAGTTGACAGAGTGCTTTGAACACATTGGATTTAATATAACGTTATTGTTAAATATATTGGCAGTCTACGTCAACTAATAAACTCTAGTTTCAGATAAAATCAAATAAACTCCATAAACAAATACATTCTGAGTAATAGAAAAATCATATATTTTTGGTCTGATAAATAGGCACTTGAGGTATCTCTTAAGTCTATATTCCCCAGACTTTTTAGTCTTTCTTCAAATCCGGATATCACAATCTATGAATTTAATATGGCGAAGGAATTTATTTTCATGGGAAACAAATTATTTGGCACAACTATGCTAATCTTGGACAATTTCAAGCTATGTTCCATTAAAGATGATGAACTTATATGGAAGCCAAACACTGAAGGGACTTTCTCGGTGAACTCTTTTTATAAAACTCTATTGGATGCTTATCTGGAACGTCAACAAACTCCTCATATATCTAGCTCGGATTGGTACCTCTAAAGGTTGAAATTCTGGTATGGTTAGCCTGTGGCGATCGTTTATGTAAAAGAGAATAGGTATGCAAAATCAAGAATCATCTCTCCATCCGGAAATCTCTGCCCTCGATGCATGCTTCCAAGAGAATCAGTCTCGCATATCTTCTTACACTGTAGCATATTTTGGATGGCTTGGTGCTGGTTCCTAAATTGGTGGGGTATTTCTTTATGCTTCCTTTCTTCTGTTTCTGAATTATTTAATGAATGTAACTCTTTAGTGCATGGTAATTTTCAAAGAAGATTTTGGTTAAATCTACTCTATTCTATAATGTGGTCAATCTAGTTAGCAAGGAATGAAAAAATTTTCAATGATTAAGATTCTCCAATTATTTGCTTGTGCAGTATAATTCTTCATAGAATTTCAATATGGATGAAACCAGTGAATGAGGACTTTCCTTTCTCTGGATCTGATTTGCTTGTATCCTATATTGCTAGTAGTTCCTAGACTAATCCCATCAAAAAAAAAAGAAAAGTAATTAGTTAGTCTTCACCCCTTGAATTTCTTTTTCAATGGAACGTGGATGCATCTTTCTATTGGAAAACCTGGTAGAAGAGCAGTGGGCGAATTGGAATAATGGAGTCCAACAAAGCTGAACCGTTGGCTATCAACAAAGTATCAGAGATATCATTATCTAAACGTGAATTTTTCATCTCTAAAAGATATGGAGATTGGACAGCACTGTAAAAAAGTCATAATGTAATTTCACAATCAAACTAATGATTTTGATGTGGAAGAAACCTTTCCCATTGGTTCCATGGTCCCACCACCACTCAACTCCAATCCTCCAATCATCAATTGGAAAAATTACGATGCAATCCTTTGCTTGTTTTTAATGTTTTTTTCCTCTTTTTTTTTGTAATTATATAATTTCCAGGAAAAAAAAAGTTTTTTCTTTTTCCGTTTCACAGAAAGCAAACAAATATAAACGGGCGGCTCTTGCAATATTTTACCTTCTACTTCCAAAATTAGTAAGTAATAATATATTATTTTTTATATATATTATTTTTTATAATATAAAAAAATTAAATTATAACTAAAATTAAAATATTTTAATTAAATTTTATTTAATTTTTACTAATACACTCTTATATTAAAATTTAAGTATCTCGTATTATTAAATTATTATTGAAGTTAATAAACTTTATCATTGTTTTAGAAAAAGCATTCTCCAAGCTCAGCACATTGTTTTAGAAAAATCTCTATGAGTTTTAGTGTAAAAGCATTTTACAATTTTTAATGATTAAATTTTATAAATAGTTGATCTCTCAATCATTTTGTAATGATAATAAAGTGATTTGTGGCCACCTAATAATTTCAATATACTACAAAAATTTAACAGAGTTTACAAATGGGATATCAATCTATTTGTAATTGTAATAATTTTATGTTGAAAAATATTTTTTATATTTATTTATATTATTTAATTTTATAAATTAATTATACGCTATTTTTTTAATTTTATAAACGAATTATATATCTATTTATAAACTTTTTATATTTATTTAATTTTAAAAATAGACTACATGTACGTCTATTTAAATTTTCAAATAGTTTATATGTATATTTATGAATTTAGGTATATTTATTTAATTTAATTTATAATTTTATAAATTATGTCGTAAATTCATTTATATCCATTTAATTTTATAAATGGATTATATATTCATTTTAAAAGCTATTTAATTTTACAAACGAATTAAACGTTTGCTCGTGAATTCGTTTGTACTCATTTAATTTTATAAATGGATCACATATTCATTTACAATTTTATTTGCATCCATTTAATTTTATAAATGAATTACATATTCTTATGAAAGAAAAGCTATATATGTACATTTAATTCTATAAACGTATTATACGTTTGTTAGTGAATCAGTTTGTATCTATTTAATTTATAAACGGATTAGATGTTTGTTTATGAATTTATTTGTATTTATTTAATTTTTCAAATCGCTTACAAATCTGTTTATATCTATTTAATTTTACAATCAGATCACATGTCTCAAGGTTTGATTGAGAAACTGTTTATGTCTATTTAATTTTACAAATATATTTTATATCCATTTGTAAATCCATTTGTAAATCCATTTATTTGCATTTAATTTTACAAAAAAATTATACATTCATTTATAAATTCATTTCTATCCATTTAATTTTAATTTTACATTGGTAAATTATAAGTGAGGGGAGATTCTCCTTTCTTATAAAAGGGAATGTCTCTTCTCCCTGCAATATTAGTATATGATTTTTATCATATTATGGACTCTTACATGAGACTCATAAGAAAATTTAAAAATTTTAATTTTACAATATAAAATATTTTTATTTTTAAATTATTTTTAAACTCTAGCTAACAATCGAGTTTGAATATGAGCTCCCTAGGAATCAAAATCCAATTAAGTTTTAGTTCATTAAATATTTAAGGAATCGAGTCTAAGTTTATATATAGAGCTCAATTTGAGTATGAGCTTATTAATTTTTTTTTTTTAAAAAAAATAAGTTCAAAATTTAAAAAAGTCGACTCGATTCAATTACATTCTTTAGCAGTTTGAATCACAAATAGATTTATAATAATTTAAATTATAAAAAAATTTATAAATAAATTAACTGTTTGTATCACAAATAGATTTATAAACAAATTAAAGTTTATATTAAAAATGAAATTATAAACTAATTGTATGTTTATATGTGAAATTTTTTTACAAAGTAAATGTATTGTTTTTCATTTGAAAAAAATTACAAATAAAATTTACATAAATGAATTTTTCTATTTGTAAATTAAATTTCAATTAAAATTTCATAATTTATAAAAAATTTATCTGTTTGTAAATTTATTTTTTTTATAATAATATATTTACCGTAGCCCTAGAACTAGTATTAGGCAAAAAGAGATTTGAATTGAAAAATTGATTCTAACTAATTTTATTTGGTATTTTAAGTCTGTATTTTAAGTTAATTGATTCAGTTTCATCTAAAATATTAAAAGTTTCAGTTTAAAAAATAAAAAATCAATAAAAAAAAATTAAACTAACTGAAATTCTAGAACTACTCCGTTCACTGCCCTTATACACATATATAGAATATTTACAGTATACAAATCTCATACCCAAGCTTTCTACAATGAGAATATTTTAGAGTTAAAGATTTGGCACCTCATGGTTGTTTAATTATGAGAATTTAAAGAGCCGTCTGCCCTAATTTTGGATCACTTGACTAATTTCAGTAGATTAGCTCAGACTTGTGTCAAGGTATTTAAAAGCAGTTGACTTATATGCAAATTTATATAGGTATGTTGCTTCTGACTTGTATGGCTTTCACACATAAATGCTTTATATATGGTTTAAAATTAAGAATTTTGTAAAAATTTAATTTAATTAATTTTTTTCTTACAATTATCTTATTTGAAATGAAAAAAAAAAGTTTAATTTTTTTTAACTTCAAAAATTTTAATCATGTATGAAAATAAAATTATGTATTATTTTATAAAAATTTATTTAAATTCTTTTTCTGCAATATCATTTATACCAAAAGAAAGATTAAAAAAAAATCACTATTGCTTTTCAAAGAGCAGGTCATCTAGGTTTAATTTTAGTTAGTGTTTCATTAAATAGAGAAAATTACTTCTCTTGGATTTGTGCAATGATTATTGTGCTTAGGGCAAAGGACAAGTTAGGTTTCATCAATGGCAAATGCTCAATGCCAAATGTCGATTCTCATATTTATCAGAATGACATAAGGTGGATTTTATGGTGGCATCTTAGATCTTGAATACATTGTCAAAAGACATTATGGAGGCCTTCTTGTATGTACGATCAGCCAAAGATCTTTGGGAAGGACTACAACAATATTTTGAGAAAAGCAATGGTCCTCTTTTATTCTAGATCAAGAAAGACATTTGTGCACTTAGTCAAGGCAACCTAAATATGATGATTTACTTCACAAAGATGAAGAAAGTAGGATGAATTGACTTGCTTACGACCTTTATCAGAGTGTATGTGTGGAGTAGTAAAGTTGATGTCTAATCTGAAAAATGAAGATAAGCTTATGCAGTACGTTATGGGACTCAATGAAGGATACAATATTGTTAAGAACAAGATATTGATGATGGATCCTCTCCCTTGTAGGAATAAAGCCTATTCTATGGCTTTACAAGTGGAAAAACAAAGAGAGATTGACAAGCATCGAATTCGTCAATTAAAATTTATTTTCGTTTTTTTAATTTAATAAAAACTTGTAGATAGGGTAAGTGAATATCGATCCCACAGAAATCTTAACTCTGTTTAATTTATATAACTAGTTGAAATATAAGTGTAGTTTAATACAAAAAGTGAGAAGAAGAGAGTTTTTATGAAATTCGTTTTTTTTGGCCTTGGCCAATCCAAAAATACTTTAAAAAAAACCTAAACAATGCAATTAAATTTAAGAAATAAATAATTAATTATAAATTCAGCTGAAGGTAATTAAATTGATGTATTTTGCAATTGATTATCGATTAGAAAAATAATTCTTTTTATTATCTATTGTTTAGTTATAGTGGTCAAATACGCGAATCTCACCAATTCTTCCTTATAATTAAATTAATCCGCTTTGCACTTAAATTAATTCCTAATTAACTAACAATCCCAACACGCGTGTAGATTTAATTAGTCAATTACATTAAGATGGAAGAACCCAAACTTGATCAATAAAAACACGCAAATTATTTAAATCAAACCTACTAATTTCTTAACATAAATGAATATGCTAATTCTAGAATTATAGAAAGAAAAGTATTTTTCATTTTCTTGCTTTCTGTGTAATAGGATACAAGGATTATATAGTACAAGATATGATCAATTATGCCTATGATTATGCTATCAATTATCGCCTAGAATCATGCTAGGATTATGCTATGGTAATGTTAATCACTAATTAATTATAATTATGACAGAATATTCTTTCCAATACTCCCCCTCAAGTTGGTTTATGTGGATCCAACATGTCCAACTTGCCCAAAGTTTCATGAAATATTCGTCCAGGAACTGCTTTAGTTAGGATGTCTGCCTACTGATATTCTGATTGAACAAACGGTAATGATATCAAACCATTGTCTAACTTTTCCTTGATGAAATGTCGGTCTATTTCAACATGTTTTTTTCGATCATGTTGAACAAGATTTTCGGAAATGCTTATTGCTGCCTTGTTGTCACAATGAAGTTCCACTACGTCCCCTGATGGAAATTCAAGCTCAAACATCAACTTTCTAATCCATAGTAGCTCTGCAAGTCTTTTTGCTATCCTCCTAAATTCTGTTCAGCACTGGACAGTGCCACCACCTTTTGCTTCTTATTTTTTCATGTCACCAAGTTACCTCCAACGAAGGTAAAATATCATGAAGTGGATCATCTATCGGCACGGTCTCCTGCCCAATCAGCATCCGTATATCCACTGATACTGAGATGATCATTCTTTTTGAACAACATGCCCATCCCAACTGTTCCTTTCCTTTCAGATATCGAACAATCCTCCATGCTGCCTTCATATGGTCTTGTTTTGGATCATGCATGAACTGACTTACTAAACTCACAGCATACGCCACGTCAGGTCTGGTGTGTGATAAGTAAATCAGCTTTCCTACCAGTCTCTGATACCTCCCCCTATCTGCTGGTCCTTCTTCTGAATCTTTGCTCAACTCATGATTGACCATTACTGGAGTATCAACCGGTTTGCAGTCTATCATTTCTATTTCGGCTAACAGATCAAGGATGTATTTTCTCTGTGATATCGGGATTCCTTGGTCTGACTTGAGAACTTCAATCCCAAGGAAATATTTTAATCCCCCATGTTTTTCATCTCAAATTCTTGGAATAAGTTGTCCCTCAGCTGTTTGATCTCATCCACATCGTCTCCTGTTATAATCATATCGTCCACGTATATAATCAAACACGTGATTTTTCTTCCTTGTCTCTTCAAGAACAGGGTGTGATCGGAGTTACTCTGCTGATATCCATATTTCCTCATTGCTTGGGTAAATCTCCCAAACCATGCTCTGGGAGACTGTTTCAACCTGTACAAGGCTCGCCTTAATCGACACACTTCTCCCCGTCTATATCCATTCGTGAACCCTGGTGGAGCATCCATTTAAACTTTCTCTTTTAGGTCACCGTGCAGAAAAGCATTATTCACATCAAACTAGTGAAGTGGCCAGTTTAGGTTTGTAGCAAAAGAAAATAGGACCCATATTGTATCAATTTTTGCTACTTAAGAGAACATTTCGGAGTAGTCGACTCCATAGGTCTGAGTGTATCTTTTTGCTACCAGTCGGGCTTTATATCTATCCATTGTTCCATCCGGCTTATACTTTACAGTAAACACCCATTTGCATCCCACTGGTCATTTTCCCTTGGGTAGCCAACATTTCTCCCAGGTTTTATTTTTCTTCAAGGCATCTATCTCGATCTCCATTGCTTCAATCCATCTCTTGTCCTTCTGGGCCTCTGTGGCATCCTTTGGTATCCATTCTAAGCAAATATTTTTCTGTAGTGTGATAAACTGAGGTGATAGATTCTTTCCTCTAGTAATATTTGCCATAGGATACTTAGATCTGGCTGCCTCAAATTTTGAATCATACCTCCTGGGTGGAACTCCTCTATTACTCCGAGGGGATAGTGCATAGTGGCCTATTTCAGGAGACTCAAGGGAGTTGGGCTCAGTGGTAAAGTTATTAGAGGAAGGAGAGGGTTCAGATTCATATACCTCAGTGGCGTATTTCTCTGGATATTCTACGGTGGCAGGCTCTGGTTGTGGCGTTGAGATTAAGGACTGTACTAGAAGACTAGTGTCTCCAAGTTATGGTGTAGACTCAAGAAGGGAGGACTATACTAGATGATCAGTGTCTCCAAATTCTAGTGTAGACTCAAGAAAGGAAAGTGGATGGACAGTCTCTGACTCCCTCTGAGGATTTTCTGACTCTCCCTGTGGATGGACAAGCCAGCTTGGAAGTGGTGGTTCTGCTGTATTCTCCCTCTCACTGCCAATTGGCGAGGAGAAAAAATTACTCGTCTTCAAGAAAAGTGCAGTCCATAGTAGTGAAGAGCCGTTTAGAGATTGGGTCAAAACACCAATAGCCCTTTTTATGGACACCATAACCGAGGAACACACACTTAAGAGCATATGGATCAAGTTTAGTGCAATGTGATTTAGAAATGTGAACATAGACCGTGCAGCCAAAAATTTTAAGTGGAAGGTTTAGATGGGAAGGAATGGTATGATGAGAAGACAAGGTATACAGTGGAGATCGAAAATTAAGAATCCGAGACGAGAGTCTATTGATGAGGTAAATAGAAGTAACAACTGCTTCAAACCAAAACTTAGAAGGAACCCGGGCTTCAAACAATAAGGCTCGTGTAACGACCCGAAAATCGGACCGCTACCGGCGCTAGAATCCGGGTCGACTTAAGGCCGCCGGGACCCGTAGCAAGCCTAACATGCATCCTGTGAACCTGCTTAATCCCATACATGATCAACAACATACATAAAAATTAAAACTTTTCTTTCCATACATATCAACCAAACTCAACCTGTGCATATACATAAACATAACATTGATCCCTCAGTGGGATCTCATCAATGCCCCCAAATGGGATGACATAACATATGTTGAGTTGGTTTACATAAACATCATAAAATCTCTAAGATCATGTAATAAAAGGGATAACAACCATCTATGGTCAAGCACACCTCTAACATCCATAAACATCCTTACATAACTATTGATAGGCGGTTGTCGAAGCCGTCAAAAATAACCTATTATCAATCAACAAATAAATTTGCAGATAGTGGCAATAGGGTCGAACCACAGGGAATTGACACCAAGTATCTTCCTAATAATGACTAAGGCAAGTAATAACAAATAAATAAAAGAGGGGGTTTGTTTTGATGAGTTAAAATCTAAAATCAAAAGAGAACAATAATTTACTTGAAAAGAAATTTCAATGAGAAAGAGATTCTAGCTGAAGTGTGAGTCTAATTCAGTTTGTTCAGAATTGATCATTGATTATTAAAGACTCCTATTTGATTTCAATAAATTAGTTTTGGTTGTGGAAGACACTTCTCACAATCCAAATTCCTCCTTAGTTCTAGTTTGATTAGGAAACGTTCGCTAATCAAACACTAATCAACAAGTTGCCAAGGAACGTCCTTGGGGCATTATAGCATCGAACAACTGTTGATTGCATTAAGACTTAGAGAAACCCAATTCTATCCTTGCCAACCGCGTGGTCAAGTTTAGATTATGCAACCTGATTAAATGTGTATTTGAACAACCTAAGCAATTACGGACCTAAATCATTCAAACAATATTACTTAAGCAAATTAAAAGCAATGGGCCCTTATTGATTCTAAAAGCAAGTAATATTTATAGAAGAGATCAGATTGCATAAATATTGAAACAAACGAGAGTTCAACAATGGAGTATTAAACCTCCCAATTCATCACAATTCTGAATATTCACAACTTCAACTAGAAACAAGGAACTTAGCCACTCATGGTGGACTAAATACACAAAAAGATGAAAAGAAAATAAAGAAGAACAACTGCAGAGTTTCTGGCGAGGGAGAGATGCTGGATGAGGCTGATCAGCAGATCCTTTTGCTGGTTTTGAGACTCCCCTTTTATAGCTGAAGAATTGTCTAGGGTTTTGAAATCCCTCTTTGATTTGATGTTGGACTCCTCTTTTGATGTTGAATTTGATTGCAATTGGATTTCCTTGGATGAGAAGTTCTTTCGTGGCTCTTGGATAAGTGTTGGAAGTGATTGGATTGGATTTGGACTTCTGAAAATTCGGATTTCTGTTTGCTGTCCATTTTCCCGCTCTGCTGTAATTTTCTGCTATCAAAGTGATTTGCCCGGCGATTTGACCAGTTTCTTGGGCAAATCACTGGGCAAATCGCTTCTCTGTGAGTCAATCCTCTATGCCTCTGCGAGTGATTTGGCCAGTGATCCTTGATTGTCTTGGTCAAATCGCCTGCCCATGTCACTGCTGTCTGTTACCTCTGGGCATCTGTTTTAGCTTGATCTGGGCAGTGATGGGAGCAGATTTTTGGGCAAATCACTGGGCAAATCATCCTTTTGCAAATTTTCTGCACTTTTTCTCCCATTTTCCAGATTCTTCCTTTTCTGTAAAAACAAGATAAAAACCATAAATTAAGCTAGAAAATGTGTAAATAAGCAATAAAAGGGATAATAAAAATGTGGCTAAATTGTGTTTGATCAAATACCCCCACACCTAGCTTTTTGCTTGTCCTCAAGCAACAAATAACTTAGCCAATCAAGCCCCCTTTTTCCTTAGAGCCTAAGTACCACTCAATCAGCCCCCCCTAGACTCCTAAATTGAAACACTACAGTATAGGATGCATGTACTAAGGTTGTCCCCTTCTTTCCTTGTTTCCTATCGCTCACCATGGCCAAGGGAAAGTTTTTTATTTGATCATGCTTATTAATTTATATTAGGTTTAATGCAATCCCTCAAGAGTGACTTGCCCTATTTTAAGCATTTTTAATTACCAGCACTTTTTATCCTTGCCTGAAAAGTCACCAACCTTTTTACGCGATGGTGCATATGGGTGATACACCCCCGGTTACTCAGTTGGTCACTTGTCCAAGTGGCTACTAGCTCTGTTCATAATCTTAGACCATCGAAACTTTATTTTATGCTTGAAAAGTCACTAACCTTTTTACGCGACGGTGCACATGGGTAATACACCTCCGGTTACTCAGTTAGTCACTTGTCCAAGTGACTATTAGCTCAGTTCATAGCCTTAGATCATAGGAACAGGTTGTGCTTTTTGATTTGCTGAGTTTTTCTTTTTCTTTTTTCCTTTTTATATCAATTTGGGCAAATCAACTCAAAGAGAATTACATTAACTTTTATTGCATGTATTTTATTTTCCTTTCCTATTGGCCACAGCAGTTTCAAGAACTCAATTTAAGAAGAAAAACTTCCTAAGTAAAGGCTACATACTGTGCATGGTTCAATTTAGGTTTAAAGGGTTGGAAAATCAATGGGGTCATGAGATAAGGGCACTCTTTCAACCTTGTTATCTATGTTGAGCAGAGCAAAAGCTAAGACAAAATTCTGTGTGTGTGCAGAAAGTGTGAAGAGAAAAGGAAAGCAAAAATTCTGGTGTGTGCAAAAAGAGGTAAAAATAATGCAAAAAAACAACAAAAAGAATGTAAAAGAAAACTAAATATGGTGAAATCTTGTGCAAAATATTCCCTAAACACCCCCACACCTATTCTAGACATTGTCCTCAATGTGTAAGCATAAATATATAGAAAAATGAAGGAGAAAAGGGAAAGGTACTCCCTGGCCAGTGAGTGATTTGACCAGTGACTTGAGCAAGTACTGGGCAAATCACTGGGCAAATTGCTATCTGTCACGGTGCTGGGGCAGAAAATGGTCCACCAGCAGGTCCAACAAGTGCTCCATCCTTTGCATTCGATCTTCAATCCTACTGAGACGAGCCTCTACTGTCTGGTTGGGGGCGTCATCTTCAGGTGGCTGAGGAGCATCTTGCTGGGGGGCTGCTGGATGTGGTTCATTTGCAGGTTCCTGCCCTATTGCTTGTGTCGTCTCTTCTGCAGGGGCTGTTATAGTGGCTGGCTGCTGGGTGGTGCTTATGGTGGCTTTCTTCCTTCTGAAAACACGCTCATGGCGTGGCGTTACTGGACCTGCAGGTGCAATGGAAAAAACATCCCCCACCTTACAAAGCAACCCCATATCATCCAATGTGCGTAGGTCCAAGGGGGTTGTTTTGGGGGTGGGGGAGAGGTCAGTATATGCTGGGTGCAAAAGTTTTAGATTCACTGCAATGGCAGTGATCAAGGGGCCAAAAATCAGTGGCCTGTTATACTGAATGATGCTAGATAACTGGGTGGCAACCCAGTATCCCAGATGTATTTTCCTATGTGTGTGCATGCACCAAAGAATATATAACTCAGTTCTGGTCAGGATGTTGGAAGCATCCTTCCTCCCAGAGAATGTGTATGCCAGGAGCCTGTGAAGGTATTTCAGACTGGGGTTGCTGAGGTATAGGTCCTTGGACCTAGTGGGTGAGTATGGTTCTGGTGGATTATCACTCAATTCCAAGTACACAGAGCTTGGATCAAACTCAGCAGGGAAGTCCCAGGTGGACTGTGGGCATTCACAGCCCATGGCTATGCTGAATTCCTGCAGGGATAAGCGAAATCGCTTTCCCAGTAACCTGAATCCAATAGTTCCTGGTGTGTGTATGTTGTGCATGGCAGGTTTATCAAAATAAAATGTAGTGAAGAACTCCTGTGTGAGTTCCAGGAAAGAGGGCATGCGCAGGAAAAAGAAGGAGTCCCAGCCAATAGCAGAAATTAGAGAACGTACCTGGGAATGGAGTCTCAGTGCTCCAAGGGTGGCATGATGGATATGCTTACCTGGGTGATATGGTAGGGATGAGATTTTAAGCAGCCTGGTGCTCTCAGAAATTTTATTGAATGTCAGTGCTTTGACGATGTGAGCTGGGTGTGCTGGCCTGGGCAAATCGCTGGGCAAATTGCTGGGCATATCACTGAGTGTGTCGCTGGGCACATCGCCAGGCTCATCACTTGGTAAGTCCGTGGGCGCATCAGTGGGCGTATCATTGGGCAAAGCGCTGGTGGAATCAGTGGGCAAATCGCTGGACACATTGCTGGGCATAGCGCTTGGCAAGTCTGTGGACGTATCAGTGGGCAAATTACTGGGCGCATCACTGGGCGCACCGCCTTCCTCGTGAACTGTGGGATGTGTGGCAATGGCGGTTTGTGGTTCTGGCTCTGATCTCGGCGGTGGAGGTGGCGACTGAGTTCTTGGCCGTTTCTGGCCGTGGCTGGAGGAAGTGGTGGATTCAGGCAGTATTTCGCCGGCAGGGTTTGCCGTCGAGGCTGTTGTGGATGGTGGTGGCGACGTTCTTTGCCGTTTCTTTTGCCGGCGATATATCTGGGCGGCCGGTGAATCGGTGCGTCCTGTTCCTGTGCTTGTGGCCGGTGGTGTTTCGGCGCTGGCGGTGGCTGGTGGAGGTGCGTCCCACGCTTCATCGTCACTGTCAGAGGGAGTGGGTGGTTTGGGTAGCCCTAATTTCTTCCACATGAATGGTCCGCCAGTGGCCCTCATCTTGATTCTTACCATGGTGGTCTTGAGTTTGCCGGTGGTTGAGTGATGGTCGGAGAAGAGAAAGCTCGAAGAAGAAGAAGAGGAAACAGTAGTTAGCGTAAAAAGTAAAAGAATAAAATATAAAATAAAAGACTACTTAAAGTGATTTGGGTATGTGAATCTGCCCTGATCATTTAATGCTGGCCCTCTTGATTATTGACATGGTGGTTTGCCCAGTGATTTGGGCAAGCAGTGGGCAAATCACTGGGCTAGATCACTCTTCTTTTGCAATTGATGTACTGGTACTGTTCACGCCTTTTGCTGATGGCGTGCTTGATCTTGCGATTGGACCGGTGATTTGGTCATTTTATCTGGGCAATTGGGCAAATCACTGCCCCTATCACTTGTGATTATGGTATCTTCAGTCATTTGCCCGGCGATTTGAGCAAAACGTGGGCAAATCACTGGGCAAATCACTGCCTCTGGGTTGCCTCCCAGTAGCGCCCTGTTTTCTGTCTTGGGCTGGACTTCAGTGTCTTGTTCAGCAATCTGGGGAAGGGGGATCCAAGGGGACCTCCTCCACAACATGGACAGTAAAACCTTCATAGAATCTCTTCAAACGATGCCCATTAACTTTGAAAACTTTGCTTGTTTGTGGGCTCCGAATGTCAACAGCTCCATGTGGATAGACATGTTCAACCAAGAATGGTCCTATCCACCTTGACCGAAGCTTTCCAGGGAATAGTTTGAACCTTGAATCAAAAAGCAAAACCTTATCACCAACCTGGAAGTGTTTTCTGGAGATGTTCTTGTCATGGAAGGCTTTGGTCCTTGCTTTATAATCCCATGAAGCTTCATATGCATCACGCCTGATCTCTTCAAGCTCTTGAATCTGCAGTTTTCTGTGAACTCCAGCCTCTTTTACATCAAGATTGCAGCTCTTCACAGCCCAATAAGCTTTGTGTTCAAGTTCCACAGGTAGGTGGCATGCTTTCCCATAAATCAGCCTATATGGAGACATCCCAATTGGAGTTTTATATGCTGTTCTATATGCCCATAAGGCATCATTGAGGCATGTACTCCAGTCCTTGCGATTTGGGCAGACCGTTTTCTCCAAGATGGACTTTATCTCCCTATTTGATACTTCAGCCAGCCCATTTGTTTGAGGATGATAGGCAGTAGATGTTCTATGGATGACATGGTGCTTCTTGAGGAGAGTTTCTACTACCTTGTTGCAAAAATGGGTGCCTCGGTCACTGATTATGGCTTTGGGCAGTCCAAATCTTGAGAAAATGTGGGATTTTACAAAATCACACACTGTTTTTGCATCATCAGCTCTTGTTGCTTTGGCCTCAATCCACTTGGACACATAATCCACAGCAAGTAGTATGTAGGTGTTGCCAAAGGAAGGTGGGAATGGTCCCATGAAGTCAATGCCCCATATGTCAAAGATTTCACACACCATGATGGGTGCTTGAGGCATTTCACTTCTTTTGCCAAGGTTTCCTGTTTGTTGGCATCTTGCACATGACCTACAAAATAAATAAGAATCTCTGAAGATGTTAGGCCAAAATAATCCACTTTCAAGGACTTTCAAGGCTGTCTTGCGTGGCCCAAAGTGACCTCCACAGCTGTAAGAGTGGCAGAAAGTTAGGACAGATGTGATCTCATGGTTTGGGATGCATCTCCTTATGACTTGGTCTGCACAATGCTTCCATAGGTAAGGCTCATCCCACACATAATACCTTGCCTCTTTCTTGATCTTGTCTCTTATGTGTTTGGGCAAATCAGTGGGCAAATCACCTATGGCAAGGAAGTTAACAATATCAGCATACCATGGTTCCTCTTCTTGGACAGCAAAGAGGTGCTCATCAGGGAAGGTCTCATTGATGGGGCATGTCTCCATCTCGGTCAGAATTCTGCTAAGGTGATCAGCCACAAGGTTCTCCTTGCCTTTCTTGTCACGGATCTCCAAGTCAAACTCTTGTAACAGCAATATCCATCTCACCAGCCTAGGTTTGGACTCTTTTTTCTTGATTAAATACCTTAGTGCAGCATGATCTGAGTATATAATCACCTTTGTACCAAGTAGGTAGGGTCTAAACTTCTCCAATGCAAACACAACAGCCAGCAACTCTTTTTCCGTGGTGGAATAATTGCATTGTGCAGCATCTAGGGTGCGTGAGGCATAATGAATGACATGAGGAGAGTTACCTATACGCTGTCCCAATACTGCACCTATAGCAAAGTTGCTGGCATCACACATTATCTCAAATGGAAGGTTCCAATCAGGTGGCTGGATGACTGGGGCAGCAATTAGGAGTGATTTGATCAGATCAAAGGCTGATTTGCAGCTGTCATCAAAGTTGAATGGTACATCCTGCTGTAACAATCTGCAAAGAGGCTGAGTTATTTTAGAAAAATCTTTGATAAACCTCCTGTAAAAACCAGCATGACCAAGGAATGATCGAATCTCCCTAATGCTGGTTGGATAGGGCAGATTTTTGATGGTGTCAATTTTGGCTTTGTCCACCTCAATCCCTTTTTCTGAAACAATATGGCCTAGGATTAAGCCGTGGCTGACCATGAAGTGGCACTTCTCATAGTTGAGAACCAAGTTTGTCTCCAAACACCTTTGAAGTATCTTCTCCAAGTTGGCTAGGCATTCATGGAATGAGTTGCCATACACCGTAAAGTCATCCATGAAGACTTCAATGATCCTCTCCACATAGTCAGAAAAAATGCTCATCATGCATCTTTGGAAAGTGGCTGGTGCATTGCAAAGACCAAAGGGCATCCTCCTGAATGCGAATGTGCCAAATGGGCATGTGAAAGTGGTCTTCTCTTGGTCTTCAGGTGCAACGGGGATTTGATAAAACCCCGAATATCCATCTAGGAGGCAGTAATGACTTTTTCCAGCAAGTCTTTCAAGCATTTGATCCATAAATGGCAAGGGAAAGTGGTCCTTCCTTGTGGCTGTGTTGAGCTTCCTGTAGTCCATGCAAACTCTCCACCCATTTTGTACACGAGTGGGTACTAGCTCTCCTTCAGAATTAGGGACAATAGTAATCCCGGTCTTCTTTGGTACCACATGGATGGGACTCACCCATTTACTGTCAGAAATGGGGTAGATTACCCCAATGTCTAGGAGCTTCATAATCTCCTTCTTTACAACCTCCATCATAGGTGGATTCAGCCTTCTTTGTGCCTCACGAACAGGTTTGCATTCATCCTCCATGAGAATCCTATGCATGCACATTGAGGGTGAGATACCCTTTATGTCCTCCAATGTCCACCCAATTGCCTTCTTGTGTTTCCTCAACACATCTAGGAGCTTGTCCTCTTCTTCTTGGCTTAGCTGATTGGAAATAATTACTGGAAGTGTATTTCCAGCTCCCAAGTAGGCATATTTGAGGTGGCTGGGCAATGGTTTCAGTTCTGGTGTAGTTGCTGTCTGCTGGTTTTCTGTCTGCCTGCTGTCCGATTTGAGCTGTGATTTGAGCAGATTTTTGGGCAAATCACTGGGCAAATCACCCATACCCAGCAAGTTACAGCAGTCTGCTGTTTTGTCTGCTTCAAAGATGTTGCTGTCCACTTCTTCTCTCCTGCAAAGACCTTCATAAAGTAAGTTTTCCTGATCAAAATCAAAAACTTCTTGACTTAAATTATCAATAATATCAAGGCCATAAACATGAGAGACATCATTGGGGAATTTCATGGCATCATAAACATTAAATTTGATAACTTCCCCTTCAAACTCCATAGTCAATGTGCCATCATGCACATCAATTTTTGTTCTTGCTGTGCTCAAGAAAGGTCTCCCAAGTAAGATATCAGAGGTGGTGTTGCTCTTGTCTTCCTCCATGTCAATAACATAAAAGTCTGCTGGAAAGACTAATTGGTCCACTTGCACCAACACATCTTCAAGTACTCCCTTGGGGTAGACAATGGACCGGTCAGCTAATTGGATCACAATGCTGGTGCCCTTGAGTGTACCTGCATTCAACAAGTTAAAAATAGACAGAGGCATGACATTTATTGAAGCTCCAAGGTCACACATGGCCTTCTTTATTCCCACATTGCCTATTTTGCATGAAACCGCAAACATTCCTCTATCCTTGCATTTGACTGGTAGTTTTCTTTGGATGACAGCTGAAACACACTCCCCCACACTTACCTTTTCACGTTCAGCAAGTTTCCTTCGGTTGGTGCATAGCTCTTTGAGAAATTTGGCATACCTTGGAATTTGCTTCACAGCATCAAGTAGGGGAATGTTAATTTCTACCTTGCGAAGTGTTTCCAATATCTCTTTTTCCTCTTTCTCCTTTTGGGACTTTGCAAATCTCTTTGGGAAGGGAGGTGGTACCTTGAATTTCTCCATAGGTTGCTGTTTCTGCCTTTGACTTGACTCTGCTTGGTCTGTTGATTTGGGCAGATCACCTTCTGTCTTCTCTGGTGATTTAGGCAAATCACTGCTGGGCAGCTCAATTTGCCCAGCGATCGGGTCAGTTTCTACAAGCAAACTGGGCAAATCACTGCCCTGATCACTTTCTGGCAGAATTTCTTCCACGGTCTGTTTTTGCAATTTTTCAGCCCTATTGTCTTGCAACTCCCTTCCACTCCTCAATGTGATGGCACTAGCATTTTGCCTTGGATTTATCTCAGTTTGGGAAGGTAGCTTCCCTTGTGATTCAATTTTGTTTAAGGATGAAGCCATTTGCCCCATTTGTTTCTCAAGATTCTGCACAGTACTTGCCAAATGTTTCACAATCTCTTCAAGGGATGCATTAGAATTTTGAGGTGCAGCTTGAGCTTGGTTTCTTTGCTGGTAGCTTGGATATTGCTGTCCCCTTGCATAACTGAAATTTGGATGGTCCCTCCAACCTGGATTATAAGTATTTGCATAGGGATCATACCTCCTTTGCCCATTGAAGCCTCCAACAGCATTGACTTGCTGGTCCTCCTCTTGAAGGGAAGGACATAGATCAGTTGGGTGGTTGTTGGCACATATTCCACATGTCTTGGGCTGCTGAATCTGCTGGACTTGTTGGGCTTGATTCACAACAAGGCTACGGACAGCATTGGTGAGTTCAGAAAGTTGGGATGATAAAGTGGAATTACTCACCTCATTTACATTCCTTGTTGGTAGCTCTTGATCTCCAAATTGCTGAGAAGCTGCGGCCATGGTGGAAATTAAGTCCCTCATCTCTCGAGGTGATTTTCTCTCAGTTGATCCTCCACAGGCTGCATCAATAAACTTTCTTTCTGAGGGTAGTAGACCTCCATAGAAGTATTCAATGAGAGATTGGTCAGAAATATCATGTTGAGGGCAGCTTGTGCATAACTTCTTGAACCTCTCCCAATACTCATACAAGCCTTCAGAGTGCTTTTGCCTTATGCCACTTATTTCTCGACGGATGCCTATGGCTTTTGAGGTAGGGAAGAATTTTTTTAAGAATGCTCTCACCATATCAGCCCATGATGTGATGGATCCGGGTGGCAAGTAGAATAGCCATTCTTTGGCATAGTCTTCAAGGGAAAAAGGGAAGGCTCTAAGTTTGATATCCTCTTCTGGAATACCTTGGGGTCTCAAGGTGGAGCACACCACATGGAATGCCTTCAAATGCTTGTGAGGATCTTCATTTTCTAAGCCTCTGAATTTGGGAAGGAGATGGATCAGACCTGTCTTAAGCTCAAAAGGTGCTGTCAATGGGGGATATGCAATGCATAAGGGTGCTAGATCTCCTGCTGGTTCAGCTAACTCTCCAAGAGTTCTTTCCCGTGGCTGGGGTGCTTGGATGGGCACGTTTCTGGCTTGATTTTCAGCTTGTACATGTGCAGCAGGTGGTGCCGCCATTGCTGGATTTTCTGCCATGACCAGAAATTCAGTTTCTGGTAAAAATTCTGTTGTAGCAGGTGCGGTGGTGGAAGTTTCTGCTGGTGCAGAAATTTCTTCAGCAGGGGCAGTAGGTGGTCTGTGAGATGGAGTTGTTGATGAAGATGGTCTTGAGGCTTGGTTCCTCAAATTTGCTTGCTTCCTTAAGCTCTTGGCAGTTTTTTCAATCTCAGGGTCGTAAAGAAGAGTGTCTTTACGGCCAGACCTGGTCATAAAGGGAAAATACGTTAGTTTTTATCAGTTCCCCGGCAACGGCGCCAATTTTTGATAGGCGGTTGTCGAAGCCGTCAAAAATAACCTATTATCAATCAACAAATAAATTTGCAGATAGTGGCAATAGGGTCGAACCACAGGGAATTGACACCAAGTATCTTCCTAATAATGACTAAGGCAAGTAATAACAAATAAATAAAAGAGGGGGTTTGTTTTGATGAGTTAAAATCTAAAAGCAAAAGAGAACAATAATTTACTTGAAAAGAAATTTCAATGAGAAAGAGATTCTAGCTGAAGTGTGAGTCTAATTCAGTTTGTTCAGAATTGATCATTGATTATTAAAGACTCCTATTTGATTTCAATAAATTAGTTTTGGTTGTGGAAGACGCTTCTCACAATCCAAATTCCTCCTTAGTTCTAGTTTGATTAGGAAACGTTCGCTAATCAAACACTAATCAACAAGTTGCCAAGGAACGTCCTTGGGGCATTATAGCATCGAACAACTGTTGATTGCATTAAGACTTAGAGAAACCCAATTCTATCCTTGCCAACCGCGTGGTCAAGTTTAGATTATGCAACCTGATTAAATGTGTATTTGAACAACCTAAGCAATTACGGACCTAAATCATTCAAACAATATTACTTAAGCAAATTAAAAGCAATGGGCCCTTATTGATTCTAAAAGCAAGTAATATTTATAGAAGAGATCAGATTGCATAAATATTGAAACAAACGAGAGTTCAACAATGGAGTATTAAACCTCCCAATTCATCACAATTCTGAATATTCACAACTTCAACTAGAAACAAGGAACTTAGCCACTCATGGTGGACTAAATACACAAAAAGATGAAAAGAAAATAAAGAAGAACAACTGCAGAGTTTCTGGCGAGGGAGAGATGCTGGATGAGGCTGATCAGCAGATCCTTTTGCTGGTTTTGAGACTCCCCTTTTATAGCTGAAGAATTGTCTAGGGTTTTGAAATCCCTCTTTGATTTGATGTTGGACTCCTCTTTTGATGTTGAATTTGATTGCAATTGGATTTCCTTGGATGAGAAGTTCTTTCGTGGCTCTTGGATAAGTGTTGGAAGTGATTGGATTGGATTTGGACTTCTGAAAATTCGGATTTCTGTTTGCTGTCCATTTTCCCGCTCTGCTGTAATTTTCTGCTATCAAAGTGATTTGCCCGGCGATTTGACCAGTTTCTTGGGCAAATCACTGGGCAAATCGCTTCTCTGTGAGTCAATCCTCTATGCCTCTGCGAGTGATTTGGCCAGTGATCCTTGATTGTCTTGGTCAAATCGCCTGCCCATGTCACTGCTGTCTGTTACCTCTGGGCATCTGTTTTAGCTTGATCTGGGCAGTGATGGGAGCAGATTTTTGGGCAAATCACTGGGCAAATCATCCTTTTGCAAATTTTCTGCACTTTTTCTCCCATTTTCCAGATTCTTCCTTTTCTGTAAAAACAAGATAAAAACCATAAATTAAGCTAGAAAATGTGTAAATAAGCAATAAAAGGGATAATAAAAATGTGGCTAAATTGTGTTTGATCAACTATACTGTACTTTTACATTACAATTTGATCATGTCCATTGCTAGCTATTACATAAGCATGACTTCTTTATTCTATCCGGACTCCCGCACTATACTGTACCTGCAAGCCTGGGGGTAAAGGGAGAGGGGTGAGCTAAAAGCCCAGTGAGTAGAACTATAAAACATATTAACACTATGCTCCAATGAAATGCATCATAACTCAGACAATTCACATAAGGGTTGGGTGAACTTGTCACCAATTAGTCCAAGCTAACTCTGTGCCAGGCCGTAGCATGGGGTCCTGGTCTTCCTGTCATACATACATTACTTACCATTGCCCCAGGGCCTCCTCTGGGCTCCTGGTCTTCGAGTCCCATAACCGTGCCAGGCCGTAGAATGGGGTCCTGGTCTTTCCTTACTCTGTGCCAGGCCGTAGAATGGGGTCCTGGTCTTCATGTCATGGACTAATTGGGTCATCCAACATTCACCCACATCAACAACAATCGATGCAATGCGGCATATTCGTGAAACTAATGCAATCATCCTATTGCATAATCATGATGCATGAAACATGATAAAACATTTAATTTAAAAGATTAAGTTTAGTCCCACTCACCTCTGGCTGACTCTGACAACACCGAAGCAGCTGAACTCACTGCTGGGGTCCTCGTGTAATACCCGGCTAGACTCCGGTATCGGAATCCCTACCGTCCGGTGGGACCTCGGATGTCGGAAACCTCTAGAAGGGTAAAACTATGATTTTATGAAATGTTTTCATGAATTTTATGTTTTTAAGTAAGAAATTAAATGAGTTTTTGCATGAAAAATCTTTGGAGGAAAACCCAGGTTCGGCCGCCGAACTTCGAAGTTCGGCCGCCGAACATGCATGCTTTCGGAGGGACTTTAGGCGCCCGAAAGCATGAGTAAGGGAAGTCCAGGTTCGGCCGCCGAACCTCATGTTCGGCTGCCGAACCTTGCATGCATGCGGAGGCACTTTCGGCCCCCGAACGTGGCCTGGCCAGCCACCTATAAAAGGGGCACTTTGCCGAAATGAGAGAGTTTTCTCCCATTTTCAGCCGCAGCAAGCTTCCGACCTCCCTCTCCCAAATCTTGTGTTTTTCCTTCAATCCCCACCATTTTCTTTGAGTTTTAAGGTTCCACAAAGGTTTTTGAGTGTTTTTAAGCAAGTTTGGAGCTTGGAAGTCTTGGAGCTAAATCCCTCCATTTTCCGAGCTAGGGTCGTTCTTCCTCTCGATCTTCAAGAGGTAAGCTTCGATCTATACTTCTTTTATGTTTTATGAAAGTTTTATGCAAGTTGATGGGGTAGAATGCATGTTTAGGCTTGTTGTTAGGTTTATGTTGCGATTTGAACAATGTATGTTGGAAATGTGTTGTTTGAAGTGTTGTAGTTGGGGTATATTATAGTTTGAGACCCCTAGGTGTGATGTATGATGTGTATGCATGTGTAGAAACAAGTTTATGCATGTTTTGAGGTGTTTTGGAGGCTGTGGACACAAGGAAGCCAAGTTTCTGCCCTTCGGCAGAAACTCAGGTTCGGCCGCCGAAATGACTTTCGGCCGCCGAACCCCCTTGTGGAGGCAGTTTCGGCTGCCGAAGCCTGCCCCCGAAACTCAAGTTTCGTCTCTGTCTGGGAGGTTCGGCCGCCGAAAGTGCCGCCGAACCTGCATGACTTTCGGCTGCAGAGGGACTTTCGGCCGCCGAACCTGCCGCCGAAAGTGCCCTGTTCAGCCATTTCATGCATGTTTTCATGTGATGTTTTCAGGATGTTTTAAGGGGTTTTTGGGGAGTATTTTAGAGTCATGTTCATGTATGTTTGGTCCCTCAGTTGAGTCCACCTGTGTAGGTTCGGACCCGAGGAACCGAGACCCCCAGCAGTGAGCCAGCTGCTTCAGAGTCTCTTCAGAGCTAGCCAGAGGTGAGTGGAATAAACTTTAAGTTCTAAAGCAAATTAATGAAATGTTTTAGCATGATTCACGCATCATGAATGCCATGAGATATATCAGGTTGATTGCATTAGAATTCACGAATATGTTGCATTGCATACTTTGTTGTTGATGTGGATGAATGTTGAATGATCCATTAGCCCTTTTATGTCATGATAGCCTATGTGAGTCCAGGTGTGCCTGCTACGGCTCTACGCCCCTGGCACTATGACTGATTATGGAAGTCCGGGTGTGCCTGCTACGGCTCTACGCCCCCGGCATGTATAAGTAAGAAAGATAGGGGCTAAATGGTGACAAGTTCATCCTTGTTGTGAAATGTTTGTGTTATGGCGCATACATGAAAGCATGATTTAAATTGATATTTTATTATTCTGCTCACTGGGCTCTAGTAGCTCACCCCATTCCCTTTATCCCCAGAGTTGCAGGTACAGGATAGATCGGGAAGTCGGCTAGAGTGAAGTTAAGTCATGTATGTTGTAATAGATAGTAGTGGACATGAACATGATGTAACGAGTATTTATGACCATGTAATGTAATGAATGATTGAGGATTATAGTAGTGCTTGACCTAGAGGTGTGTGAATCCCCATTATGTACAGAGTGTTTAATGAGTAATGATGTTAATGACCATGATTATCCAAGCTGATATGTATGATGATGATACCCCATTGGAGTATTTGATGAGGACTCCAGTGTGGGGTTTATGTATGATTTTGTGCATGCACAGGTTTTGCTTGGATAAGAGAAAAGAAAAATTTTTACAGATCATGTATATGTTGTTATGTATGGGATTCCACAGGTTTACAGGAGGTATGTAGGCTTGCTACGGGTCCCGGCGGCCTTAAGCCGATCTGGATCCTAGCGCCGGTAACGGTCGGATTTCCGGGTCGTTACACCTCGGTTCCTCGGGTCCGAACCTACGCAGGTGGACTCAAATGAGGGACCAAACATACTAGAACATAACTATAAACTACTCCCCAAAAACCCCCTAAAACATCATGAAACAACCATACAAAATCATGCAAAGGAGGCCTGGACAGGGCACTTTCGGCGGCAGGTTCAGCGGCCGAAAGTCCCTCCAGAGCCGAAAGCCAGGCAGGTTCGGCGGCACCTTCGGCGGCCGAAACTCCCAGACAGAGACGAAACTCATGCATGTTCGGCGGCACATTCGGCGGCCGAAACTGCCAGACAGAGACGAAAGTCTCCTTTCGGGGGCAAGCTTCGGCAGCCGAAAGGCTGCCTTCCCAGCCATGTTCGGCAGCCGAAAGTCCTTCGGCTGCCGAACCTGGTTTCTGCCAAAGGGCAGAAACTTGGCTCCCTATGCACATTTCGCCTCCAAACTTATCAAACATGCATCAAACCTATTCTACAACACACAAACACAAGCATACATATTCCTAGGGGCCTCAAACCATCATAAACCCCATCTACAACACACCAAGCATCCACATTGTTCAAGAACACACATTTATACCCATAAACATAACCATAACCTAAACATGCATTCTAACCCATAGATCTACTTAAAACTTACTTAAAACATGCAATGAGCTTAAGATCGGCTCTTACCTCTTGAAGATAGAGAGAGAGACGACCTAAACTCGAAGTTGGGAGAGATTGGGTTCTTGAACCTCCAAGCTCCAAAACTTTGCTCAAAAGCTCAAATCTTCAAAATAAAGTGAAAACAAGTGAAAATCTTGAAAAATCTAGAGGAAAGACTCCAAAGATGGGTGAGGGGCGGCGGAGACTCACCTTGGCCGAAAATGGGGAAAAAGCTCGCCCGTTTTCGGATAAGGGACCCTTTTATAGTGGCTGGCCAGACCACGTTCGGGGGCCGAATGTGCCTCCGCATGCATGCCATGTTCGGCAGCCGAACTTGAGGTTCGGCGGCCGAACCTGGACTTCCTTCACTTATGCTTTCGGGGGCCTAAAGCACACCCGCAACGCATGCATGTTCGGCGGCCGAACCTGAGTTTTCCTCCAATGCTATTTTCATGCAAAAACTCATTTTCTTTCATGCTTAAAACATAAAACACATTAAAACATTTCATAAAAACATGGTTTTACCCTACTAGAGGCTTCCGACATCCGAGATTCCACCGGACGGTAGGAATTCCGATACCGGAGTCTAGCCGGGTATTACATCGGGTGATTTCAAAGATGTGCCGATTTTTTCTTTCGGCAATCCCATTTTGCTGTGGGGTATACAGATAAGTAGTTTGGTGAATGGCCCCATTGTCTCGAAAAAAGGTTTGAAGATGATTGTTGACAAATTCCCCCATTGTCAGGTCGGAGGACTTGAATGGTGCTGTGAAATTGGGTTTTAATCACGCGAAAAAAGTCGCAAAATTTTTCAACCACTTCGTATTTATGTTTTAATAAGTAGATCCAAGTAACACGAGTACAATCATCAATAAAAGTAACAAAGTATCTATAATCATGAGAAACAGTTTCCGAAGGAGGCCCTCGTACATCAAAGTGTATTATTGAGAATGGAGTATCAGATTTATTTGCGAAAATATGATAAGTACTCTTATGACTTTTAGCAAGCACACATGAAGAACAAACAGGGATATCAATGGATTTAAATTCAGGAAACAAATCACGAAGATATTCACTTGAGGGATGGCCAAAGCGCCGGTGCCAGAGCCACAACTATCGGGTTGAAGACCCTTGAGCTAAGTGAGCTGACCTAGTGCTCGAGACCTCCTCCACATAGTACAGTCCATCTTTCTCAAAACCACAACTAGTACTGTGTTCGTATGAATATCCTGCAAAACACAAAAAGAGGATACATGAGTACTTTGCAATTTAACTGCTTGGTGATTTGACTAATAGAGAGTAATTTGCAAGATAAGGATGGTACATATAGGCAGTTGGAGACATTTAAAGTAGGGGTTATAAAAATGATACCACCACCGATGACTAGGAATGAGCCAACGGTAGCGTTTAGGATATTGGATTTAGTGGGTGGAGTTCGGGAAACAATATCTAAAGGATCATTGGTCATAGTGTCTGTGGCTCCTGAATCAAATGCCCAACCACTAGTACTATGCACATTATTAACATGGCCAACTGTCACCGGCGATGGGAAAGTGGGATGTGTTAAATCAAGAGTAATTTAATTTGCTGGTTTCTGGTTTGCATTTTGGCTATTCTGAATTAACATAAAGAGTTTGTGTGGCAGGTCTGCTATTAGATCAGTTACTGCCTAGGATTGATCTCTAGCTAAAAGAATTGGCCATTGCTGTTTCTCGGTTAGAGAAGGTTGGAAAAGGTATTCTGGCAAATGATGATTGCAGGAACAATTGGCTAAACTTTTAGACCAAAACCCGCTCTGATACCATCTAGAATTATAGGAAGAAAAATATTTTTTATTTTCTTGCTTTCTTTGTAATAGAATACAAGGATTATATAGTATAAGATATGATCAATTATGCCTATGATTATGCTATCAATTATCACCTAGAATCATGCTAGGATTATGCTAAATATGGTAATGTTAATCACTGATTAATTATAATTATGGCAGAATACTCTTTCCAACACTAATTGCTACTTGTTATTAACCCAATTAAACAATTACGGATTTAATTGGGTTAATTTGCAATATGTTGTCATCCCAAGAGATTCAATGGGCTCCTTGAATTTCTAAAAGGACAACAATTGAGGTGGTGTTCCTTGAAAACATAAATTAATAGAAAATAGAAATAAGATGAAGAGAATTTAATAACATAATCTCACAACTTGAATAAAACCTCAATTTGGATTAACTTTCAACTGAAAAGAATTATTTAGCCTCTAAGAGCCATAATAAAATTGCAAAACTAAAGAAAAGAAGAAGAAAAAAGAAAAGAAAAGAAGAAGATGGAGAGGAAGTAGGGGGAGGGAGGCGGCGGCAAGAGAGGAGAGGAGGGGGAGAAGAAAATATGTGATCTTAGACTTAATTTTAGGAGCCTTTATATAAGAAAAAAAAAGATAAAATTTAATAATTTAAAATAAACTCTACTACTCTTATCTCATCCCTATCTAATCTGATTGTGTTTGATCCAACTTGAAACTGATCTTATCCTTATTTAGGTGGCAAAATCGGGCTAAGGTGGCAATTATTTTTGAAATCTGGAGCTGTCCATCGCCTTGGGCTTCAGGCTTGCCCAAGGCTGTAACTCCCCAGTTCGAAAATCTTCCATTTCAGCCTCTTTTCGTTTCTTTTCTTAACTTCCGCTCAAAAATCTGTCCAAAATCAAATTTCAAGTAAAAATTAATTATTTATATCAAAATCATAGCAAAATCAAGGAATTTAATAAGACAAAAGTGGTGAATTTTACAACTCATCAGAGGTCCAAGGCCCTGAAATTGAATCTAGTGAAAAATGTGTTGCTTTATATGTGAAAGTACAAGCATCATGTAAGGAAAGTAATAGACGTGGCTACAAGAAGGACTTTATAAAAAAAAGAAGACAAATTTTGTATCTATTGTAACACAGGAGGACATCTTAAGGAATCTTACTTCAAATTGACTGATTACCCTAATTGGTTTAAGGATCTAAAACAAAAGAAAGAAAAACATTAGGCAAATGTAGCAATTCAGGTAGAAACTCCTCTAGAATTAGGTCTTTATGCTCCTGCAAATCAATTGAGTCCTAATCTACAAAATGTTGTACAATAGGAACTCATGAAGATAATAAAAGGCAAATCAATTACTACCCAAGGTGCACACATTAATCTAGCAGAATTTGTAGGTCAATTGTCTAACTTGCAATATAATTTAATAACACTAGTAAAGAAAACTAGATTGTTGATACATGAGCAACCAATCATATGTGTTGTGATCTTGAATTGTTCAACTCAATTGCATCTATACCTTCACATAAACCTATCCACTTACCAAATGCAACCACCCAGCGTTACACATGCTAGAACCATTATCTTGAATAGTAAAATTACCTTGTCAAATGTCCTATATATACCTAGCTTCAAATGTAACCTCCTGTATATCAGTACCTTAGCTTAAGCATCAAAATATCTATAACTTTCCTCCCTAATGAATGCATTTTGTAGGATATGCAGAGTGGGACTATTATTACAGTTGGAAGAGTGAGGGCTAGATTATACATATTGAATTTGGATTGTCATGTGGTTAATCCCTTTTGTAATGCATCATGTTCAAAATTTTCTACTCAATCTTCTATTCTATGGCACTATAGACTTGGTCTGTTTCAAATGCCCACCTAAAACATGTATCAGGAATAAATTTAAATAAGATACATGAATATATATGTACTATATGTCCTTTGTCCAAACAACAAAGAATACATTTTCCAATTAGTTGCATTACTATTGTTTCTCCTTCCAGCTTGTGCATGTTGATTTATGGGGTCCTTATAAGATTAAATCTCTTATTGGGGCTGCATTCATGATTATAATAGTGGATGATTATAGTAGGTATACATGTGATGAGTTGTCAAACTCACTATTTTTTCCATGATTTTGTTATATTCTTGATGATAAAAAAAAGGATTTTTTACTTGGATTTTAATTTTAGATAGGTTTGGAGTTGAAAATGTGAAAAGAAACTAGGATAGACTATTTTAGAGCTATTTTGGACTGAAAGGTTCTACCTTACCCAATGTTGTGACCCATGCTCGATGGACAGATAGTAGAGTTTCAGTTTTGACAGCTGTACATAATTCAAATTATTTCAGATAGGTACAAATACGATCAGATCAAGGATTATGATAATAATAGTAGAATGATTTATTGATTTATTTATTTTTTGAATTTAATGTTTTTTTTATTGTTTGGTTAGGAAAAGCATATATAAAGGACTATTTTAGAAGTAGGAAGAGATCTCTTAATTCATCTCTTCATTCAGCACCTATCTCAATTTCTTCTGCAGCCAAACTACTTTCTTCTCTTCTTTCTTTCTACATATATATATATATATATTTTTTCATTTTTATTATAACTCTTAGTAGGTAAATACTTTTTTTTCTAGTTGAAAATTAATCTAGTTGAGATTTTTATCAAGTTATGAGATCTAATCTTATTTTCTGTTCATCTTAATTTCTGTTTTCATATTTTTCCTATTTCTGAGGAACACCACATCCATTGTTGCCTTTTTAGGTATTCAAGAGGTACATTGAATATCTTAACTAGATAACATATTGCTAATTAACTCAAGTAATTACCTAATTATTTAATTAGGTTAATATAAATAGCAAGTGACATATCTATTTATGTTAAGGAATTGAGTGATTTGGTTTAAATAATTCACTTGTAATTATTAATCAAGTTTGGATTATTCTTTTCTTAATGCGATGAATTAATTAAATCTACACATTTGTTGGAGTTATTAATTAATTAAAAATTAATTTAGCACTTTGCAAATTAATTTAATCTTAAAAAAAATTATGAGATTGGCTTGTTTGAACACTTTAACTAAACAATGAAAAATTAAGTAAATTACCTTTTTGAATTAACTAAACAATAAAAAATTAAGTAAATTACCTTTTTGAATCAATAATCTAACTAATAAAACCTCTTAACTTGGATTAGCTTCAGTTAAGCTTTTAATTAATTGTTTGTTTTATTATTCCATCATACATATTTTATTCTCTCTTAACTTTTCTTGAACCAAAATCTCCAATTGAATTTTCCTTCTTTTCTCTTTTGGTTTCAACAATTCTTTTTTCTGTTTTTTTTATCTAGTTTTTAAAATAAATAAATTTAAGGTCTCTATGGGATCAATACTTATTTATTCTATATACAAGAATTATTGAATTGAAAAGGGGAATCAGTTATAATTGACAGATTCGATGTTCGTTAAATTTTGACACTGGTGCTGGTCCAATAGAATTCAATTTGGTCCAGAAATAGAGAAAACTGCAAAACAGTCGAGGAAAGCACCAAATTGAAAAAATAAGCAAATTCGAGTACCTCTCAACCGACTACCCGAGCATCTGCAAGTGAGAATATTGAAAATTCTGCATCTACAAGGCTGCTCGAAATGCTCAGAAAATTCCAGTAGAGAAGAAGCAATGGCTGAAGAAGAGCAACCACTTTGCATCACCCACCTAGTGCTGAATGCACCATTGGAACCGCGAACAGGTATGATTCACATACTACCCAAGTTTCATGGGCTGGAGAATGAAGACCCATATTGCCATTTGAAAGAATTTTACGTTGTTTGTTCAAGTATAAGACCACAAGGGATAATTGATGAGCAGACTAGGTTAGTAGTTTTTCCTTTTACTTTGGTTGAATCTACTAAAAATTGACTTTATTATTTGCCTCAAAGATCAATTACCACTTGTGCATAAATTAAAGATTTATTTCTAGAAAGATTTTTTTTTTTCAGAAACTAAAGTTTCTTCTATAAGAAAAGAAATTAGTGGAACAAAGCAAAAGAAGAATGAAACATTCTATGAATATTGGAAACGTTATAAGAAATTTATTGCAAGCTGTCCCAGACATGAATCATTCCAAGACAGCTCAACCTTCACTTCTATGAAGGGTTATTACCTTTAGAAAGAAGAATAATTGATGCTGCCAGTGGAAAAACTATTTCAGAGATAGAACCTGAAGACGATAAAAATCTGATCTAAAAAATAGTTGCAAACTCTAGGCAAAGATTATCCTAATTGTATACTTGCCATGGAAAAGGGTATGAAGGGTTATTAACTTTAGAAAGAAGAATAGTTGATGCTGCCAGTGGAAAAACTATTTCAGAGATAGAACCTGAAGATGGTGAAAATCTTATCTAAAAAATGGTTGCAAACTCTACGCAAAGATGATCCTAATTGTATACTTGCCATGGAAAAGGAGCTGCAAGCATTAGAGGAGAATGAGACTTGACAACTCACCACACTACCTGCAGGAAAGAAGTCCGTAGGTTGCAAATGGGCATACAAGGTAAAATACTTGCCTGATGGGAGAATGGATAGATACAAGACCAAATTAGTACGTAGCTAAGGGGTATAATAAATTACTGGGGTTAGACTGCAGATAGTTGTTTACCTATTGCAAAGTTAGTTACTATGGGGATCTTTTTAGCAGTAGTAACAACTAAAGGATGGCCTTTGCACCAGCTTAACATCAATAATTCTTTCCTCTATGGCTTCATAGATGAAGAGCTCTATATGTCTCCTCTTAAAGGCTATTTTAATGTTGCCCCAGAGCAGTTTTGTAAGCTACAAAAGTCTCTCTATAGCCTTAAACTGGCAGGGAGACAATGGAATAAGAAATTCACAACTAAGTTGATAGATTATTAATTTGTACAGTCTACTCATAACCATTGCCTGTTTACAAAGGGATCGGGCTCTAACTTTTCAGCCTTATTAGTGTATATTGATAATTTCTTAGTCTCTAGTGTCTTTAAGAACATGGTCATTGAGATTAAGAAGTATTTGCATGAGCAATTTACAATCAAGGACATGAGCTTTGCTAAATTTTTCCTCAATTTGGAGATAGCATTCTTAAAGATGTTGGCTTACAATGTGCTAATTCTGCCCTTACTTACAAGATTAAAGGAAGGAAACTAATTTCTGACATGGGACAGAAATTAAGTGATCCAAAAGTTTACAGAAGGATGGATGGTAGGTTGTTATACTTAAGCCTCGCAACGCTTGACATTACTTACTCAGTACAACAACTTAGCCAATTTATACAATTAGCTTCTCAACATCACTTGGAGGTTGCACACCATGTCCTTAAATACTTGAAAGGGTGTCCCACCAAAGGCATTTTCTTCTCAACCAAAAGCAATTTATAACTAACAACATACACTGATTCTAATTGGGTTACTTGCTTAATCACTAGATAGTCCATAATTGGATTTTGTGTCTTTCTCAAGTTATCATTAGTCGCTTGAAAGCCAAAGAAACAGTCGATAATGAATGAAAAGTACTGTTTGTGAGCTCAAATGGATCACTTATGCAAGATTTGCAAATTTTTGTCTTTCTTACCTATACTATTGAAGTGTGACAACCAGGCTGTTCTACACATTGCAGCAAATCATGTGTTTCACGAGTGGAATAAACACTTGGAGATAGACTGCCATATGTAATGAGGAATTAATTACAAGTACGGTTCATTGATACAACACATTTCCCTTCCAAGCTTCAATTAGTCGATGTGTTTACAAAGGCTCTTCCTCCCATCACATTTTCTTTCTTGTTGTTCAAGATGGAATTGGTTGATTCCCCACCTACTCCACCTTGAGAGGGGAATATAAAGTGTATTTATTTACAGAAAAGAGAGGGAAAGTAAGTTAGGCTATTAATTTGTTATTGTTGAGCTAGCAAGTTACTTATGCTCTAAAGTTTGTATATAAACAGTTTAACAGGGAACTAAGGATATACAGCTACTTTCTGCTCTCAAAATTCCCATGCTTCTCGTGTGTTCTCTCTGATTTTCTTTTAACTCCTTTGGTTCTTTACAATCTCTTAGATTGTGACACATGTAAATAATAGTCGGTCTAAATTTGGATATGATTCACTCAAGTATTATACTCGAAACCACTTATTGAGGTATCCCAATAGGAATGACACGTTACTCATGGCCATCCTTGCACCAGGGCAGAAAATCTTTAAGTGGATCAACTCTCACTCTTAATACTTATCATAATCTCTACATAAGGGTTTTAGTAAACTTTTTTGTTTCTTCTTTTGGAATCATTGTAATGCTCTGGTGGGACATATTCCTTTGCAATTAGTTGACAAACAATTTATTGATTCAATGTAAAGGAATATTTTTGAAAAACCTATAAAAAAAAAAGGAAGAAAATTGTCCTTTTTGGTTATAAATATATATGAAGCCCACAACTAAAGATGTTTTGTAAATTATATTTGATTTGACTAATTGGAGTATTTGGGTCAATAATGCAGCCATGATAATCCTTATGACTAAACCATCATGTCCTGTATGTATATGTGTATTTATTGACTAATCAAAGCCACTTTGCCTCTAATCAAAGCCACCCAATTAATTCATGTTGATACAATCTGAGTTGGCTTTTCATGTTTCAATTTTGCTTCTTTTCTTGTATTTTTTTTCAAAAAAAAAAATAATGGGTCAAAATTGCTTTTCCGTCAAAATGAGATGTATATTTGTAACAAGTTGTGAGACCAATTAGGGTTTGGAAATTAGGTATCTGATTCTCTTTTTCACTGCAAAAGATGAAATGGAAAAGTTTTCCTTTTTAGTTTTTTGTTTTGTTGTTTTTGGCTTTTGTGTCAAAACGATATGGTTCTTTCATTAAGCTCATGCTTTGTTTGGTTGGATGCAAAGCAAAATCAAATCTACTCGGATTATTACAACTTTTCTCTCTCTCCTTTGCTTTGGCTCCTATGAAAAGAAGTGAAAAGCTAAAATTACGGTGGTCCCAACAATTGAGTTTGAAAGGCAATTATAAGATTATGATTTCTCGTAAGCAGCACCGCCATTAATCCCATGCAAGGTGCTCTCTCTCTACGTTCTTTGATTAACGTGTCATGCATGAACGTCCTGTTACCTTTATAGATTTAATTGTACTAGCTGCTATTTAATTATTAGAGGCTTGGCTACCTAGCTACTCTACTTTTATGACCAACTTTTCTTTCAGGTTTAATATAATTCTGCTTTACTTTTTAAAACCAAATCTTCTTTGAAAATTAAAATAAGGGAAATTTAAGATTTCATTCCTCAATATTTTCATTATTATACAATAATCTCTATATTTTCAAAATTTTATTAAAAATTTCTCTAACTTTTGCCTCTGTTAACCACGGAAATAAACTTGTCTTATATGCTTCTCCTCTCCAAACTTGTCATCTTCTTAACTCGTTAACTTCATGTAATAAGTAAAATTGATTGTGGTTCTGCAGCTAGCTTTGAGTAATCTACAACGTAAGGATTACAAGAAAGGCCATAACGAGAGTCAACATCTCAAGTTATGCAACACATTTCCTTAAAGAAGTCCTTGAAATGCTTGCTGAGACCAAAATAAAAAAGAGAGAGAAAAAGAAAAGAAACGAAAGGAGAAGAAGAAAAAGAAAAAGAAAGAAGGGAAGCCTCCAGGTGTCGTACCATCCACGAAATAGGCCAAAAGTTTTGGCTTTCTCACCATTACATCTTTAGCCTATCCTATCAAAAAAGAGGGAAAAAAAAAAAAAGCAAAGCAAAGGAGATTAAAAAAAAAATACAAACTTCTCATGGCCGAAGATTGATTTTTTTTTTTTTTAATAATTATTGGCGGTTCAGAAACAAACTTTTAAAATCTTTAAAACTCTAACATAGTATTTCGTTGAGTTAAAATATTAGAATATTGTATCTGAGAAAATGGATTATAAAAAAGCTTATTAAGCAATAATTTTAAAAATAATATTTAAGTATTTTAACTGAGTTAAAATATTAGTTAATTAGTAATTGAAAGATCAGATTATAAAAAGTTATTTCTTTTAAAAATTTGAAACCATTATTTGAACTGTTATCCACTTCTAATACTGCTAACATATAGTACAAACAGATATTATCAACTAAGCTAAAAACTACTTATAACTTTTGATTAACTAAGCTAACTGAAACTAATCAATATTTGAACTCGCTCCAAATTTGATTAAAAATTAATTTAAATTACTAGAATCTGTCTCAAACTCGAGTAATGTTCGAATAATATTTGAACTCGTCTAATCTCATATATTTTAATTAATAATTTATATAAAAAAATATTTTTCATTTAATAATTTTTATTTAAAAATTTAATATTTTTAAAAAAATTTTAGTTTTTAATTTTTAGATAAAAACATATAAAAATTATAAATATTATTGTAAAATATATTTTTTATATTAAATTAATTATTTATGTAAATGGATTTAAAAATAAAAACTATATAAATAAAATTCAAACCGCTACGAATATTAATTTTTAAATTCGAATCCGTCACAAATTCAATTACAACTATTATAACTCATCTTTTAGTATTTTGTCCGATCATATATCTGAAAATGTTCAATATGTTGCCATACCTATATTTGAACGGTTATCCACTACTAAAATGTTATTATAAGAGTTAAGATTACCAAATATGATTTTTTTAATCTATTAAAAAAATAAACATTATCTTTATTAATATTATTATTAATATAATTATTTTAAAATTTATAAATAAATTGAAAACTAAAATAATTGTGCAAAGAAGAATAAAATAAAATAATTTATACATATAAATTGTGTAAACTTTCTAAAGTATAATATAATGGATTCTAAATCATGTAAATAAACTAAATTATTCGTAAGTTATTTGAGATTTAATCCGATAAAGTCTTTATCGGACTTAACTCGATAAAAGTTCTATCGAACTTGACTCGATTTCTAAACGAGTTATATTCAAATTTAATTTTTAGGCTTGTTCAAGTTTGAACTCTATAATATTCGACTCATTAAGACTCGTGAGCTCGGCTTGTTTTCGAATTAATGAGCAGACTTGCGAATAGTTTTATGAACAGTCTTATTAAGCAGACTCAGATTAATATCATAAGAAAATTAAACTCAAACTCTACATATATTTTCATGAGTTAAACCTAAATTTTTTAAAGTTTAGCTCTACGTAATTTAATCACATTTTAAAACTTACATATATTCATATTATTAAAATTTAAGAATTTATTATTTATGAATTTGTGAAATTATTTTTTAAATTAAAATTTATTATATATGTAAATAAATTAAATCGTTAGAAATTAAACTCGATAAAAGTTTGACTCGTCTAAACTCATTTACTAAACGAGACAAATTTAAACTTATTAACATTCAGTTCGAATTTGAAATGAGTAAATATCGAGTTCGACTCGAGTTTGAAAAAATTTTAACAAATTAAGTTTGAACTCTTCAAAATTTAATTTGATTCGATTCATTTATACTCTTAATTATATATCATATCAATATCCTATTTCACTGTATTTGTTTTATTGGTCAAGGAGTAACACATGATTATATAAATTAGAAAAGATACTCCATAGAATTTGATAAGAGAGCGAACGGAAATGAACCAAGAATGCCAAGCAATCCCCTTCCTCATGTGTTTCAAGTTTTCAATGGAAAAAGGCACCAATTTACTTTGTTTTTAGTAACACTCTTGCCATTTAAAAGTAAAATAATAAATAAAACTAATAAACAAGTAAGATAATAATAAATGATAAAAAGGGAAAAAAATTTGGAAAAATAGATTAATTATCCTCCCATTAAGACGGGATCGATATAGATGAAAGACAGGAATTGATTTTTTTTTTAAAAAAAAAAAGAAAATGAGGATATCAATATAGATTTTTAATAAAAAAAAAAAAAAAAGAACTCTTGTAAATTGTCGTAATATAGAAATGGCAGACAAAGAGTGGCGATAGGATTACAATGTCAACAGGAAATTGAAATTTACGCTGACGTCAAACATTTAATAATGCTTTGCTTTTTTTTTTTCATAACTTACTTTATACAAAATAAATAGTTATTTTCTTAAATAATTTAAATCAGCCGCTATTTAAGCCCTTCAACTCGCAACTGAACCCAAAAGAGAAAGAAAAGAGAGTTGCACAGCAACAGAGCTAGAGAGAGAAAAAGAAAGTAACGAAGAGAGATGAGCTATCGGAGACTTGCAAGAAACAAATAAACTTGAAACTTAGTCCGGCGGCGATAACGATGATGATAGCATACATAGAGAGATTCATCCACGAGAACGACACGGAATCTAGACAAGGTGACGACCTCTCCAACATATGCCAGTCTCTAGACCTCCAAGGCACCATCGACTACGTGGCTACCGGAATAGCTGCTAAAGATTTCGGTGGCTTATATTCTTTTAACCCATTAGCTATAATTAGGCCTGCCGGAGCCGATGACATAGCTATGGCGGTGAAAGCAGCTTGTCGATCACCCAATCTGACTGTCGCTGCAAGGGGTAACGGCCACTCAATCAACGGCCAGGCGATGGCCGAAGGTGGTCTGGTCATAGACATGAGGGCCACTGGAGAAAACCACTTCAAGATAGTGACAATGAATGGAGAAATGTTCGCTGATGTCTCCGGAGGGGCATTATGGGAAGATGTGCTAAAACGATGCGTTAATCTTGCTCCCAGATCGTGGACTGATTATCTGGGTCTTACCGTAGGTGGAACGTTATCTAACGCCGGCGTTAGTGGGCAAGCCTTCCGTTACGGACCACAATCGTCAAACGTGACGGAATTAGACGTGGTAACGGGAAAAGGTGACATATTGACTTGCTCTGAAACAGAAAATTCTGAACTCTTCTTTGGAGCCTTGGGTGGTCTTGGTCAATTCGGTATCATTACCAGAGCTAGGGTGAAGTTGCAGTCAACGCCGGACATGGTGAACATTTATTTATTTATTTATTTATAAATTTTCTTTCGACTCTTAATTAATCACTCTACTTTCTTCTTTGTGTTTTATTATGTTTTTTTATTAATTTATTATTGTTGTTGTTGTGATTAGGTAAGGTGGATAAGGGTGGTGTATTCCGAGTTCGAAGACTTCACCCATGACGCAGAGTGGCTAGTCAATCGTCCAGACGGCGTGTCGTTTGATTACGTTGAAGGGTTCGTGTTCGTGAACAGTGATGATCCAGTAAATGGGTGGTGTACTGTGCCCTTGGACCCAAGCCAGCGGTTTGACCAGACTGCCATTCCTCCAACCGCTGGCTATGTTCTTTACTGCCTTGAAGTGGCTTTACACTATCAAAACAGCGACCACCGATCGGCGGTTGATATGGTAACTAAATTCACCAATCACATTATCTCTTTCATTATTATTATTATTATTATTACTATTATATAATGATGTTCCTTTTGGCCTTTCCAAAATGACGTAAATGACCATGATTAACTAGGCTTCTATTCGTGTAGGTTGTGAACAGCTTGCTTGGACGGCTACGATTTGCGAAGGATTTGAAGTTTCAAGTGGACGTCGCTTACGTGGAATTTCTATTGCGTCTGAAGCGAGTGGAGGAGCACGCTAGAGCCAACGGGACATGGGACTCTCCCCATCCTTGGCTCAACATGTTTATATCAAAGAGAGATATTGCTGACTTTGATCGGATGGTGTTCAAGAAATTATTGAAGGAAGGCGTCGGTGGGCCCATGCTGGTCTACCCACTGCTGCGAAGCAAGTAAGTAACGCCCCCACCATAGGTTTGTAGTTTTCTTTTCCCCATTCATTGGACCCCAGCATCATAAATTCAGTTTGTTATTATTGTTCCCCGCAGTCATCCACGTGTTAGCTAAATAGGCTCTCAGGTTTCTCCTATGAAATTGACGAGGTTTAAACTAGCAGCCTCTCGTTTCAACACGTGTCTAGCATACCATGTCATGTAGGGCACACAAGCATTTGTCACCTTTAGAATGTGCATGTGTATGTCTATCAGCATATGACCCGAGTCCTCATCGTCTCATTTTAGATCGGGTAAGTCAGGAGCACTACGTCTTGTGTGCGCCAAGGAGCAGGCAATCAAAGCCGTAAAATTTTATAATACTTATAGGTACAGATTAACCTCTTTACGTCAGCTTAGCTTATAAGCAAAACGGAGAAATTCTAGAAATTAGTACCTTGTGGGACAAAGATACGGTGGAGCCCACATTTTGAAATTATCATAATCTGTTGAGATCTATCGGTTTAATTTGTTGGCAAGGCATTAGGTATTAGGTCTAACCATGAAACCAGGGGTATAACCGTAAATATACATGCTAACTGGGTCAGAAGTGCAAAAAGAGAAGGGCATCTGTGTCATTGTCAGTCATGCCGTTGGAGAAAACGACAAGGAGATTTATTGGCCAGCCCACCCTACCATGACACCATAATTTGTCTGGGCTCCAACAAGAAAGGATTTTTTTGGATCCTCTTTGCCGAAACTACCCTTGTAAGGGGCACCTCCTAACATTCTAAAGCCCGCAACGAGGTGCTGAGAAGTTGGCCTGAAAAGGGTAGAAAATATATGTGAGAAATCTTTCAAAGGAAATTAATTTGGATTCGTTTTGCTCGATATCATATAAAGAAGATAAAATCTTCTTGCCTTTTGATGTCCTTAGTTGAAAATAGAAGTGGTGGATATAGTGGCTTTTACTGAAAAGATCGACGTCCTTTTTCTAGGGAAAAGAAAAGAAAAATTTTATGGTTCAAGTTCGTTTCAAGAAGATATGATGGTATGGCTTTCGCCCAAGTTCTCGACATGTGACACATGGTTTCAGTTCAGTGGCTCAGTCACATTATATCAATCACCCATCCTCCCCATTGTTCTTTTTCTTTTTCGTATCCCATGGAATCCTATGTCCAATAGTGATGGGGCTTGGATTTCGAGTAAGCTTTGGTTTCAAATGCATACATGTCAACAGAGAAAATTCTTATCCAAATTGAATTTGTAGTATAAAACGAAAGTAAGATTCATATAAAATTTCACACTTTTACACTATAAATGCATATAGATTCGATATAAATAATTTTTTTTTTACATGAACATAAATAATTTCCATTATTTTTATATTGAACTAATAAATAAATCCCAAATCTTTGGTTATACAAGAGATTATATGTGTTCCTAGTGTTGTTGTGTATCAGGTGGGATGATCGGACGTCTGTGATGATACCAGCCGAAGGTGAAATATTCTACATAGTGGCATTACTCCGATTCACTCCACCATACTCAAAGGACCCTTGTGTTGAAAAGTTGGTATCTCAAAATCAAGAGATTGTCCAACTTTGCATGAAGGAGGGTTTTGATTTTAAACTATATCTTCCTCATTACAAATCTCAAGAGGACTGGAAACGGCACTTTGGAAATAAATGGTTAAGATTTGACAAAAACAAGGCCAATTTTGATCCCATGGCCATCCTTGCACCAGGGCAGAAAATCTTTAAGAGGATCAACTCTCACTCCTAGTACTTATCATAATCTCTATATAAGAGCTTTTAGAGAACAGTAAATTTTTTTTGTTTCTTCTCTTGGAATCATTTTAATGCAAGCTGGTTAATTAGTACTGGTGGGACATGCAACTTTGCAATTACTTGACAAACAACATATTGATTCAATGTAAAGGAATATTTTTTAAAAACGAAAAGAAAAAAAGGAAGAAAATAATCCTTTTTGGTTATATATATATATATATATTTGATTTGACTAATTGGAGTATTTGGGCCAATAATGCAGCCATGGCTAAACCATCATGTCCTATGTGTATATGTGTATCCATTAACAAAGGCTGAAATGGGTGTCTTTATCATGCAACTACTTGCTTCTAATCAAAACCACCCAATTAATTCATGTTGATAGAATCTGAGTTGGCTTTTCATGTTTCAGTTCCAGCAGGATTTTGCTTCTTTTCTTTGTTTTTTTTCTTTGAATAATAATTACTATAATTATTGCAAGTTGCAATTACAATGGACCAACACTGTTTTTTCGTCAAAATTAGATGAATATTTATAACAAGTTGTGAGACCAATTAGGATTTGGAAATTAGGTATCTGATTCTCTTTTCCATTGCAAAAGATGAAATGGAAAAGTTTTCCTTTTTAGTTTTTTGTTTTGTTGTTTTTGCCTTTTGTGTCAAAACGATGTGGTTCTTTCATTAAGCTCATGCTTTGTTTGGTTGGATGCAAAACAAAATCAAATCTACTCGGATTATTACAACTTTTCTCTCTCTCCTTTGCTTTGGCTCCTATGAAAAGAAGTGAAAAGCTAAAATTACGGTGGTCGCAATTATAAGATTATGATTTCTCGTAAGCAGCACCGCCATTAATCCCATGCAAAGTGCTCTCTCTACGTTCTTTGATTAACTTGTCATGCATGAACGTCTTTCTTACCTTTATAGATTTAATTGTACTAGCTGCTATTTAATTATTAGAGGCTTACATAAGTCCTTCATCCAAATTTTCCTCTGTTTTTCTAAAGGAACATAAAGAAAATGCTCTTACGTACTTCTCAGCTTATCTCCAAACCAAAATAAAAAGAGAGAGAAAAAGAAACAAATGAAACAAGGAGAAGAAAAAGAAAAAGAAAGATAGGAAGGTATCGTACCATCCACGATATAGGGAAAATAATGTTTTTTTTAGTAATAACTGGTCCATTTTCGTCATGGAACACCAAAGAAACTTTCGGCAATATTTTGCTTTTAGGAATTTGTTACCTTTGTGGCTCAAAGAAGTGTTTATGTTATTAAGCATCAATGGAGGAACATGCTGCACTACTCAGGTTTCATTAATAAAAAATCATTTGCCATACTTAAGAGATCTAAGGCTCCAACAAAAAATAATTAACGTTTGTTTCACCAAAAATATTTTTTATATTTCAACAGAAAATGATTTTCTAGTCAATGGAAAAATTAAATTATTTTAAAGAAAATTACTTACATTGTTTTTAAAAAAAAAATCATTTTTTACGCTTTAAAATTCTTATTAAAATCTCTCTGTATAAATTTATTAATATATTTTATTTTTTAAATTAAAATTAAATAATAAAAAATAAATTATCCTGTTAAAAAATATTTTTTATAAAAAATATTTTTTAAATACAAATTATTTTCTGCGGACAAATGAAGTCTTATACTATATTTTTAACTTTAAAAAACCACCGAATAGGTAAGAAGCATCAATACATTAATAAAAGAAAAAAAAATAAGAACTCACGAAGGAGAGAAAAATGAAATCCCATAAAAGAAGATAAGAACTGCAAAATAAAAAGAGATGAATCCAAAATTAGACCCAAAAAAATCAAATTCATTAACAACAACTTTTAAATAACAAATTGATAGAAATTGAATGAAAAGAATATATGATTGATGGAGGCAAAAATTATTCAGAATATTAAGAACGGATTTATAAGTCATGGCAATACCAAAAAAGGACGAAATTATAAGCCTTCTTTATAATAATTATGAACTTTCTTATTTTTTAGTAGAATTATTATTTAATTTCTAAATTTTATATATCAATATTTAGACTGATATATAACCCATAACATTTTACTTTGAACAAATATTTTATTTAATTAATTTAAAATTTATAAGACTAATTAAAATAAAAAAATCTCTAATAATTTTTATTTAAACCGTATTTACATGAATTCGTAATCTAAACATATAAAATTATTTTATATGAATGCATCATATATTCATATTATACAATTCGCATAAACCTGAAAGTAAGTATTTTTTTTGGGTAATGCTAAGGTGATTTAAATAAATCAGAAGTGAAGTGAGAAGTTATGGTGGAGGTAAATAATAGTATTAGCCAGTACAGCAACATGCAAGAAATGTTAAAAAAAAATAATAATAATAATAAAAAATTGGAGTAATGAGGGGATCTAGAGCTTTCGTAAGGAACCTGTAGTGTTAATATTGCAACTGCATATACTGTATAATAAATCTACTAATTTAAATTGTAATTATAAATCAATATTAATGATTTGAGAACACAATATTTAATTTTATTATTATAGTATAAAATAATAGTTTATTTAATTTTTTCGATAAATAAAAATAATTACTAAAATTGTAATTTTGTTAAACATTATATTGCAGTGGTTTGATTTTTTTAAAAGACTTGAAAATCATATTTTATTTTGTATACTCTTAAACTCTGCTGTTAATATTTTGTTAGCAAGAATTGTTTATCTCTCCTATTTGTGAGTTCATCAACCACAGAAGACGTGCCTCATTTCCTGCTCTACCTATTTATTCAAGTGAGAATTTTGATTTTTGGACCGTAAAAATGACAGCATATTTTAGAGCTCATGACTTGTGGGATGTGATAGATACTTGGAAAAGTTTCGGCACCTTTGTCACCAAATCCAACCTTGGCAGTGATGAAAGTGTCAAGAAATACTAGGCTTTAACTTTTGTTGAGACATGGAGTTTAATTATATTATAAACTGTATATCATATTCTACGGTTGCAAATTCAATCGATAGAAATTTTTTGAAAGCTATTTGTCGTTTTTGAAATTTTTCTAGACATATAAATATATAATAATTTTTTGTGTATTCTATTTTTGAAAATTCAGAGAAAAAGAAAATTCTAACTATTATAAACATAGCCAAATTAGTTAGTTAAATTAAATCTATGTGTTAGTTTTTTTTAAAGAAGAGTTTCAAGGGAATGAGATTGTAAAATCAGTAAAATAATTTAGTCTTAGTCTTAAAAGAAAATTTGAGATGATCAAAATGAAGGATGGTGAGTCCGTAAAAGAACCACTACATATTTATTGCAGTATGTAAAAACTTAAATCTTAAAAGTGCTAAACAAAACTTAAGTTGAAATTGATGTTGCCACGTAGGGATGGCAGGCGGGCGGGTTTTCGCGGGTACCCGATCCGCCCAAACCCTATTAGGACGGATTTGAGTATTTACAAAACGGATTTGGACGGATTCGGATTTGAAAAATTTTACCCGTCTCGGATTCGGGTAGGGTTCGGGGTTAGGTGATCGGATACCCGTTACCCGAACCCGATTAGCTATACTTCAAAACTAACCCTAAATTCCCTTATCCCTAATTCATTTTCTCATTTTACTCGAGCTTCTGCCTCTCTCCCCCCTTCCCTTCCCATAATTTCCAATCGACACCTCTCCCCCACTTCACTGCCGGCAGCCCAGTCGGCACCGGCGACATCTCCTTTCTCTCCCTGGGGACGATAAATCTTCTATCTCTCCAGTCGGCGATATCTCCTTTTCTCTCTCCAGTCGGCGATATCTCCTTTTCTCTCTCCAGTCGGCGATATCTCCTTTTCTCTCTCCAGTCGGCGATATCTCCTTTTCTCTCTCCAGTCGGCGATATCTCCTTCTCTCTCTCCAGTCGGCGATATCTCCTTCTCTCTCTCCAGTCGGCGATATCTCTCACTTCCCAGTCAACGCCTCTCTCCCCCACTTCCGGTCAGCGATATCTCCTTCTCTCTCTCATCTACTCGTTCCTCTCTCCTCCACTTCACTGACGACTGGAGACAACCCGTGCCTCTCCCCAATCGGCGTCAGCAACATCTTCTTTTACTGAAATCTCTTCGGGTATGTTAACTTCATTTTTTTATACTGCATAAACACATCAAAGATACATAGAAATAGTTTTTTAGAATTTATAGACTATTAATCTAATTATTTAGATATTGTTAAAAAATCTAACTATTTGCTATTTGGTTACTGTTGATTGTTAGAATTTATGGACTATTAATCTGATTTATGGACTAAAAATTGCTATTAAAGATTTTTTAGAATTTATAGACTATTAACCTGATTATTTAGATATTGTTAAAAAATCTAACTATTTGCTATTTGGTTACTGTTGATTGTTAGAATTTATGGACTATTAATCTGATTTATGGACTAAAAGTTGCTATTAAAGATTTTTAGAATTTATAGACTATTAATCTGATTATTTAGATATTGTTAAAAAATCTAACTATTTGCTATTTGGTTACTGTTGATTGTTAGAATTTATGGACTATTAATCTGATTTATGGACTAAAAGTTGCTATTAAAGATTTTTAGAATTTATAGACTATTAATCTGATTATTTAGATATTGTTAAAAAATCTAACTATTTGCTATTTGGTTACTGTTGATTGTTAGAATTTATGGACTATTAATCTGATTTATGGACTAAAAGTTGCTATTAAAGATTTTTAGAATTTATGGACTATTAATCTGATGATCTGATTATTTGCTATTTGGTCACTGTTAATCTGATTGTTAACTAGGTGAACTTTAGTGGTTATTTTAGTTTGTGGTTATGTATTGATTTGAATAAATTTATATGTTGATTAAGTTACTATATTTGTTCTTATGGTTATGTATTGTTTGCTAATACATGTTATTGTTCTTCATATTTAGGATATTTAAAATGTCAACGATTAATAATTCCGAAGATGTAGCGAGTTGTAAAGCTACTACTGTTTCTCAACCTTCTTCAACCACTCAGCCCGCTAATAGTTCCACCCATTCTCAATTGGAGCCATCTACACCAATCAATCCCTCTCATTCATTGCCAGCCGCTTCAAATCCAACTGTAAGTCTTCCTCCAATTAGCAATTTGGGAAAGAAAAGGAAGATGACATCAACTGTTTGGGATCATTTTGAAAAAGTCCATCATAGTGGGAATGATTGGGCAATTTGTAGTTATTGTAAAACAAGCCTCAAAGCTAATAGCAAAAATGAGACTAAGTCTTTGCACAATCATATAGAGAAATGTGCAAAGAAAGGCAATCAAGACATAGTCAAATGTCTAGAAAAGCAAAAGCAGATTTCTATGGATATAAGAAATGATGGAAAAGTGCATTTTGGAAACTTTACATTTGATCAAGAAAAATCAAGAAGGGAGTTAGCATGTGCCATTATATTACATGAGTATCCACTTTCCATTACTGACCATGTGGGATTTAGAAAGTTTGTTGCCAGCCTTCAACCACTCTTCAAAATGGTTTCTCGAAATAGCATTAAGAAAGATATTTTGAATATCTACGATGTTGAGTTTAATAAATTATACAAATCTTTGGAGAAACTCAAGAGTCGAATAGCAATCACTACTGATATGTGGACATTAAATCAAAAGAAAGGCTACATGTCTATCACAGCACATTATATTGATGACTTTTGGGTGCTACAAAATCGGATTTTGCGGTAAATTTCTTATCTCTCTATCTTTGTTATTATGAAGATTTGTGTTCAATAAGATTTAAATTGATGGATTATTAATTTTTTTCTTATTTTTATTATATAGATTTGTGTATGTCCCAACACCTCATACTAAGGAGGAGCTTGCCAAATATCTAATGGAGGCTTTTAGCAAGTGGAATATAGAGACCAAAATTTCTACAATCACTGTAGACAATTGCTCTACTAATGATGGTATGGTTTCTATTGTTGTTGATAAATTGTTTGGTGATCTTTTATGTGATGGGGCTGTATTGCATATGAGGTGTTGTGCACATATTTTAAATCTTGTTGTTAAGGATGGGTTGGCCACTATTGAGAGTTCACTTTCAAGGATTAGGGATAGTGTAGTATTTTGGGTAGCTTCTCCTCAACGAGTAGAAAAATTTGAAGAAATGGCTAGACAATTGAAGATTACTTGTACAAAAAAGTTGAGTTTAGATTGTAAAACAAGATGGAACTCAACATATCATATGCTTCAAACTGCAATTGAGTACAAAGATGTTTTTTCTAGATTGAAAATTAGGGAAAAAAGTTACAAGGATGTGCCTACTTATGATGATTGGGAAATGGCAAAAAGAGTTGCAGAAAAATTAGAAACTTTTCATAGCATCACTGAAATATTTTCTGGGAGGAAATATCCAACTTCTAATTGCTTTTTCATTTCGATTTGCCAATTGCGAAATTCAATAATGGAATGGATGAGTTCTGATGATGATGTTATAAAGTCAATGTCTGCTAGAATGTTTGAAAAATTTGAAAAATATTGGAGTGTGGTTCACATTGTTTTGGCTGTTGCTGTCATATTGGATCCACGGTACAAGATAAAAGTGGTGGAATACTATTTTCCAATGATTTATGGTGATAATGCATCGAATGAGATTGAGCAAGTTAAGGTTACTTGTTACAACTTACTTAATGATTACCAATCTCGAGCTTTCAAGCCAAAATCTCAAAGTTCATCTTCAGTTCCACCTATTTCAATTTCAGAAAATCAAGGTTCTTTGAAGAAAGACTTCAGTAATCTAGTTGCATTTCTTAACTCTTCTTCCACTAGTGTTCATGTGAAGTCTGAATTAGATCATTATCTTGAAGAGCCTGTTTTGCCATGGATGCAAGAATTTGATATTCTTAATTGGTGGAAGACAAATGGGATAAAATACTAGAGGTTTTTTGGTTGTACCTGTGTCTTCAGTTGCATCTGAGTTTGCTTTTAGTACAGGAGGTAGAGTTGTTAGTATTTATAGAAGTAGACTCCATGAAGATACTTTGGAAGCATTGATGTGCTCACAAAATTGGTTATGGTCAGAAATTGAAGGTAATTACAACAATAAACTCTTATTTTTATTTTTATTTTATTTTATTTTAATGTAAAGCTAATAAATGTTAATAATTTTTTCTATATTACTATGTAGCTGGTTGTTCAAATGAGAGTAAATCTTGTTTATGGGATGCTGAGGATGATGTGAATTAAATCATGCATTTCACAATTTTAATATGTAAGTTTGATTTTTATTTCTTTTTTTATTTCATTATTTTTTATGATAATGTGTATTATTTTGCAACTGTGGTATTCTAATTTTTCTGTATTTGTTTTTTTGAAGTTTTTCAAGCACAATTTGATGTTGGAGATTGAAATGACCGATTAAATATATTTTATGTTCAATCAATGTAGTTTAATGAACTTTTGGAACATTTCATTTGTTCAAAATGTTATGTTGGATAGATAATTGATTAATGGTTGTGTTATGATAAATTTGTAATATATTTATTTACTTTTAGTATATTTAAATTTCCTAATTCAAACTTGTTATTTGGGTTATAATATGTGAATTTTTAATTTTTTATCATTGAATTGAATTATAAAAATAGGGAGCTTGTTATTTGGGTTATAATATGTAAATTTTTAATTTTTTATCATTGAATTGAATTATAAAAATCGGGTTCGGTCGGGTTCGGGTAGTGTGCGGGTATTGCTAAACGAATTTGGAACGGGTACGGGTAGTAAAATTAAAGCACTAAACGGGTTTGGGACGGGTTTGAGAATTTTATATATAATCGGGTTCGGATTTGGGTACTCCCAATTTCGCGGGTACCCTACCCGTTGCCATCCCTAATTGCTAGATATTTTTTTGCTGTACCTGTGTCTTCAGTTGCATCTGAGTTTGCTTTTAGTACTGGAGGTAGAGTTGTTAGTATTCATAGAAGTAGACTCCATGAAGATACTTTGGAAGCATTGATGTGCTCACAAAATTGGTTATGGTCAGAAATTGAAGGTAATTACAACAATAAACTCTTATTTTTATTTTTATTTTATTTTATTTTAATGTAAAGCTAATAAATTTTAATAATTTTTTCTATATTACTATGTAGCTGGTTGTTCAAATGAGAGTAAATCTTGTTTATGGGATGCTGAGGATGATGTGAATTAAATCATGCATTTCACAATTTTAATATGTAAGTTTGATTTTTATTTCTTTTTTTATTTCATTATTTTTTATGATAATGTGTATTATTTTGCAACTGTGGTATTCTAATTTTTCTGTATTTGTTTTTTTGAAGCTTTTCAAGCACAATTTGATGTTGGAGATTGAAATGACCAATTAAATATATTTTATGTTCAATCAATGTAGTTTAATGAACTTTTGGAACATTTCATTTGTTCAAAATGTTATGTTGGATAGATAATTGATTAATGATTGTGTTATGATAAATTTGTAATATATTTATTTACTTTTAGTATATTTAAATTTTCTAATTCAAGCTTGTTATTTGGGTTATAATATGTAAATTTTTAATTTTTTATCATTGAATTGAATTATAAAAATCGGGTTCGGTCGGGTTCGGGTAGTGTGCGGGTATTGCTAAACGGATTTGAAACGGGTACGGGTAGTAAAATTAAAGCACTAAACGGGTTTGGGACGGGTTTGAGAATTTTATATATAATCGGGTTCGGATTTGGGTACTCCCAATTTCGCGAGTACCCTACCCGTTGCCATCCCTATTGCCACGAGTTATGATTTTTTTTGTCAATTAATGAAATTGAATTGACTAAAATGTTAAATTACTCCTGAATTATGCAGTGAGAGTTAAAAATATAAAATTTCATTTTTAGTCTAGATTTATCTGTAAATAATTATTAAATGGCCAAATAGATCCGATAAAATTAAATTGACTAAAAAAGCATACCTTACACTTTTAAATGCCAGTAATAGCCTTATTTGATTTTTTAATAATAATTTAGAGATAAATTTGGATCAAAGAATATAATTTGGCATTTTTTTAATCCCCTATATGTAAATTTAGTTTTTTAACCAAATTAAATTAAGGAATTAGCAATCAAAATTTTAGTTTCAATCTTTGAAACTTTAATTGATTTAGAGTCACCGATAGTTAAAATTAAATTACGATATAAACAACTTCTCGCGTCTTCTAAAGGGTATAAAAGGCAACTAAATTATGAAAAATTGTATAAATGTTAAAAAATTTTGATAAAATAAATTCAATTTAGATCTGCTTAACAAGATTGGCTAATCCAATAATTCAATGTCTAAGTCAATAATGGTAGCTATAAAAACTAATAATCAAAGATTGAGAATAGAATCTAATCCTCTAATTATAGGTGTGGAATAGAATTAGGATCCTAATTTTCTTATAGATAAGAATTTATAATTATAATTAATGTCCATACTCATTGAGTAGAATATCCACCCCTGTTCAATTTTTTTTTTGAGATCCTATAAATTTTTTTTCGCAGGATTATGTATGTTTTTATTATATTGTGATATTTGAAAATTGAACTTTAAAACTTCGTAGTGACGGTTGAAAGTATCCCCTAGGTTATAGGAATCTTTATTTCAATTAACATATTCTTGTGATATTAGATTTTTTTTAGAGAGTTGAGCTATGGTGGTACTATTATTATTTAGATTATTTAAAAATGTTGTGGACTGTGAGGGTGAGCTGAGCTCCCCAAATTGTTGAGATTTATTCACATGAAAGTCGGGTGAGTTTTCTCTCTTTCAGTATGTCTAGTTTATAGCATAAGTCTATTCATTTAATTTTTTGATTTTGAGCTTTTTTTTATGAGTGTTATTTGTAAAACGAGAGATAATAGACTTACTATGGGATTAGGGGGAGTTTTGAGCATGCTCAAAGTCTTAGTGTTGGTCTGGCCCAAAAATTGAATCATGATAAAGATGGTATCAAAGTTTAGACTTTAAAATTTTGAAAATTATATATAGTTGTCACATGCGGGGAATAGGATTATTATTTGTCCTTGCTTGCAATTGTTGCTTCCGAAAAAAAATTATGCATTAATACAATCATCTAAATATATATATATATATATATATATATATATATATGTGTGTGTCATATATTTAGATTTCTAAATATTGTAGAATGTTATTTATATGGCTTTAGTATGTATAGTTAACTTTGTGCACATTTACTTTTATATTATAAAAAGATGGAATTAGTTATAGAATTTCTTAAACATTTGACTGATATCGGTTAATGGATAAAGGATCTCGTGTTTATAGGTGTAATGTGAATCTATTAGATTATATCTACTAATGATAACTTTTCATAAAATTCGATCTATTCAGGAGATTGTGAGTCTTGATAAAATATCGAGTGATTCGATATCCTGGACTTCGTTATTATGAGTGAGATTTATGCTATCACGTGTCAGTTTATTAAACTCTTGTTACATGATTCTGTCATATGATGACAGCTTATGACTTATATTGAACACCATAATTATTGAATCACTTTTATTTTTATTCATTCTATATTATAAGTATTTTTATGAGATGATAATTGATTATTAATTTTCTAATATCTCTATATAATATATTAGCCCTAAAAAAAATTTAATACTAATATAGCATGGATGATAGATTGTAAAACAATATAAAGTTTATTAATTTAAATAAGCATGCAGATTGGATATTTTTTCATATGAATTAAGGAAATATTCTTAATACAGGTACAAGTAATAAATTTCACATTTTTTTCTAATATATTCTCCATTCATATTATTTAATTATTAATTTAAATTTATAATTAATAAATTTTAACTTTTTTAAATATTAGATAAAAATATATTTAAAATCTAATCAACAAATTGTTTATCTAAAAAAATGACTTATAATTTGAGATGGATAGAAAAAGAAATTGAACCTATTTTTGTTAGATAAATGGAGTAAAAAATAAAAATAATTATTAATTTGCACCATGCCCTCGAATTTCCATGCAATCTTCACAAACAAACCTCCTTCGGATTAAGAAAAATGTCCAAACATTCAACGCTCCTCGATTCATGTCGACCAATCTCTCTCAAAAATATCTAGCATTTGTAGGGTTCTGCATTTTTTTGTGATTTCATATAAGCTATCCCATGTAGAATAGTAATCTACTACAACTTAAACATGTGAATTTAAAAAAAAAAATAACTATCAAGCAATTTTCTTTCTTTTCTATCAGTGCTGGGTTAATTATATTCTAATTTCTAAATTTTAACATAATTAATTAATTGATTTTTATATTTTTAAAATTAAATACGTAAACCTCTCTATAATCAATACATCTAAATTAGAGATTTTTCTATTTCGTTAATCAATCGGTCAAAAAAAAAATAAATACTTTAAATATTTAAAATATCTTCATGAACATTTAAATTGTTATCGATGTAGGTGAAACATTTTATATTACGTAAATTATACTTTAATTTATGAGTTTTAACTTAATTAACATATCAATTTTTATATTTTTAAAACTGAATTTTTAAATCCGTTCATATTTAATTCGTCCAAAATTATAGTTTTTTCATCCATTATAAATATTAGTTCAAAACTAGTGAGTGGTCAAACATCTCAAAGTACAATTTCTTCTTAAAATAGTTTTTATAGAAATTTATAACTTATTTAATGTTATTTGATACGACTTAAAAATAAATAAAATTATAAATATTTTTTTAAAAGTTTTGAAGTTATTGAATACTAAAGTATTTTAATAAATAAAAATTGAAGGAAAAAAAATATTAAAAATTAATTAAATAAAATAAAATAGATAAACTTTAATAACGAGAGAAAATGGATAAAACTTTATCTTCTTAATATTCTTAATTTGAAAAGAGATAATAAAAATATTTTCATACTTTTAATTATAAAAAATGAATAAAAGAATCATAGCCTATATAAACTAATTATATAAAAATTTAAGTGTTTAATTTTAAAAATACAGTAATTGATATAATAATTATACTAAAATTTAAAAATTAAAGTATAGTTTATCCATTTAAAAATGATATTAAAGATATTTTTACACTCGGCAAAAATGAATAGAAATATATAAATTAATTTATTAATTATATTAAAATTTAAAAATTAAAATATAATTATTTCATAAGCGTTCTACTTCAGTGGCTTTCCCTACACTTACATTGTGCAAAAAGTAATATCCTAAAATTTTCCTAACGTTGGACCCACTATATGCTCTCCTGCATATCACATCTCATAACTTCCTAGGAAAAGAGCAGGATTTTTTTTTCTGAAGATAAAATTGCATTGCTTAGAAAATTAAGTCCTAAGATGTGCTAGCAAGGCTAATAAAACAGCCGAAAACAATGGAGTTCTGAACGCTTACAAGAAAGGCCCAAGAAAAATGAGGCCCAAAGCCCTAAAAAGAAACCCTAACACAGTGACATTGCGGAAAAGCTTGAGGACCGCTGGTGATGAGGAACAAGGAGCTGTCGCGTGATTGAGCAGAAAATAAATGTGAGGATGTGAAGAGAAGAAATGAAAGTTTTATCATATATGGGTCATGTTCCTACGGAGGCAAACCTCGTTTCTGTATGGGAGCTTGTTGATTTTCTTACGTCACTAAGAGGCCTTTCTCTGCCTCTTATCTTCGTCCGGATATGAGTCATATTCTCTCCTGTCAGGTGGAGCGTACGTATTTTTGTGTGTTGTATTGATAGTTGCAACGGTGCATTAATAGAGTTTTCTTGGCTGCGCTTTTCGATCTACGCTTTGCATGTGCTTCTGTATTTTGGTTGCATGTTGAAAGCTTCTCAGTCTTGTTCTCAACCTTGTCTTCTCTTACTATGTTGAAAGACAATATGGTGGTGGTTTGAGGGAGAACTTAAAAAACGCATCACTACCATCTTAGTCAATACCTTCATATATGAGTTTCAAGCTTTATTTGACCACTAGAAGGAGATTGCCAGGGTACATCGTTCTAGTCATGATGGTACATCTACTTCCCCTCTTGGATCTATGGTTGCATGTTGATGCTCTGAGATCTAAATAATAGGGTTTACAGTAGTTGTGTCAGTATGGCTGGAGTGAAGGGTGTTCCTCTCCTTGCTTCTCTGCTACAGTGCCACCTGCCTCTGTCACGCAGGTCCATATGTACGAAAGCGTCAAACGCCCTCTCCATGCCAGACAACCATTTAATTCCCCCTGGCGCGCATGCGGGCAGAGCTGCGAAGTGACTGGGCCTACTGTCCTTTCTCATGTCACCTCACCGGGCTGAGTTTCTTCCTACCGGACCTGGGCTTGTGAGTGACTCGGCCTGCTCCGCACGTCTTAGTCGGGGCTGAAGATGTTGGACCGGTCTGCCGGGGTGGCTTCATGGGCGTTGGGCCAGTACTGCCTTCTTGGGTCCGGCCTCATTCTGGGGTGGTGAGGCCCAGCGGTCATTAATTGCCCTATGACCTCCTCAGCAATTATTGCATGACTGATGAGGGGGTAAATCCCTAGGTCTCATTATGACCGCGCGGTCCAATGACGGCTTCCATCAAAACTTCTCTTCTTTACTTTATTGTTTTCAAAATTCAAATCCTCCCAAATCTTCACAGAACCCTTCCTCTCCTTCTGCTTTCTGCGTGCTTCATTTCTTTCGTCTCCCTGCCAAAACCGTCTTCAAGGTACGTTTCTCATACTGCAATGGACAGTCCCAGGCTACCCAATGTCATGAATTTAGAGTCTAACGTCACCCCTTCCTCTCTTGCAAACTTCTTTTCTCGAGAGTACCTGGATACTCCTCTTTTTCGCATCCGGGCTCTCCATCATAATGAGAGGATTGTTCTTCCCGATCCTCCTCCCTCTGGTCTCATTGACTCCCAGAGGGACCGTAGCCTAGTCTTTTTCGTTAAACAATGCGAGTTTGGCTTAACTTTTCATTTCTCTCCATTCTTTGTTGAGGTCTTCCAGTATTTCGGCATAACTCCTAGAATGTTTGCCCCTAACTCGGTCTTGTTTATGTGTTCCTTTAAGTTTGTCAGTCTGAGTTGGGGTTTTAATCCCGCAGCTCATTTGTTTTCTACCTTCTTTCACCTGGTCCGTGCGAGTCAGGGCTTTTACTACTTTGCTCCCCGAGGAGGGTTGTCCATCTTATCGGGGCATAAAGATTCTATCAAAGGCTGGACAGAGGGGTTTGCCGTGGTAGAGCTGAAGGGAGGTCCTGGGTTGTCCTGGCAAGTGGATCTCTCCTGGAGGGATGTGCCCTCGGGCTGCAATGACCTTCCTCAGCTAACCCTCTCTGAGCAAATCGGCCTTCTCAAACTGACTTCTGTTAAGCGGAAGTATGATGTTGAGAAGTGCATGTTTGTGTCCAGTCTTCAGGACTACAAGGACGCAGGTATTTGCCTTGTTGATGTCTTGTCTTGTCTTAATTTTGTTTTTCCTTGGGTATATTTTTAACTCGTTTGATTATTTTTGTTTTTTGCAGCTTCTGAGCTCCCCATGGACAAGATCAAGCCACCAAAGAATTTTGTTCTGTCTCGAGAGAGCATGAGAGCTGCTCTAGACGCCTTCCGGGCTGATCTGTTCGTGGCTGATGCGACTTGGTAGGTCGCCCAGGTTATTTCTCCCAGGTCGGCTGGCTGAGTTGTTCCTCCTTCCTCGGGCTCTTCTCGCACTCTGGTGCCAGGCTTTAAGGACTCTCAGTCGGGGGCTCCTAAGGCCTCTAGCCGCAGCAGGTGTCATTCTTCCTCCAGGTCTCCCCCGACTCCTAAGTCCAAGCCGGCTTCAGCTCCGACCTCTCAAGAGCTTGCAGTCATTGAGGAATCAGCCAAGGGCGCTCTGACCTCTCAATTTCCCTATCAGGGGGCAACCCTAGTAGGTCATCCGAAAAGACATCCGAAAATTCTCTAACCACAGAAATATTGTTCACACTAGGACTTTCTAGAGATATTTCCCTCACTAATGCCAAATAACCTTGACAACCCCGCCTTAACATCTTTCTAGCACTAATAGCAGTCACCAGGTTATAAAGCGCCACATCTCTAGTCCCATCAAAACTGAACTCCTCAGTTCCAGGAATGTGAAAGATGACTTTCTTATTCCTACAATCCAATGAGGCATAATGATTGGACAACCAATCCATTCCGAGAATGATATCAAAATTCATCATCGGAAGAAGAATCAAGTCTATAGAAAGATCCTTATCATCCACTTTAACTAGACAGGTTGGAAAAACCATATTGACCTCAAAAGTGTCATCCATAGGAGTAGCCACTTTTAAAAGATATTCTAAACTTTTAAGAGTTAACCCGAACCTCTTTAAAAAAGTTGGAGAAACAAATGAGTGTATTGCACCTGGATCAATTAAAACACATGCCTTAAAAGAGTGGACTCGAAGAATACTTGATACCACAACATTAGATGCTTGTGCATCTTGATGGGTGAGAGTGAAGACTCGAGTCTGTCCTCTGCTGGATTGCATAGAACTCTGCATTTGACCTCTAGCAGAAGATCTACGGCCTGAATTTTGGCCTCTAAAACCCCAGCCTTATTGGCCACTAAACTGAATGCTGGCAGATCCAAATGCACCTGAGTATCCACGTCGAGCTATATTGGCCATAGTACTCTACAATCCTAACTGTTGTCCTCTAAAAATAGGACATTCCCTAGAAAAATGACATTGCTAGCCACATTTAACATAACCACTGGTTTGCATGAAGCAAGGGCCTTGGTGAATATGACCACACTGGGGACATGGTACATTAGTTGATCTTGATCTTGACCCTGCACTACTCTGTCCAGAATTCTCCCCACTATTGTTAGAGCTATAACCTTGTTTATAACCTCTACTCTTGTGTCTACGTCCCCCTTATTTAGATTGTCCAAAACTAGTTTTATGACTATTCTGTCCCTCTACTTTATCCTTCTTAGGCTTGCCATTACCCTTGGCCTCATATCTCATTTCCACCTAGCACGCCCTATCCACCACAGTATCAAAAGGGTTGGTCTGCTAACACAGCTAAGTTGGCATATCTTTTGTCTAGTCCTTTTAGGAATCTCTTCACCTTCATTGCCTCTGTAGCTATAGCTGTAGGGGGATACCTGCTCAATTCTAAAAACTCTATATTATACTCATTAATTAACTTAGCATCTTGTTCAAATGCCCACTGTTGATTATCTCTGAACCTCTCTGGTACGAATCTATTAATAAACAGTTCTGAAAATTGAACTCAAGTCATATCCTCAATTCTTGGAATAACATAGTCTGTCACCCATTGACTAGGGATTGGTCTCAACACATGTTGTGTACATTCAATTAAGCGTCTATTAGTCAGTTGCATCTCATTCCTATAACCTAGAGGATACCCTCAATAGTCACTGCAGAGTTATAGAGTTAAAGTTTCAAATATCAAAATATAATAAAAATGTACATAATCCTACGAGAAAGAATTTGCAGGTCGACTCTCAAAGAAATACACCTGTCATCTGAAAAAAAAAATTGAACAGGGGTGAGCATTCTACTCAATGAGTATGGATATTAATTATAATCATAAATCTTATAATTGTCTAATACTAATACAATCCTACTGATAAAAATTCATCAATCAATTAATCATGCAATCTTCCCACAAGAGAATAAATTGGAGCGACTCATGCACTGATCCAAAAGTAAATATTGGAAGTCGACCCCATATCATAGCTCTCTCAATCCAATACATTCACTCAAACCATTATGCACGAGTCAGCGAAATACAGTGTTGTACCTACCCTGCAGTGGCGAGAGTCAGCATAATATAGCATCGTACCTACCCCGCCCATCTATATCCTCGAGAGTCAGCGAGATAATATGGCGTACCTATCCCGGGAATTCATATCCATCTATGTATATATATATATAAAAGCTCCAACTTATCTCCAAGGCAGCTCAACACAAAAAAACATAATGCAAAGAGTAGTGGATACTCCTAACATATCAACTAGGTATATAATATAAGTGATGCATGAGCATATTAGATAAATATAAATGTTATTGGATTTTCAAAGATAATTAATATTCAGCTCACAAAATGGGGTGACTCGTCGTCTAACGGTCTTACTGGAGAGAAGATAGTTTATTCAGATTATCTATATAAAGCCATCAAAACATTATCAAAGACAAACTACAAGAAAATAAATAAAGTGGCAAAGATAATCTAAGCTTATGATGAAATTTCAGTAGAGTCTCTCCTATACCTAGGATCTAACCTCCCTGCAAATAAACACAATTTGTCTATCTATACAAGCACAATGGTCTCATGCTCGCAACACAAAAATATATTATTCATCCGACGCTTATCAAAACTATCCAATTACTGCTTCTTATAAACTTTTGCTCATGTGTCTTAATATCTCTACAATCCAATAAAATGCTAAAAGCCTTTTAAAAATTCTACCAATATTCTCTAGAGTTTTCAATAATGATATCTTATCATAACAATTGATTTTACTCTATTATATCCTACCTAAGATACTTGATAATGCATGAACCTAAATATCAACATTATAGTAAGATGACAATTTTGAGTTTAGGCTTACCAAAGCTAATTTTGATACTTGTAAAGCATCCGGAACGTCTAAAAATGATGAAAAGGACTATAATATTGACCTTTTTTGAGGATCAGTCCCGGAGCCTACACGTTCGGACTAAAATTCCAGTCCCGAGTGCCGATAGAATTTTTCCAAAATAAAGGTACCTACACGAAGCTCATAATATCACAAATATGAATATAATTTTATTTTATGAAAAATATGACTCTAAGAGCCTGAAAGCTCACTGTCAAGTTATGGGTTTCTAAAATTTTTCGGTGTGGAAAAATTATGAGATTGGTGTCTACATAAAGCTCTTTATGATTGTAACACGCTGGTGGCTTCAGATTTTCGATAGGATATCTTGTAATACCCGGCTAGACCCCGGCATCGAAATTCCTACTTTCCGGCGGAATCTCCGTTGGAATCCGGAATTCTCGGATGTCGGAGCCTTCTAGAAGGGTAAAATAAGGTTTTCATAAAATGTTTTTACATGTTTTTATGGTTTTAATGAAGAAAGAAATTGAGTTTTGAAAGAAAAAGTCATGGAGGAAAAATCCAGGTTCGGTCGCCGAACCTCATGTTCGGCAGCTGAACATTGGGCTCTTGCGGAAGCACCTTTGGCCCCCGAAGGTGGTCTGGCCAGCCACCTATAAAAGGCCCCTTGTTTGAAAATGGGCGAGTTTTCTCTCTCTATTTTCGGGCATAGGTGAGATTTCGCCCTCCTTTGGTTGATTTTATGTTTTCCCTCAATCCTTCAAGTTTTTGATGAGTTTTCACCTTTGTTTTGAAGATTTTAAGCTAAGATCAAGGTTTTGAAGCTTGGAGACCCCCAGAGCTCGATTTCTCCCAATCTCCAAGTTTGGATCACATCTCCTCTCGATCTTTAAGAGGTAAGTGTAGATTCTCGCCTTCTTTTATGTTTTAAGTAAGTTTTAAGAAGGGGTTAAGGGTTTTAATGCATGTTTAGGCTAGTAGTAAAATGTTAGGGTTTATGTTGCTTTTTGTTAAATGTATGAGAAATGTGATGTTTGTTGGGGTATAGGCTAGTTTTATACCCCTATATGCTTGATGATGTGTTTATGCATGCTTTTGAGTGTTGAGTATGAGTTTGGAGGGTTTTGGGAGGCTAGATGAGAGAGGCAGAATCGGGTTCTGCCATTCTGGAGAACCCAAGTTCGACCGCTGAAGCCATGTTCGGCCGCCGAACCTGCCTGTGGAGGCAGCTTTAGGCCGCCTAAACTCACCCTCGAAAGTTTGGACTTTCGGCTCTGGAGGGGAGTTTCAGCCGCTGAACCTGCCCCCAAAGGTTAGTGACTTTCGGATCTGGAGGGAGCTTCGGCCGCCGAACCTGCTCCGGAAAGTGTCTGACTTTCGGATCTGGAGGGACCTTCGGCCGCCGAACCTGCCGCCGAAAGTCCCCTGCCCAGTCTTCCTTTGCTTGTTTTGCATGCATGTTTCATGATGTTTTAGGGGGTTTTTGGGGAGTTGTTTAGAGTCATGTTAGAGTATGTTTGGTCTCTCATTTGAGTCCACCTGTGTAGGATCGAACCTGAGGAACCGAGGTGATCAGCAGTGAGATAACTGCTTCAGAGTTAGTTCAGAGTCAGCCAGAGGTGAGTAGAACATAACTCTTTTATTTTTAAAGCAATCAAACTTTTTAAGCATGTTCATGCATCATGTATATGAAATAGGTTGGATGCATTAGATTTCACGAATATGCCGCATTGCATAAATGGTTGTTGATGTGGATGGACAACAGGACGACCCATTAGCCCTCTAGATATTATATCATGTAATAGAAGTCCTGAGGAGCCCCACTGAGGGCTGGGCACAAAGTACAGGAAAGACCAGGTGTGGCCTGCACTACGCCCCTGGCACAGAGCTTATGTTATGTAATAGAAGTCCTGAGGAGCTCCACCGAGGGCCGGGCACAGAGTAGAGGGATTTTTGGGTCAGTCCATCCATGATGTGAATTGTTTGTGTTGTGATGCAATCCATGTAAGCATATGTTTATTAAATTGTTTTCACTGTTCTGCTCACTGGATTTTTGTAGCTCACCCTTCTCCCCTAACCCCCAGGTTTGCAGGAGCACAAGTAGCTATGGGAAAGTCAGCAAGGCTATGTTTATGTAATAGATTAGTAGTGGACATGTAATGTAAAATGGTATAATGTAATGTAATGTAGAGAAATATTTTATGGTTTAGTATTGTGCTTGGCCCTAACAGTAGTGGTAATCCCTTTTTGTACATGATCTTTATGAAATATTCTAATGATGATATATGTTGAACCAAGTTTGATGTATTAAATGTTGACCCAACTGGAGCATTTGATGAGGGCTCCAGTATGGGGTTTTTATGTTTACAGTTATGATGCATGCACAGGTTAAGCTTGGTATATGAAAAGTTTAAAGTTTTTATGAAAATGTATGATCATGTATGGGATTTATCAGGTATGACAGGATGTATGTTAGGCTTGCTACGGGTTCCGGCGACCTTAAGTCGATCTGAATCCTAGCGCCGGTAGCGGTCCGGTTTCCGGGTTGTTACATATCTGGTGTGGGAGAAAGCTTGGAGAGAAAATAAAAGAGTCATAAATTTTGGATACTTGATTCGTGCAAACCAAGCGACGATGGTGGACAATCTTAGTATCTATGTAAAAATCGTGAGGAGAGGAATTTAAAGAGACTAATCTTGCTTGAAATAGTAGTCGGGAGAGGGAGAAATCAGAGAGAGAGAGAGAGATGGTAAAGAGGAAGGAAAAGAAACCACGTGTCATAGGCGCTTTTGAGTCACTGTGCCTATACGACACTTGGACAGGCCCCTACGAGGTTACAGCCTGCCAAATTTAGACTATTGAGGAGTCTTGCCACGCTGACTGGTTTTGCCCTACCTTGGGCTCATTAGGGGGGCGGCTCCAGCCCCCGACCAATGTATGCAGGAATGGTGATCCCACACACAAAGGCCCTTTCGAGTAACTCCCTAACTAATCTTCACGGCAACATCTTCTCCAGCATGCTGTTACACATCTCCAGAATTTATGGACGTGACAACTCTCCTCCACTCAAACCATGATCACCCTCGAGCATGTCTGCAATTAAGCACTTTGATCTCAGCATCGTTTCTCCGAAGTGATGCTCCTCCACTCAAGCTACTAGCGCAACGAGCCAAAGGGGACGTCCCAGTCCCATCGGAACACAGGCTTCATCTGCCTTGGCCCACTCTTTGAGGCACCCGAAGAACCCGATCTTCACTCAATATTTTTGTCCCGCAACTTGTTCTGGATACTACCTTTACTTAATGAGTCCGATATAACATCTCGGTGCACGCAGCGTCAATCATTGCTCCCCTCCACCAAGAAAGCTTAACTCAACTACGTATATAGTCACTTTATTGAATCCCCTACAGCATGAAAGACAACTCCTACACTCCTCTATTCTTTTAGGATCGTCGAGCAGAATGGCAGTGCGTGCCATGTTGCGTGCACTTTGCTTGTGACGTGCTTAATTTAACAATTCTCAAATAATCTAAATACACTTGCTGTCGGCTAAGTCCGAGAATACAGTGATTACAATATTAATAACTAGATTCTGCCCCACTTTTATTTTTTAAAATCGATTTTCATTACGCTGATGTGTAATTGATTCCCCTAAAACATTTTTAAATTATTATTCAAGTCAAATATTTTTAATCTTATCACTCGAAAACTCTAAACATAAGTTATTGTCCAATATGATTTTATCTGTAATTAAATGAATTCAATTTAAACTTAAAATTAACCGACTTAGATTGAATATGTTGAAATTGATTGATTTTAATTAAATTTTTAGTTTCTTATACCCTAAAGTTTTAGGGAGAAAATTTTTAAAATTTAGAAAAAACTATAATATGATCTCCATTCCTCATAATTTATAAAATATCATACTCATTATGGTCAGGAGACGTGTCTATGGTCCAATCACATTTTAAGCTAATAAAAAAAATCAATTTCAACAAAGTCAAGGTGACCGAATACGATTTAATACGATTTAATACGATTAGAAGATAAGTGCAAGTTATCTGTACAATTTCCATTTATGATGACTAATAAAATTTCAGACTCATTATAATCAAGATATGTGTCTATAGTTTGAATATATTTTAAGCCAATAAAAAAAAATCAATTTTGACAAAATCAAGTAGAATGAATATGATTTGATACAATTAAAGAATAAGTGAAAGTTACCTGTACGATAGTCAGCTCATTTAGTTCCTCTGAAATTTTAAATGTGTGTATTGTACATTCGACTGATATGACGCAAATGAAAGGATAAATATAAACTCACCGCTCTATATTTATTAGCCAATGTGTGTATTGTACATTCGACTGATGTGATGCAAATGAAAGGATAAATATAAACTCACCGCTCTATATTTATTAGCCAACTACCTACCGAATTTTAATTCGATCAATTCTCTAAACTGAAATCATCAATTCTGACCAATGATAAATATAAATATACTTTGATTTATTTCATTTTATGCAGTATTTTTATTACTATATTTTTTTTTAAAGTGTAATAAAAAGTTTACACTTTAGATTAAGAGACAACTAAATAAATGTCAAAATTTAATAACATTATAATTTTTACAGGAGACTGAATTCAAGGTTGAAAATATTGAAAAAGTAGCAACAAATTCAAGAAAAATAGCTAATAATAGTAGTTAGTATAGAAAATAGACTTAGATTAAACTTTTTAATGGTAGGTTAAAATGTAAGATAAATATTGAGATTTATAAATAAAATGGTTATATTTCCTTTGCATTGGTGGTAAGTTGTATAGAGAGTTTATGGGTCGGTTTAAGTGATTTTATAGAAGGTATGATATTTTTCTTGGTCAGGTGAAACTAATGCCTTTAAAAAAATCATTTTTTATCTAAAGAATAGAAATGATAGTATTGGGGATATTGAAGTCGATATTGAAGATATGTTAAATGTTTTTGTATCTTCAAAATATGGTGGGTTTGAATTTGATAAGGTAATTGAAAATTTTAATTAAGTTAATCTTTCTTTTAGGATCTAATTAGAAATTATCCTTGATTTCGAGATAAACTAATATGGGTGTGATCTGGTAAACTAACAGTGACAGAGACTTATACAAAAAATTAGAACTGAAAACATTATTCATCCGTTGTAGTCTAGTTTGTCAGGATACTCGGCTCTCACCCGAAAGACCCGGGTTCGATTCCCGGCAACGGAAGGCTTATTTTTTCCACACATACAGTTAAAGGCGAGGCCTTGCAAGAAGGTGTAAGGTTATAAAATATTAATATCAAAGAATCGGTAAATAACGAATGGTCCTTGAAAGTTGAGTTAATCACTAAAAAATTGTATTATTTTTAAAATTTTTATAATTACACCCTATATTAATTTAATTATCAATTGAATCATAAATTTTATATATTATCTCAAATGTATTCTACCATTGTTTTTGTGTGGTTAGTGTCTATTTTGCTTAAAATTAAAATTTATAATAATTAAAATATTTGATATTATTATTATATTTATTTTAATTTTATCAATAATTTAAATATACTATTTTATATCAATAATTTAAGTATAATAATTTATAATAATAATAATATAATTGAAAATGTTTTATAAAAAAGTTATTTAAAAAATATATTGTAAGAATAGAATTTAATTGATCATTAAATTAATATATAGTGCAATTGCAATTATATTGTTAATTATATTTTATTTAAAAATTTTTTACTTTCAACTATATTGTTAATTATGTATTTTTTTAAACTATAATAATATTTAGAATAGAATTTAAAAAAATAATTTAGGAGATAAATTAATTCGAAATTAAATTAATATGTGATAAAATTAAATAAATATATTATAATAATAATATAAAATTTTAATATTATAAATTTTAATTTTAGATAAAATGATTAAAAAAACTCTAAATTTTAAAAAGATTACAATTATACTATAATGTTTTAAATTTTTATCAATTATACTATAAAATTTGTCGACGTGGCAGATGAAGTAGCAAATCCGTTAGACACTAACAGTAAAAGTGACTGTGAAATACATTTAAAATAATATATAAAGTTTATGATTTAATTAATAATTAAATTAGTATATGATAAAATCATAAAAATTAAAAAATGATATAATTTAAATAATATAATTTAGTATTTACCAATATTAGAATATTTTTTAAGATAATAAAAGATTTTTTAAAATTTAAAAATATCAAACTTGTGTTCCTGAGAAATTGAGGATTTTTAAAATAAGATTTTTTTTATGATTTTTATAAACTTTTAAGGACCAGCAATTTCAACTCACTTTTAAATATCATAGCAAATTGTTTAAATTTTAAAATATTTTATTTTTATTTTAAATAATAAAATATTATAAATTATATCCTATAAAATTTTATTTTATTCTATCTCTTTCTAAATAGAGTGTAAATGGCTATAAGAATAAAAAAAAATGTCAAGGTCAATAAGTAATTATATTAAAAGTAATATAAATTTATATTAACAGCTTGAATAACTATATTTCAATATAAAATATAATTTATGTTTCTTTTTTAAAATAAAATTATAAAATTATAATTGTGTTATGATTATATTTGTAATTATTTATTTCTTATATGATTTCTAATTATAGTTTTGTTGAAGATAAATTTTGAATTACTTATGTTAAATATTATTTAAATTTAGTCTAATTTAATATTAATATAAAACAATAATCCCCTAAAATAGGTTATGTGTTGACACTTGAATACAAGACCCGTAGTAAGAATCTGATAGAACATATTTTAGTCCATTTTATCACTATGTTCTTGATGTTTATTTACATCTTTTCTGCTTAATTTTGTGGTTTTAATCATGTTTTGCAGATATTAGGTGTAAAGATACAATCCGGAGAAAATGCTCTTAAAACTACCAAAAAGTGCCAAATATGGAAAGTGACAAAAAAAGAAAGTTTTCAAATAAGGAAAGTTTTCAAATAAGGAAAGTGCAGAAGTAAAAGCAAATAAGGAAAGCTCAGTCAAAAGATTATTTAAAATTTAAATCGCAGATCTTTCTTTCCTTATTCAAAGATGTGCACACACTGTAGCAGTCATTAGGGGTGAGCAGTATTCGGTTCAAACCGAAAAAACAGATCGAATCGAACCGATTTAAAATTTTGGTTCGATTTTTTATATATTTCGGTTCGGTTCGATTTTTAATTTCAAAAATTTTGGTTATTTCGGTTCGGTTCGGTTTTGATCAGAGAAAAACTAAAAAAACCGAACCGAACCGAATAGTGATAATAATATGTTTTTTTCAATAATATAGAGAAATTAAATCATTAAAATATTTTAATTAAATTTTAAAATATTAAAAATAAAGTGTGAAAAATAAAAAAATAATTAAAAATCAAAACTGATCAAACCGAACCGAATCGAATCAGACCGATTCGATTCGATTCGGTTTTTGACCAAAATCGATTCGGTTCGGTTTTCATAAACACTAAAATTTCGGTTTTCAGTTTATACCGAACCGACCGAATGCTCACCCCTAGCAGTCATATCTTCCTATTTAGGCAGCAAGATTTCATGAATACACACTTGCCTCTTCTGCATTCAGCATTCAAAATTCAAACGAAGGCTCCACCTAAAAAGGAAAGACTGGACATAAGATCTTTCCCTTCTACACATTCATGACCGCGGGCCCAACTTCCTTCTGAAACACCATCCGCGCGCCTTTTGCCTTCTGAAGAGCTTGCAATGCGATTCTTTCCTTTTCAGACACAACTTGGGCAGCAAGCACCTCTTGGGCAGCAAGGGCAGCATGTAAGGACATAGGGCAACACTTTCAACTATAAAAAGACACATAAGGTGTAATACCCGGCTAGACTCCGGTATCGGAATTCCTACCGTCCGGTGGAATCTCGGATGTCGGAAGCCTCTAGTAGGGTAGAATCATGTTTTTATAAAATGTTTTAAGGTATTTCTTGGTTTTAAGTAAAATGGAAATGAGTTTTTGCATAAAAACAACCTTGAAGGAAAACTCAGGTTCGGCCGCCGAACCTCAAGTTCGGCCGCCGAACCTGCATGCCTTCGGGAGCGCTTTTAGGCCCCCGAAAGCATAAGTGAGGAAAGTCCAGGTTCGGCCGCCGAACCTCAAGTTCGGCCACCGAACATGGCATGCATGCGGAGGCACTTTCGGCCCCCGAACGTTGCCTGGCCAGCCACTATAAAAGGGTCCCTTAGCCGAAAACGGGCGAGCTTTTCCCCATTTTCGGCCAAGGTGAGCTTTCCGCCGCCCCTCACCGATCTTTGATGTTTTTCCTCTAGATCTTTCAAGTTTTTCATTTGTTTTAACTTCGTTTTGAAGATTTGAGCTTTTGAGCAAAGTTTTGGAACTTGAGGTTCAAGAACTCAAATCTCTCCCAACTCCAAGTTTGGTCGCCTCTACTCTCGATCTTCAAGAGGTAAGAGTCGATCTCTAGCTTATATTATGTTTTAAGTAAGTTTTATGTAGTTCATGGGGATAGAATGCATGTTTAGGTCATAGTATGTTTATGGGTATAAATGTATGTTCTTGAGCAATGTGGCTTGTAATGTGTGTTTGATGTGTTGTAGTTGGGGTTTAAGGTAGTTTGAGACCCCTAGGAGCTTGAATGCATGTTTTGGTTGAGCTAAATGCATGTTGGTTTGAGTTTGGAGGCATTTGTGCATGTTTGAACCGAGTTCTGCCCTTTGGGAGAAACCAGGTTCGGCAGCCGAAAGGACTTTCGGCCGCCGAACCCTCTTGTGGAGGCAGCCTTCGGCTGCCGAAGCTTGCCCCCGAAAGGAGACTTTCGTCTCTGTCTGGGACTTTCGGCCGCCGAAAGTGCCGCCGAACATGCATGAGTTTCGCCTCTGTCTGGGAGTTTCAGCCGCCGAAGGTGCCGCCGAACCTGCCTGACTTTCGGCTCTGGAGGGACTTTCGGCCGCCGAACCTGCCGCCGAAAGTGCCCTGTTCAGCCATTTCTTACATGTTTTTCTATGATTATTCCATGATGTTTTAGGGGGTTTTTGGGGAATAGTTTAGAGTTATGTTCAGGTGTGTTTGGTCCCTCATTTGAGTCCACCTGTGTAGGTTCGGACCCGAGGAACCGAGGACCCCAGCAGTGAGTCTGTTGCCCCAGTGTCTGGTCAGAGCTATCCAGAGGTGAGTGGAATAAACCTTTATGTTTTTAAGTAAATCAATTATACAGTTTTGAGCATGTTCATGCATCATGAATGCCATGTTTTAGGTTGCTTGCATTAGAATTCACGAATATGTTGCATTACACATTTTGATGTTGATGTGGATGAATGCTGAATGATCCATAGCCCTCGATCTATGATATGACGATATGATATGTACGGTACGAAAAGTAAGACCAGTGGGACCCATTCTACGTTCGCTGGCACTATGTAAGGGAAAGACCAGGACCCATTCTACGTTCTGGCACAGTTGGACACTGTTATGTTATGATATGTAAGGGAAAGACCAGGACCCATTCTACGTTCTGGCACAGTTGGACCATGTAGAGGGCTATTGGTGACAGGTTCATCCTTGATGTGATTAGCTGTGATGTGATGCATTTCATGTTATCATATGTTTTAAGTGTTTTATTATTCTGCTCACTGGGCTCTAGTAGCTCACCCCTCTCCCAATTTCCCCAGGATTGCAGGTACAGGGTAGACCAGGAGGTTTACAAGAGTAGTGAAGTCACGTGTATGTAATAGTTAGTGTGGACATGATAGATGTATTAATGTTATGTAAAAGTACAGTTTCAGTCATGTAATGATATTGAGGATTAGATATTGTGCTTGACATTGTGTATGAGGTATCCCTTTTATTACATGATCAAAAATGTTTTATGATGTTTATGTAAGCCAACTCATCTCATGTTTTAGCACCCTTTGGGGTATTGATGAGATCCCACAGAGGGGTCATGATTATGACTATGTACAGTGTATGCTCAGGTTGAGTTGGATGTTTGAAGGAAAAGTTTTAAATTTTTATGTATGTTGTGATCATGTATGGGATTAAACAGGTTTCCAGGTTGCATGTCAGGCTTGCTACGGGTCTTGGCGGCCTTAAGCCGACCCGGATCCTAGCGCCGATAGCGGTCCGATTTTCGGGTCGTTACAGAATGGTATCAGAGCTCTAGGTTCATGGGATCAGACCTAGAGTGTCGGGCTCATAGATGTTATAGAAGGTCAAGCACAATAGGAAAGATCATGTCCACTAGGATAGGATGTGGAGTCCTGTCTTGTATGATGATGTGAAATGCCATGATTATATGCATGTGCATTAATGATATGAATGATATGTATATGTGATGAGGGTTCATGTGTGCCCACATGAACCATATGATGCTAATGTTTGTATGATGTGTACTGTTTTTCAGAAAACAGGATGAGAGGAACCCGTCGATCGGCAAGATTGACTGGAGTACCACCTGAGGATGAGGGCACGAGCGCCCGTCCTCCTACATTGCCTAGGGCAATGTCTTGTAGAGCAAACAGAGAAAGAGTGTCAAGGGACCCTAGAAGGTCTTTTGACGCTAGCAGAAGGGGGACAGATAGAGGAGGAAGTTCTTCAGATGTGAGGGAGGTTATGGAAGAGGATCAGAGGAGGGATGGGAACTGTAATACCCGGCTAGACTCCGGTATCGGAATTCCTACCGTACGGTGGAATCTCGGATGTCGGAAGCCTCTAGTAGGGTAGAAACATGTTTTCATAAAATGTTTTAAGCATTTCATGGTTTTAAGTATGAAAATTAAATGAGTTTTTGCATAAAAAGTCTTTGGAGGAAAACCCAGGTTCGGCCGCCGAAAGTCAAGTTCGGCCGCCGAACATGCATGCGTTTTGGAGGCACGTTAGGCCCCCGAAAGCATGAGTGAGGGAAGTTCAGGTTCGGCCGCCGAAAGTCGAGTTCGGCCGCCGAACATGACATGCGTGCGGAGGCAAGTTCGGCCCCCGAACGTGGTCTGGCCAGCCACTATAAAAGGGTCACTTAGCCGAAATGGGCGAGCTTTCTCCCATTTTCGGCAACAGCTAGCTTTCGACCTCCCTCTTCCCAATCTAGTGTTCTTCCTTCAAATCCCCACCATTTTTCTTGAGTTTTAAGCTTGCATTGAAGGTTTTGAACTTTTGAAACAAGTTTTGGAGCTTTGGGAACCCAGGAGCTCATTTTCGTGGATCTCCAAGTTTAGGTCGTCTCCCTCTCGATCTTCAAGAGGTAAGAGCCGATCTTAAGCTCCTTATGTGTTTTAAGTAAGTTTTAAGTTGTTTTATGGGGTAGAATGGCATGTATAGGGTTGTATGAGTTTTTAAGCAAATGTTAGGTTTTATGTGATTTGTGAACAATGTGGTTTGCTTGTGTGTTGTAGTTGGGGTTTAAGTTAGTTTGAGGCCCCTAGGAGCTTGTATGCTTGTGTATGAGTGTTGTAGAAGAGTTTTATGCATGATTAGGAAGTTTTGGGAAACTTGGAGGCAAGAGGAGCCAAGTTTCTGCCCTTGGCAGAAACCAGTTTCGGTAGCCGAAGGGAGTTTCGGAAGACCAGCGATGCCCATTCTACGCCCCTGGCACTATGTAAGAGAAAGACCAGCGAGGCCCATTCTACGCCCCTGGCACTTGGAATGTTATGTTATGTTATGTAAGAGAAAGACCAGTGAGACCCATTCTACGCCCCTGGCATTTGGAGATGTTGAGGACTAATGGTGACAATACCATCCTTTATGTGATTAGTTGTGATGTGATGCATTTCATGAAAGCATGAATAAGAAAAAGAAAGAAAAAGTATAATAATAATAAAATGAATAATAATAAACCTAAAAATGGAGGAACTAAAACAAATGTTCTTATTAATAAAATGAATAATAATAAACATAAAAAGGGTGAAACTAAATCACATGTTTTTATCGTTCTGCTCGTTGGGCTTTTTAGCTCACCCCCTCTCCCCTAACCCCAGTCTTGCAGGTACAGAGTAGATAGAGAAGTCAAGAAGAGTAAGAGAAGTTTATGTAATAGCCTAGTGGTGGACATGGTTTATTTGTAATGTAAAAGTATGTTATGTAATGTAATGAAAGTTTAGAATGTGCTTGACTGGAGGTTGTTTTAATCCCTTGTGTATATGATCCAAATGTTTTTATGATGTTTATGTTATCTAAGCCTACCATATGTTATGTTACCCATTGGGGTATTTGATGAGGACTCCAATGAGGGGTTCATGATATGTTATGTATGCACAGGTTAGGCTTGGAAAGAAAAGTTTTAATTTTTATGTATGTTGTTGATCATGTATGGGATTAAACAGGTTCACAGGATGTATGTTTGGCTTGCTACGGGTTCTGGCGGCCTTAAGCCGACCTGAATCCTAGCGCCGGTAGCGGTCCGGTTTCCGGGGCGTTACAGAGTGGTATCAGAGCCTTAGGTTCATATGGTCGGACCTAGAGTGTCGGGCTCATAGATGTGATTGAAAAGTCAAGCACAATAGGAAATCATGTCCACTAGGATAGGATGTAGAGTCCTGTCTTGCATGAAAGTATGATATGCCATGTTATGTGATATGTACGTGATGAGGGTTCATGTGTTTCCACATGAACCATTCAATGCTAATGTTTATGTGATCTGTGCTGTTTTCCAGTAAACAGAATGCGAGGAACTCGTCGATCAGCTAGATTGACTAGAGTACCACCGGAGGATGAGGGCACGAGCGCCCGTCCTCCAGCATTGCCAAGGGCAATGTCAAGCAGGTCCAACAGGGACAGAGCAGTGAGGGACCCTAGAAGGTCCTTGGATCTGGGTAGAAGCAGATCAGTAAGGGGTACAGTTCAGGAAAGAAGGTCAGTGGATGTGGGAGAAGAGATGGATGTGGACCAGAGGAGGGATGGTAGTCTTGGTGTGAGCATGCCAGAAGAGGGCATGGGTGAGTCTCAGGGAGGCACTCAGGCCTCGGGGTTTATTCCACCACCCCAGTACCCACCTTTTTCACCATACCCCGGGTATTCGATGGGAAGTACATCGGATTTCCCCAGTTTTAATCATTACCCTTCTCACATGCCATACCCACCTTTCTACCCACAGTATCCACAGTACCCTATGTACCCACCTCCATCCTTCCATCCAGGCACGGCAAACCCTATCCCAGGGGATGTTGCACCACCACCACCAGCAGAACCCACAGTTCCAGAAACCCTAAGACCTCAACCTACCTCATCTGGAGGGAGCAAGGCCAAGATGACCGACTATATGAAGCTAGGTGCTCCCCAGTTTGATACCGGTGATGATCCGTTTGTGTACCTGGAGAAGGTCAAAACAATTACAGATGAGATAGGTGCTGATGACAGCAGAGCCATTCAGATGGCTGGTTTCACCCTGAAATGCAAAAAGGCCCGTGAGTGGTTCAAGGGCTATGTGAAACCGAGGGTGGACAGTCTTTCATGGGAGGAGTTTGCGAATGAGTTCGCAGGATGGGCTTTCCCTGACAGTTCCAGGGAGCTGAAGGTGATTGAGTTTGAACAGCTGAAGCAGACAGACGAGATGGGTGTCGATGAGTACACCGATAGATTCTTAGAGTTGTTGCCGTTTGCTGGACAACATCTGGACACAGATCCGAAGAAGTCAAGGAGGTATATCATGAGGCTCAATTCCAGGTATTCCTCTTTGATTCAGTCAGCTGATAGAGAAAGTTTCCATGCCATTATAGACATGGCCAGGAGAATGGAGGCTAGTGCCGTAATAGAGGGAAAAGTCAAGCAGTCAGTGGCACAACCTTCTGGTTCTAAGACCCCAGGTGGGGGAAGGATAGACCCTTCATCCTTTAGTTCAGCTAGTAAGAAGTGGGGCAGTACCACTAAGAAACCAAAGAAGAATAAGTTCTGGAGCAAGATCAAATCAGGTCTGGGATTAGGAGGAGGCTCAAGCTCTGGTGCTGATAATGCAGTGTGTGCAAGGTGTGGTAAGCTACACAGAGGGGTATGCCGGTTTGGGACGACAGCCTGCTACAGGTGTGGGCAAGAGGGACACATGTCTTGGGAGTGTCCGAGAGCAGTTCCTACGGCACAGCCCCAGCAGACAGCTTCAGTTAGTGTGGCACAGCCAGCAGCTTCAGCCGCAACACAGGCTAGTGGCAGAGGCCGAGGGAGAGGGTCAGCCTCTTCTTCATCAGTTTACAGAGGGGAAGGTCCGTCAGCTCCAGCACGGATCTTCACAATGACACAGCAGGAGGCAAACGCATCCAACACCGTGGTGTCAGGTAATATCATCATTGGTTGTTCAGATGCTTATGCCTTAATGGACCCGGGTGCATCCCATTCTTTTGTTTCTCTGAGAGCGGTCGAGAGGTTGGGTTTGATGGTCTCTGGGTTAGAGTGTCCCCTATGGGTCAGCGGACCCAAATGTGACCCGTCAGTGGCAGAGTCAGTCTGCCAGTACAGTCCAGTTTTCATAGAGGGAAGATGCCTATCCGCCGACCTAGTGGTTCTAGACTTGACAGATTTTGACGTCATTCTAGGGATGGATTGGCTATCTACCCATGGTGCTACCTTGGATTGCAGAGACAAGGTAGTTAAGTTCAGATGTCAGGATGGGTCAGAGGTTGTCTTTAGAGGAGACAGGGGGAGTACACCTAGAGGTTTGATATCAGCCCTACAGGCTCGTAGGCTGCTCAGGAGGGGTTGTCAGGGTTATCTAGCTCATGTGAGAGAGCTAGACAGAGATGTCAGAGAGCCCGCCTCAGTGCCTGTGGTTAGAGAGTTCTTAGATGTTTTCCCAGACGAGCTGCCAGGTTTACCGCCTCCTAGGGAGATAGAGTTCGAGATAGAATTGATGCCAGGAACCAGACCGATCTCTATCCCTCCCTACAGGATGGCGCCAGCAGAGCTGAAGGAGCTTAAGGAACAGTTACAAGAGCTGGTAGATAAGGGTTTCATCCGACCGAGTACCTCGCCTTGGGGTGCTCCAGTGTTGTTCGTGAAAAAGAAGGATGGATCCCTCAGACTTTGTATCGACTACAGACAGTTGAACAAGGTCACTACCAAGAACAAGTACCCGTTGCCTAGGATCGATGATCTATTCGACCAGCTAGCAGGAGCAGGTTGTTTCTCCAAAATAGATCTGAGATCTGGGTATCATCAGTTGAGGATCAGAGATGGAGATGTGCCAAAGACAGCATTCAGGACCAGATATGGGCATTTTGAGTTCCTAGTGATGCCGTTCGGGTTAACAAACGCCCCTGCAGCATTCATGGATCTCATGAACAGAGTATTTAGCCAATACCTGGATCACTTCGTTATTGTCTTCATAGATGATATCTTAGTGTATTCCAGGAATGCAGAAGAGCATGCCCATCATCTGCGGTTGGTCTTGCAGACTTTGAGGGAACATGGCTTGTATGCCAAGTTCTCTAAATGTGAGTTCTGGCTGAGGAGCATTTCATTCTTGGGGCATGTAGTGTCAGAGAATGGTATTGAGGTTGACCCCAAGAAGACAGAAACTGTGGCTAACTGGCCTAGACCCACTTCAGTGACAGAGATTAGAAGTTTCTTGGGTTTGGCAGGTTACTACAGGAGGTTCGTTCAGGACTTCTCAAAGATAGCAGCTCCTCTGACCAGGTTAACCAGGAAGAATCAGAAGTTTCTGTGGACCGACCAGTGCGAAGAGAGTTTTGAAGAGCTTAAGAAGAGGTTGACTTCAGCACCAGTTTTAGCTCTGCCATCTAGTGATGAGGACTTTACAGTCTTTTGTGATGCGTCCCGTGTGGGACTGGGTTGTGTACTGATGCAGAATGAGAGGGTGATCGCTTATGCTTCTAGGCAGCTGAAGAAGCATGAGTCGAATTACCCCACACACGACCTGGAGATGGCAGCAGTAATCTTTGCACTCAAGATGTGGAGGCACTACCTCTATGGGGTAAAATGTGAGATCTTTACAGATCATAAGAGCCTGCAGTACATCCTGAGTCAGAGAGATTTGAATTTGAGACAGAGAAGATGGGTGGAGCTGCTGAGTGACTACGATTGCAAGATTCAGTATCATCCGGGTAAGGCGAATGTCGTGGCAGACGCCCTAAGCCGGAAGTCACTAGGCAGTTTATCCCACATATCGGCAGAGAGGAGGCCAGTGGTGAAGGAGTTCTACAAGCTCATTGAGGAAGGTCTGCAGATGGAGTTGTCTGGTACAGGTGCCTTGTTGGCTCAGATGAAAGTGACACCCGTGTTCCTTGAGCAAGTTGCTCAGAAACAGCATGAGGACCCCGAGTTAGTGAAGATTGCCAGGACTGTTCAGTCAGGCAATGATAGTGAGTTCAGATTTGACAGCAAGGGGATCCTCCGCTACGGGAGCAGACTATGCGTACCAGATGACATAGGGCTAAAAGGAGACATTATGAGAGAGGCTCATAATGCAAGATACAGCATTCACCCCGGAGCCACCAAGATGTATCAAGATTTGAAGAAAGTTTATTGGTGGCCAACAATGAAGAAAGAAGTGGCACAGTTCGTGTCAGCCTGCGAAGTGTGTCAGAGGGTGAAGCTGGAACATCAGAAGCCGGCTGGAATGCTTAACCCGCTACCGATTCCAGAATGGAAATGGGAAAACATAGCTATGGACTTCGTAGTAGGGTTACCGGCGGCGTCCAACAGAGTGGACTCCATATGGGTGATTGTGGACAGACTCACCAAATCTGCTCACTTCATTCCTGTCAGGAGTGGCTATTCTGTGGACAAGTTGGCGCAGGTGTATGTGGATGAGATCGTCAGGCTGCATGGGGTTCCTGTTTCTATAGTGTCAGATAGAGGGCCCCAGTTCACCTCCAGGTTTTGGCGGAGTCTGCAGAATGCCATGGGTACTAGGTTGGATTTCAGTACTGCCTTCCACCCCCAGACTGATGGACAGTCAGAAAGGACCATCCAGACTATAGAGGATATGCTCAGGATGTGTATGCTGGACTTTGGCGGTTCTTGGAGGCAGCATCTACCTTTGGTGGAGTTTGCCTACAACAACAGCCATCATGCTAGCATCGGGATGGCTCCTTATGAAGCTTTGTACGGAAGGAAGTGCAGATCACCGGTTTGCTGGGAGGAAGTTGGAGAGAAGGCCTTGGCAGGGCCTGAGCTAGTAGAGATTACCAGCAGGGTGGTACCCATAATCAGAGAGAGAATCAAGACTGCTGCAAGCAGACAGAAGAGTTATGCAGACGTCCGCAGGAGACAGTTAGAGTTTCAGGAGGGGGATCTGGTATTGCTCAAGGTGTCTCCAATGAAGGGAGTGGTTCGCTTTGGGAAGAAAGGTAAACTAGCCCCACGATACATCGGACCCTTTGAAATCTTGCAAAAGATTGGGAATGTGTCGTACAAGCTGGATTTACCTGCTTCAATGGCACGAATCCATCCGGTTTTCCATGTTTCGATGTTGAGGAAGTTTGTGTCGGATCCGAGCAAGGTTCTTAGTGAGCCTGATGTGGAGGTCCAAGAGGATCTCACCTATGTTGAACAGCCAATACGGATCATAGACACCCAGATCAGAAAGTTAAGAAACAAGGAAATCCCGATGGTGAAAGTCCTGTGGAACCACCACAACTTGGAAGAGTGCACTTGGGAGACACGGGAGTCCATGCTCCAGCAGTATCCTCGTCTCTTTTGAGGCAAGTGTGAAGTGTTTTATGTGCTTAGTATGTATGTTTTATATGTGTTGTTTGGTGAACATTCGGGGACGAATGTTCTTAAGGGGGGAAGAATGTAATACCCGGCTAGACTCCGGTATCGGAATTCCTACCGTCCGGTGGAATCTCGGATGTCGGAAGCCTCTAGTAGGGTAGAAACATGTTTTCATAAAATGTTTTAAGCATTTCATGGTTTTAAGTATGAAAATTAAATGAGTTTTTGCATAAAAAGTCTTTGGAGGAAAACCCAGGTTCGGCCGCCGAAAGTCAAGTTCGGCCGCCGAACATGCATGCGTTTTGGAGGCACGTTAGGCCCCCGAAAGCATGAGTGAGGGAAGTTCAGGTTCGGCCGCCGAAAGTCGAGTTCGGCCGCCGAACATGACATGCGTGCGGAGGCAAGTTCGGCCCCCGAACGTGGTCTGGCCAGCCACTATAAAAGGGTCACTTAGCCGAAATGGGCGAGCTTTCTCCCATTTTCGGCAACAGCTAGCTTCCGACCTCCCTCTTCCCAATCTAGTGTTCTTCCTTCAAATCCCCACCATTTTTCTTGAGTTTTAAGCTTGCATTGAAGGTTTTGAACTTTTGAAACAAGTTTTGGAGCTTTGGGAACCCAGGAGCTCATTTTCGTGGATCTCCAAGTTTAGGTCGTCTCCCTCTCGATCTTCAAGAGGTAAGAGCCGATCTTAAGCTCCTTATGTGTTTTAAGTAAGTTTTAAGTTGTTTTATGGGGTAGAATGGCATGTATAGGGTTGTATGAGTTTTTAAGCAAATGTTAGGTTTTATGTGATTTGTGAACAATGTGGTTTGCTTGTGTGTTGTAGTTGGGGTTTAAGTTAGTTTGAGGCCCCCTAGGAGCTTGTATGCTTGTGTATGAGTGTTGTAGAAGAGTTTTATGCATGATTAGGAAGTTTTGGGAAACTTGGAGGCAAGAGGAGCCAAGTTTCTGCCCTTGGCAGAAACCAGGTTCGGCAGCCGAAGGGAGTTTCGGCCGCCGAACATGGCTTGTGAGGCAGCTTTAGGCTGCCGAAGCTTGCCCCCGAAAGTTGGAGTTTCGGCTCTGTCCGAGACTTTCGGCCGCCGAAGGTGCCGCCGAACATGCATGAGTTTCGCCTCTGTCTGGGAGTTTCGGCCGCCGAAGGTGCCGCCGAACCTGCCTGACTTTCGGCTCTGGAGGGACTTCCGGCCGCCGAAGGTGCCGCCGAAAGTGCCCTTCCCAGCCTTTTCTTGCATGTTTTCTAGGGATGTTTTGAGGTGTTTTTAGGAGGTTTTTGGGGGTATGTTTAGAGTTATGTTCTTGTTGTTTGGTGCCTCATTCGAGTCCACCTGTGTAGGTTCGGACCCGAGGAACCGAGACCCCCGGTTGTGAGATAGTCGTTCAGAGTCCGTTGTTAAAACTTCAGTCACCAGGTGAGTGGAACAATTCCTTAAGTTTTAAAGTAAAGTAAATGAATAAATGAATGAATCATAAAGCATTGCCCATGCATCATTATGCCATGAAATATTTCAGGATGTTTGCATTAGAATTCACGAATATGCTGCATTGCATAAATTGATGTTGATGCGGATGGTTGTTGGGTAATCCATAGTCCTCGGATGATATGTTATGATGATATGTTATGGAAGACCAGCGAGGCCCATTCTACGCCCCTGGCACTTGGAATGTTATGTTATGTTATGTAAGAGAAAGACCAGTGAGGCCCATTCTACGCCCCTGGCATTTGGAGATGTTGAGGACTAATGGTGACAATACCATCCTTTATGTGATTAGCTGTGATGTGATGCATTTCATGAAAGCATGAATAAGAAAAAGAAAGAAAAAGTATAATAATAATAAAATGAATAATAATAAACCTAAAAATGGAGGAACTAAAACAAATGTTCTTATTAATAAAATGAATAATAATAAATATAAAAAGGGTGAAACTAAATCACATGTTTTTATCGTTCTGCTCGCTGGGCTTTTTAGCTCACCCCCTCTCCCCTAACCCCAGTCTTGCAGGTACAGAGTAGATAGAGAAGTCAAGAAGAGTAAGAGAAGTTTATGTAATAGCCTAGTGGTGGACATGGTTTATTTGTAATGTAAAAGTATGTTATGTAATGTAATGAAAGTTTAGAATGTGCTTGACTGGAGGTTGTTTTAATCCCTTGTGTATATGATCCAAATGTTTTTATGATGTTTATGTTATCTAAGCCTACCATATGTTATGTTACCCATTGGGGTATTTGATGAGGACTCCAATGAGGGGTTCATGATATGTTATGTATGCACAGGTTAGGCTTGGAAAGAAAAGTTTTAATTTTTATGTATGTTGTTGATCATGTATGGGATTAAACAGGTTCACAGGATATATGTTTGGCTTGCTACGGGTTCTGGCGGCCTTAAGCCGACCTGAATCCTAGCGCCGGTAGCGGTCCGGTTTCCGGGGCGTTACAGGAACCTGGATGTGAGCATGGAGTAAGAAGGGACAGGGGAGTCTCAGGGAGGCGTTCAGGCCTTGGGGTATGGTTTTCCACCCCATTATCCACCCTTTCCACAGGGTTCAGGGTATCCGATGGGAGGCACATCGGATTATTCCAGCTTTAACCCTTACCCTACCTACATGCCTTATCCACCTTTCTATCCACCTTACACATAGTACCCAGCTTATCCACCCTCACCCTTCTATCCAAACCCGGCAAACCCCACCTCGGGGAATGCTGCACCCCCACCTCCACCACCTACAGAACCAGCAGCCCCAGTTACTCAACCTCCTAGACCTAGCTCAGCCGATGGGAGCAAAGTAAAGATGACAGATTACCTCAAGCTGGATGCTCCCAAATACAAGTCAGGGGATGATCCCTTTGAGTATCTGAGAGTAGTGAAGACAATAACTGATGAGCTAGGGGCGAGTGATAGCAGGGCCATTCAGATGGCAGGGTTCACTTTAAAGTGCAAGAAGGCACGGGAATGGTTCAAGTGTTATGTGGACCCGAGACTAGACGGCATGACATGGGAGGAATTTGCGAATGAGTTCGCAGGATGGGCTTTTCCATACAGTTCCAGAGAACTGAAGATGATTGAGTTTGAACAGTTGAGGCAGACAGAGCACATGAGTGTGGAGGAGTTCACGGATAAATTCTTAGAGCTATTGCCTTTTTCAGGGCAAGCTCTAGATTCAGATACGAAGAAAGCCAAAAGATATGTTATGAAGCTGCATTCTAGGTACTCCTCGTTGATTCAGTCAGTTGAGAGGGAAAGTTTCTACACTGTGGTGGATATGGCTCGAAGGATGGAGGCGAGTGCTATAGTTGAGGGGTCAGTGAAGCAGTCAGTGACCCAGTCTTCAGGGGTTAAGACCCCAGGCAGAGGAGGGCCAGGTCTCTCCTCTTAGAGCTCAAGTAAGAAGAGGTGGGACAACACCACCAAGAAGCCGAAGAAGAATAAGTTTTGGAATAAGCTGAAGTCCGGTCTGGGATTTGGCGGTGGCTCGAGCTCAGGCTCAGATGGTACAGAATGCCAGAGATGTGGAAGGCCGCACAGGGGAGTGTGTCGAGCTGGGACTAATACATGTTTCAGATGCGGACAGGAGGGACACATAGCTCGGGAGTGTCCTAGAGCACCTTTTATGGGCCAGCCCCAGCAGACAGCTTCTGGTAGTGTGGCACAGCCAGCAGCTCCAGCCACAACTCAGGGCAGTGGCAGAGGTAGAGGGAGAGGGGCAGCCTCTTCTTCTGGTTCCCGAGGTGAAGGTCCATCAGCTCCAGCCAGGATCTTCACCATGACTCAGCAGGAGGCTAACACATCCAACATCGTGGTGTCAGGTAATCTCGTCATTGGGTGTTCTGATGTGTATGCATTAATGGACCCGGGTGCATCTCATTCATTTATTGCTCCGAGAGCCGTTGAGAGGTTGGGTCTGATAGTCTCTGGGTTAGAGTGTCCCCTATGGGTCAGTGGACCCAAGTGTGACCCGTCAGTGGCAGTGTCAGTCTGCCAGTACAGTCCAGTTTTTGTTGAGGGAAGATGCCTCTCCGCCGACCTTGTGGTTCTAGATTTGACAGACTTTGACGTCATTATAGGGATGGATTGGCTATCTACCCATGGTGCTACCTTGGACTGCAGGGACAAGGTAGTCAGGTTCAGAGATCAGAACGGGTCAGAGGTCGTCTTCAGAGGAGACAAGAGGGGCACACCTAGAGGTCTGATATCAGCTCTTCAGGCTCGTAGGTTGCTTAGGAAGGGATGTCAGGGGTACTTAGCTCATGTGAGAGAGCTTAGCAGTCAGGTCAGGGAGCCAGCCTCGGTGCCAGTTGTCAGAGAGTTTCAAGATGTCTTTCCAGACGAGCTTCCAGGTTTACCACCTGCTTGGGAGATAGAGTTCGAAATAGAGTTGGTGCCTGGAGCTAAACCGATCTCTATCCCTCCCTACAGGATGGCCCCAGCCGAGTTGAAGGAGTTGAAAGAGCTATTGCAGGAGCTGGTAGAAAGGGGCTTCATCCGACAGAGTACCTCACCTTGGGGTGCTCCGGTCTTGTTTGTGAGAAAGAAGGATGGATCCCTTAGACTTTGTATCGACTACAGACAGTTGAACAAAGTCACTACCAAAAATAGGTACCCTCTGCCAAGGATCGATGATCTATTCGACCAGCTAGCAGGAGCGGGTTGTTTCTCCAAAATAGATCTAAGATCGGGGTACCATCAGCTAAGGATAAGAGATGAAGATGTGCCAAAGACAGCTTTCAGGACCAGATATGGGCATTTTGAGTTCCTTGTGATGCCGTTTGGGTTAACCAACGCCCCTGCAGCATTCATGGATCTCATGAACAGAGTGTTTAGTCAATACCTGGATCACTTCGTTATTGTCTTCATAGATGATATCTTAGTGTATTCCAGGAATGCAGAGGAGCATGCCCATCATCTGCGGTTGGTCTTGCAGACCTTAAGGGAACATGGCTTGTATGCCAAGTTCTCCAAGTGTGAGTTCTGGCTGAGGAGTATTTCGTTCTTGGGGCATGTAGTGTCAGAGAATGGGATTGAGGTGGACCCCAAGAAGACAGAAACTGTGGCTAACTGGCCTAGACCCACTTCAGTGATGGAGATCAGGAGTTTCTTGGGTTTGGCAGCTTACTACAGGAGGTTCGTTCAGGACTTCTCAAAGATAGCAGCTCCTCTGACCAGACTAACCAGGAAGAATCAGAAGTTTGTGTGGACCGACCAGTGCGAAGAGAGTTTTGAAGAGCTTAAGAAGAGGTTGACTTCAGCACCAGTTTTAGCTCTGCCATCTAGTGATGAGGACTTTACAGTCTTTTGTGATGCGTCCCGTGTGGGACTGGGTTGTGTACTGATGCAGAACGAGAGGGTGATTGCTTATGCTTCTAGGCAGCTGAAGAAGCATGAGTTGAATTACCCCACGCATGACCTTGAGATGGCAGCAGTAATCTTTGCACTCAAGATGTGGAGGCACTACCTCTATGGGGTTAAATGTGAGATCTTCACAGATCATAAAAGCCTGCAGTACATCCTGAGTCAAAGAGATTTGAACTTGAGACAGAGGAGATGGGTAGAGCTGCTGAGTGACTATGATTGCAAGATTCAGTATCATCCGGGTAAGGCGAATGTCGTGGCAGATGCCCTAAGCCGAAAGTCACTAGGCAGTCTATCCCACATCACAGCAGAGAGGAGACCAGTGGTGAAGGAGTTTTACAAGCTCATTGGGGAAGGTCTACAGATGGAGTTGTCTGGTACAGGTGCCTTGGTGGCCCAGATGAGAGTGGCACCCGTGTTTCTGGAGCAGGTGGCTCAGAAACAGCATGAGGACCCGGAGTTAGTGAAGATTGCCAGGACTGTTCAGTCAGGCAATGATAGTGAGTTCAGATTCGACAGCAAGGGGATCCTCCGCTATGGGAGCAGACTATGTGTACCCGATGACATAGGGCTAAAAGGAGACATTATGAGAGAGGCTCATAATGCAAGATACAGCGTTCACCCCGGAGCCACCAAGATGTATCAAGATCTAAAGAAGGTTTATTGGTGGCCAGCTATGAAGAAGGAAGTGGCACAGTTTGTGTCAGCCTGCAAAGTGTGTCAGAGGGTGAAGCTGGAACATCAGAAGCTGGCTGGAATGCTTAACCCGCTACCTATTCCAGAATGGAAATGGGAAAATATAGCTATGGACTTCGTAGTGCGGTTACCGGCGGCGTCCAACAGATTGGACTCCATATGGGTGATTGTGGACAGACTCACCAAATCTGCTCACTTCATCCCTGTCAGGAGTGGCTATTCTGTGGACAAGTTGGCGCAGGTGTACGTTGATGAGATCGTCAGGCTGCATGGGGTTCCTGTTTCGATAGTGTCAGATAGAGGGCCCCAGTTCACCTCCAGGTTTTGGCGGAGTCTGCAGAACGCCATGGGTACTAGGTTGGATTTCAGTACTGCCTTCCACCCCCAGACTGACGGACAGTCAGAAAGGACCATCCAGACTATCGAGGATATGCTTAGAATGTGTGTGCTGGACTTTGGCGGTTCTTGGAGGCAGCATCTACCTTTGGTGGAGTTTGCCTACAATAACAGCCATCATGCTAGCATCGGGATGGCTCCATATGAAGCTTTGTATGGGAGGAAGTGCAGATCACCTGTTTGCTGGGAAGAAGTTGGAGAAAAGGCCTTGGCAGGGCCTGAGCTAGTAGAGATTACCAGCAAGGTAGTACCCATAATCAGAGAAAGGATCAAGACTGCTGCAAGCAGACAGAAGAGTTATGCAGACATCCGCAGAAGGCAGTTAGAGTTTCAGGAGGGGGATCTGGTATTGCTCAAGGTGTCTCCTATGAAAGGAGTGGTTCGCTTTGGGAAGAAAGGTAAACTAGCCCCACGATACATCGGGCCCTTCGAAATCTTGCAAAAGATTGGGAATGTGTCGTACAAGCTGGATTTACCTGCTTCAATGGAAAGAATCCATCCGGTTTTCCATGTTTCAATGTTGAGGAAGTTTGTGTCAGATCCGAGCAAGGTTCTTAGTGAGCCTGATGTGGAGGTCCAAGAGGATCTCACCTATGTTGAGCAGCCAGTACAGATCATAGACACCCAGATCAGAAAGTTAAGGAACAAGGAAATCCCGATGGTGAAAGTCCTGTGGAACCACCACAATTTGGAGGAATGCACTTAGGAGACACGGGAGTCTATGCTCCAGCAGTACCCTCATCTCTTTTAAGGTTAGATCTCTATGTGTTTATGTGTATGTATGTATGTATGTTATGTCTTATGCCATGCTATGTGCTAGTTGAGGTACATTCGGGGACGAATGTTCTTAAGGGGGGGAGAATGTAATACCTGGCTAGACTCCGGTATCGGAATTCCTACCGTCCGGTGGAATCTCGGATGTCGAAAGCCTCTAGTAGGGTAGAATCATGTTTTTATAAAATGTTTTAAGGTATTTCTTGGTTTTAAGTAAAATGGAAATGAGTTTTTGCATAAAAATAACCTTGAAGGAAAACTCAGGTTCGGCCGCCGAACATGGCATGCATGCGGAGGCACTTTCGGCCCCCGAACGTGGCCTGGCCAGCCACTATAAAAGGGTCCCTTAGCCGAAAACGGGCGAGCTTTTCCCCATTTTCGGCCAAGGTGAGCTTTCCGCCGCCCCTCACCGATCTTTGATGTTTTTCCTCTAGATCTTTCAAGTTTTTCATTTGTTTTAACTTCGTTTTGAAGATTTGAGCTTTTGAGCAAAGTTTTGGAGCTTGAGGTTCAAGAACTCAAATCTCTCCCAACTCCAAGTTTGGTCGCCTCTACTCTCGATCTTCAAGAGGTAAGAGTCGATCTCTAGCTTATATTATATTTTAAGTAAGTTTTATGAAGTTCATGGGGATAGAATGCATGTTTAGGTCATAGTATGTTTATGGGTATAAATGTATGTTCTTGAGCAATGTGGCTTGTAATGTGTGTTTGATGTGTTGTAGTTGGGGTTTAAGGTAGTTTGAGACCCCTAGGAGCTTGAATGCATGTTTTGGTTGAGCTAAATGCATGTTGGTTTGAGTTTGGAGGCATCTGTGCATGTTTGAACCGAGTTCTGCCCTTTGGGAGAAACCAGGTTCGGCAGCCGAAGGGACTTTCGGCCGCCGAACCCTCTTGTGGAGGCAGCCTTCGGCTGTCGAAGCTTGCCCCCGAAAGGAGACTTTCGTCTCTGTCTGGGACTTTCGGCCGCCGAAAGTGCCGCCGAACATGCATGAGTTTCGCCTCTGTCTGGGAGTTTCAGCCGCCGAAGGTGCCGCCGAACCTGCCTGACTTTCGGCTCTGGAGGGACTTTCGGCCGCCGAACCTGCCGCCGAAAGTGCCCTGTTCAGCCATTTCTTGCATGTTTTTCTATGATTATTCCATGATGTTTTAGGGGGTTTTTGGGGAATAGTTTAGAGTTATGTTCAGGTGTGTTTGGTCCCTCATTTGAGTCCACCTGTGTAGGTTCGGACCCGAGGAACCGAGGACCCCAGCAGTGAGTCTGTTGCCCCAGTGTCTGGTCAGAGCTATCCAGAGGTGAGTGGAATAAACCTTTATGTTTTTAAGTAAATCAATTATACAGTTTTGAGCATGTTCATGCATCATGAATGCCATGTGATGTTTAGGTTGCTTGCATTAGAATTCACGAATATGTTGCATTACACATTTTGATGTTGATGTGGATGAATGCTGAATGATCCATAGCCCTCGATCTATGATATGACGATATGATATGTACGGTACGGAAAGTAAGACCAGTGGGACCCATTCTACGTTCGCTGGCACTATGTAAGGGAAAGACCAGGACCCATTCTACGTTCTGGCACAGTTGGACACTGTTATGTTATGATATGTAAGGGAAAGACCAGGACCCATTCTACGTTCTGGCACAGTTGGACCATGTAGAGGGCTATTGGTGACAGGTTCATCCTTGATGTGATTAGCTGTGATGTGATGCATTTCATGTTATCATATGTTTTAAGTGTTTTATTATTCTGCTCACTGGGCTCTAGTAGCTCACCCCTCTCCCAATTTCCCCAGGATTGCAGGTACAGGGTAGACCAGGAGGTTTACAAGAGTAGTGAAGTCACGTGTATGTAATAGTTAGTGTGGACATGATAGATGTATTAATGTTATGTAAAAGTACAGTTTCAGTCATGTAATGATATTGAGGATTAGATATTGTGCTTGACATTGTGTATGAGGTATCCCTTTTATTACATGATCAAAAATGTTTTATGATGTTTATGTAAGCCAACTCATCTCATGTTTTAGCGCCCTTTGGGGTATTGATGAGATCCCACAGAGGGGTCATGATTATGACTATGTACAGTGTATGCTCAGGTTGAGTTGGATGTTTGAAGGAAAAGTTTTAAATTTTTATGTATGTTGTGATCATGTATGGGATTAAACAGGTTTCCAGGTTGCATGTCAGGCTTGCTACGGGTCTTGGCGGCCTTAAGCCGACCCGGATTCTAGCACCGATAGCGGTCCGATTTTTGGGTCGTTACATAAGGAGCCTCCCAACAGCTTTTTCCACACCACCTTGGACACACCTACGGGATTGCAAGTGATACCATCTCTTCTTCTTCCTTTCTTTATTTTTTGGTTTTTGGTTCAGCTATGAGTGGCTGAAACCTTTTATTCTAGTTGAAGATTGGTTGAAACTAAAGTTGTTTTATGGATTGTGAGATCTGAACACACATTGTTTGTCTTTTGGTTATTTAATATTCATACAGTTCATGTTTGATTCTATTATTGCTTTGTTATTTTGATCAAATTGGCCACTTGATTATTGATTGCAAGGTAATATATTGTTAGTTTGGATAATTTTACGTCCGTAATTGCTTGGATTATTCAAACATAAGAACACTTGGTGTAACAACTAAGGAATTGTATGATCTAGCAACATCTCATGCGTTTGAGTAGTTAGGATTGGATCTCTCTCTTTCTTCATGCAATTAACAATTGTTTGATGCCTAAGGCCTAAGGACATTCCTTGGCAATTTGTTAATTAGTAATTAATTAGAGGACGTTCCCTAATTGGTTTAATCATAAGGAGAGACATGGTGGTGAGAAGCGTTTTCCATCTCCATAACTAATCTATTGAATCAATCAAAAGAACATAAGTTTCAATTATCAATCCCAACAACTGAAGTGGATCCAATTCTTCAACTAGATCTTTCTTATTATTGATTTCTCTTTATTCTTATTATTTGCTTTACTTTATTGCTTTCAGTTTTAGATCAATTAAATCAATCTCAAACCCCCCCCCTTTTACTTTCAGTTTGTTTGCTTTCAGTTTATCTCGTTTCAATTTATCTCTTTCAGTTTATGTTTTGTTTCAGTTTATTTTCTTGGTCTTGATAAGGAAAATAGGTAAGTTCTCAATTCTCTGTAGATTCGATCCTTTCACCACTATCTGCAGTTGTAAATTGTTGATAACCAGAAAGGTTATTTTTTACCGGCTTCGACAACCGCGAGTCAGGGTCTGATCAAATAATACTTAGTTCCACCGAGAGAAAAGAAAATCTGGATACTTCAAGTCTTAGCTTTTCGTTAAGACTCGCCCTCTCACCTATAGGGTGAGACCCATGGGAAGTTACCGTTAGAAAAAACAATCTAGTATATCCCCATTACACCTATAATCACGGAATTCCATATTTACTAGCCGATACTTGTTGGATTTTCAGGAGATGTGATAAGTAACTCCCTCTTCTTACAGTATAAAAGCAGACAATTACAGAGATCAAGATATGGAATTCTGACACAATTATTGTTGAGTTCAAAGCATTACATTACCCTCACTTTTCTCTTCAGTTTACTGACTTGAGCGTCGGAGTAGCTGCTATAGGTGCCAACCATCTCATATTTTCTTTCTTGTAGATGGACCAATCGCAGCAGAGCTTCATTTCAGCCACATCATTTGGTTCCATTATCGAAAAATTCCAATGGATTTTCTCTATTCAATTGGATTAGAAACCGATCTTTTATTTTCTCTTAAAAAGTAACCTTTTCCCTTTCTATTCTCTAAAATGACTGACAATTCACGAACTGCTGCTAAGACTGTTGCCAATAATGGCATACTCATTTTCTCCACTCCTGGTAGTGGACAAAACACCCCATCGATGGTTAATGAAATTGATCTGAACAATCTAAATAATGAGCAAATACTTCAATATATAAAAAGGCTACATGCCACTCTTGAGTAGTATAAAACTTGGGAGGAGGCCTCCTTTATAGCTCTTAGGATAAGGGAAGAAGCTTTCATTGAAATCCTAAGGACTCGGACAGAGACAATCTGAACATAGTCCAAGGGAAAGGCCAAGCCAAAAGAAGAGGAGTTATCGGACGAGGGTCCAAAGTATGTCGACTAGAAGCCGATACGAGCCGTGTAAAAGTATCAGAAGGAGCATGAGGAGGATTATGGGCTGGATAATTCCTCGCCCCTGTCAAAAGAGATCTTAGCAGAGATATTTCCTACTAAGTTTAAACTTTCAAGTTTGGACAAATATGACAGAACAACAGATCTCATAAGTCACCAGGCAATCTTCATGATGACAATGTAGCTCTAAGATGTCAACGATTTTATATTGTGCCGATTATTTTCGTCAACACTCACAGGTTTGGCTCAAAAATGGTATCAATATTTGAACTCAGGTTCAATTTAGAACTTTACACAATTTGCTATGTTATTTAAATCCAGGTTTATTACTTATATATCCCCTAAAAAGCTCTCCTCTAACTTGCAGAAGATTCCCATATGAGAGGGCGAGTCTTTAATGAGCTTTATCTCACATATCAATGCAGAAGTAATATAGGTGAAAGAATTAAATCATGAGATAATGTGTGAAGTTTTGATAAAAGGAACACATAACATCAAGTTCAAGGATTTCCTAATGAAGAACGCAGCCGATTGCATACCAACAACTAGTGGACAAAGCCCATAAGTACATCAGTTTGGATGATGAAGTTCAAACGTTGAGAGAGGACAAAAGGACCAGTTAAAAGAAAAACCAAAAGTCAGAGAGGTGAGGGTATGTGGAGATAAGAAAAAGGTCATAAGGCGGCTATTCGCTAGGTCATAATCTAGATGTTAGTCCCACTAAATAAGACATTTTATGGAAGGACATAAGGCAGGTATTCGCCAGGTCATAATCCGGCTGTTAGTCCCGCTAAACAAGGTATTTCATGCTACGCCACAAGTCGAATATCCACCTGGCCATAATCCGGGTGTTAGTCCCACTAAACAAGAAATTTTATGCTAGGCCACAAGGCATATATCCATAGGCCATAATTTGGGTGTTAGTCCAGCTAAACAAGGCATTTTATGCCCAGACCAAGAGGTGGATTTTTGCCAGGCCATGTAACCAGGTGATAGTCCCATTTTACAAAAAGTTTCTAAGGTAAGTTTCTACCAAAAAGCATCACAAGAAGGGTAACTGTCAGGTGAGTCTTTAGTTGTTAGTACCAAAAGACACAGGCAAGTTTCTACTAAAAAGCGCCACAAGATAGGTAACCGACAGGTGATTCTTTGGGTGTTAGTCCCAAAAGACAAAGATAAGTTTCTACCGAAAAGCGCCATAAGGTGGGTAACTGCTAGGCTAGTCCTTAAGCATTAGTCTCAAAAGACAAAGGAAAGTTTTTGCTAAAAAGCGCTACAAGGGAGGTAACCGCCAGGCGAGTCTTTGGGTGTTAGTTCCAAAAGACAAAGGAAAGTGTCTACCAAAAAGCAAAACAAGGTGGATAACCACCAAATGAGTTTTTGAGTGTTAGTCCTAAAAGACAAAAGCAAGTTTCTGCCGAAAAGCACAATAAGGCGGGTCACTGCTAGATACATCTTTAGGTGTTAGTCCCAAAAGATAAAGAAAAATTTCTACCCAAAAGCACCACAAGGTGAGTCTTTGGGTGTTAGTCTCAAAAGACAAAGGCAAGTTTCTGCCGAAAAGTGCAACAAGGTGGATAACCACCAAGTACATGACTAGGTGTTAGTCTTAAATCCATGAAAAACAGTTATAAACTTCGAATCTAAAAAATTAAAGACCAATGGGGAACTTCTGATATAGCACAATAATTACCCAAAATAGGCCATGTGCTGGCACTTAAAGACAAGGCCACATGGCAATAATCTGATCAGATGATACTCGATCTCAACAAGGGAAAAGGAGACCCGAACACTTTAGTTCTCAGCTCTTCGTTAATACTCGCCCTCTCACCTACGGGGCCAGGCTCCATAGAAAGTTACCATAAGAGAACGCAATCCAGCAAATTCCTATTACACTTATAATCACAGGATCTCATATCTACTAGCTGGTGCTAGTTGAATTTCCAGAAGATGTGATAACCAACTCCATCTTCTTACAATATAAAAACAGATGAACACACAGATTAAGGTACGCAATTCTGACACAACTACTGTTGAGTTCAAAACATTACATTACACTCGCTCTTCTTTTCAGTTTTTTAACTTGAGCGTCAGAGTGACTGTCGTAGGTGTCAAACAACTCGCATTTTCTTTCTTGTAAATTGACCAATTGCAACAAAATTTCGTTTCAACTATAATTACATTAAAAATTTTCTAATATTTACTTTATGTATAATATTTTTTTTATCATATTAACATTGGACTTTACATTTAATTACGTTTACAAATTATGAAAAAATATTAACATTTTCAAATTAAATTTGTCATGCATGGTTAATTTTTTGTTGAAAATATTTTTATAAAAAAAGTTATTTAAAAAATATATATTGTAAGGATAGAATTTAATCGGTACTGTGCAATTGCAACTATATTATTACTTATATTTTTCTAATTTTTTTTACTTTCAGCTATATTGTTAATTATTTATTTTTTTAAACTATAATAATATTTAGAGTAGATTTTAGAAAAAATAGTTTATGAAATAGACTAATTCAAAATTGAATTAATATAAAATAGTACACTTAAATTATAGATAAAACTAAATAAATATATTATAATAATAATATAAATTGTTACTATTATAAATTTTAATTTTGGTCAAGTGACAAAAAAGTTTAACACTTTAAAAAGATTTACTATTATACCTTAATTTTTTAAATTTTTATTAATTGTATTATGAAATTTGCATACCTAGCAGACGACGTAGTAATTCTGTTGGATACTAACAATAAAAATAACGGTAAAATATATTTAGAATAACATATAAAATTTAGAATTTAATTAGTAATTAAATTAATATAACGTGCGATAATAAAAATTTAAAAATGATAGAATTTTTTTTTATTAACTCTTAAAAGTTTTACTAAACAATAAGTTTAGTTTCTATACTTTTTTTTCTCTATTATATTTGTCTTGTGAACGTATTATGCAAATTACATATTTTATATTTTATTTGAATACTATATTTTAGTATTTATAAATATTTTATATTTTAAAATATAGTCCTAAATTTTTTTTACTCTGTTATATTTGTCTTGTCAACATATTATGCAAATTACATATTTAATATTTGATTTGAATAATAAAATTTAGTATTTATAAATATTTAATATTTTAAAATTAAATTATAACATCTTGTTAATAATATATATATATATATATATATATATCATAGACAAAGAGTTCTATTTAGATGACTGGCATGAAATAAATTTAGAATCATTTTTGGTGAATTGCACTAACTATCCTTTAATTTAGATAGTTATTTAATTTTTATTTATTTAATTTCAATTTATTAAAATAAAACCTTCAATTTTAATTTTATTTTAAAAACTCATTTAACTTATAATAACAAACTTTTAAATTAAAAAACAATAAAATCATTCTTTGATCCCTCTCCCCATGAAAATTACTAATTTGCCTTTCTTCTTTTATATTTAAATTAATTAATAATTATTTTATGATAAAATTATTTTATTTTAATTAAATGTAATTAACAAAATGTTTAATTACAAATATATTATACTTTATTAATTAAATTTAATTGTAACAATTTAAAATATGATTTTTTTTAATATATAATTTATTTTTTTAAATAAATAATTATTTTACTCTTAATTTTATTTTATTTGGGCTCATTATTGAAATAAGGAATATAAGCTCAAAAGTTCAGATAATAAACAAGCTAGAGGCCCAAATAATACTTAAAAACTTTGAAATCCAAGATGCAATACACTACGTCCAAACCAAAGATTTTATAACAATTGTATATTCCGTTAAACTGTTGCTAGAAATAGAGTTAAATTGTGATTGGTCCAATGGAACTGTCCTATATTTAGTCTACTTATAAAAAAGAGAATGTGAGGTGGTTGGCGCTTACGACAGCCACTCCGATACTTAAGTCAGTAAGTTGAAGAGAAGGGCGAGTATAATGTATTGCTTATAAATCAAGAGTAGTTGTGTAATTTGAGTAACCTTATTTCTGTGATCATTAACTTTTATACTATAAAAAAATGGAATTAATTATATCATTTTTTAAAATCCGGCAATGATGTGATCGACTAATTAATAAGGGATCCCATCGGCTGATTGATCGGAGATTTTGCAATTATAGGGATCTTGCTGGATGGTCCCTGGTAATTGTAACCTTATGTGAAGACTCAACCTCTCTTGAATAGTGCAAGTCTTGGTGAAGAATCGGGTGTCACGATGTACGGGTCTTCCTTTACTCGGGTAAGACCGCGTATCGGCTTATCGGGCCCTTGCTATGTGACCCTATCTTATGGTGACAACTCATGGCTTACTTTGGGTGATTGTTGTGCAATATCAGAGATCCCCTGGCTAGTCTTCGATTCTTCAGATTCGAAGGTGACAATTTTCTTCACGATCTGGGGCACGTGACTTATTTAGATTGGCCTTTCCGTGCTCACGTTGCTTCACCTGCTCCTGCCTATAAATGATGACTATTTGGTTCCTCGAACCGTATTTGCAGCCTACTATCGAAACCGCCATATAAGAATCCTTCTTCTCCTCCAAATATCATTTTTGCTCACAACAGACATCTTTGCTTTAGAAAAGACTTGGTCCTTCCTCTCATCGCTCACACTTCCTTGCTTTCAAAGTAATTCCTATTTGCTTTTTCTTTGAAAATGAATAGAAATACTTTCTCTTCTTCTCTTTCTTTCGGTGAAAGTTCCGCCTCACGCTCTTCCTTCAACGGCCCCATCCGCACCCTAGCTCCTATTGTTCCACTAAGGAAAGCTCATGAAAGCAAAGGTAGCCTGATCAGTGACATCCATTCCATACTAACAGAGAGAGATATAGAACACCTTCATGACAAATACAAAATCTCCCGGGAAATCTTTCGCGTCTTTGCCCCATCTTCGAGCGTTTGCATGGATGACTAGGTCCCTATTGAGGACACCATCATGGTCTATAAAGAATAGCTAAAGGCAAGTATTTGGTTTCTCATAGACTCATTTTTTACTGAAGTCCTTTGCTTTCATAGGCTGTCGGTCACCTAACTGCACCCCAACAGTTGGAGGATTTTGGTGGAATTCTAGTTTGTCTACTTTAATAAAAATATTGAGCCAAGCAGAGCTTTTTTCTCCCAAGTGTACTAGCTGGGTATGAGAAAGAATGAAGAGTTCTAGTTCTTTAGTGGGAAGAAACGTTGGACACTTTTCTATCGAATACCCTTATCCTTGAAGAGCTGGAAGAACAAGTTCTTTAGTGGGAAGAAACGTTGGACACTTTTCTATCGGATACCCTTATCCTTGAAGAGCTGGAAGAACAAGTTTTTATCCTCCGTCACTGAGTATTCATGGGTTTTGGTCCTCTCCTTACCAACCGCAACATATTTGTAGAGCTGAGGAAAGATGGGGTTCAGCCGCAAAGGGACGAGGAAGAGGCTTTGGGTTTTCTCCAAAGGATGACATCGTCCTAAAGGTAGGCATTAACGTGGTGGTGAGAAATGCCATCTTCTCCTGGCAGAGCCATTTTCAGGTGGAATGAGCTTAGGCTCCTCACCTGCGTAGTCTTCTAGCCCTCGGAAAAACACTTCCCCTGCTTCAGAGTAAGGTACTTTTTCCTTCCAACTTTCTCTATTTTCAGAACTGTCTTACTAACTCACATTTTATTCTGTGCAGATATTGCGGGAGAGAAGAACAAGTTTACTGAGGCGGCTCATGCTGCCCGCAAGGGTAAAACCATTGCTGGAGCATCCAGTCCATCTCCCAAATGAGCTCACCGGGCAGAAGAGATAATCATGCTTTCTCCTCTCTTTCCTCTACCTACAACCAAAGAGACAGCCCCAGTCTTCTTCTAGGGATACCCCTACGACCGTTCTTATTCTGGAGGCTAGTGTTGAAGCATCATGGCCCTGGGGCATCCAACATCTAGCATTGGCTCTGACTCATACTACCTCCCTTCTCGAAGAGCCCTGCCTATTTGTCCTCATTATAAAGAACGCCTTGAAGCATGTAGACTGTCATCGCTTGAATGCTATCGAGATCGATGACCTCTACGACAATATTATCCACTTCACGATGGAGAGTGTTCTCTGTGGGTACATGGCCAATAAGTGGAACAGTGCTCTGAGACAAGAGTTCAGGGTGCAGGAGACAGACAAAGGTCTTCTGCAAGAGGAGTGTTTGAGGCTGAATGCTCGAGTTAATAAAGTGGAGGGCACAATGAAGGATACTATGGAGTTAGTGGATAAGCTCCAGGCGGACCTGAATGAAGCCAACACTTCCAAATTTGCCCTTGAAAACTGGGTAAAGAGTGCTGAAGATCAAGTGACCATACTTCAGCACTAAGTTCAGGAGCTACAGTCTCAGGTTGAGGAGAACCGGGCTGCCCCCAATAAGATTGCTGAATTAGAGGCCGAGCTTTAGGAGGCAGTGACCAGGGGTGGAGATATGCTCGTCAAGGGCTAAGACTCGATAAAAAAAGAGCTGGTGAAGCGGTTTCCTTCTGAAGACTTTACTTGGATAGACGACATCTTTTCTGAGGAGGAGATAGATGAGGATGAGCAAGGGGAGGAGGGGCAAGCTGAGGACAATCCCACCAACCGGGTCTCTACAAATGATGTAAAAAATGAAAATGTAACAGAGGCTCGGGAGGAGGAGACTGAACACATCTCTCCTTCTATGTAATTTTTTATAATAAAAATATATTTTTTGCATATGTTGTCATTTCCTTTATTGACTCGTCCAGGACCCTCGTCCAATCAAGACTTGAACAATCATTTGAAAAATTGGCTAAATGGTTAACATCCAACCAATGAATCTGGAAAACATTGGCTTTGGCAAAACATGCTCGCTAACAGGACATAACGTCCAGTCACTGACCTAACCAATTCCTTCTTTATGCCATAAAATAACTAATTTGAAAAGTTTTCCAAATGGGACCAGCACCCGGACATGTAGCCTGGCAAACATCCGCTTTGTGGCTAGGGCATGTGCTTGGGCAGAATTTATAAGTAGGGAAAAGACTTGGACAGGTGGCCTAGCTGATACTCACCTCATGGCGATTTTTGACAGAAACTCACTTCTGTCTTTTGGAACTATCACCCGAAGGCTCGCCTAGCAGTTACTCCCCTTGTGATGATTTTCGGAAGATAAACTTTTCTTTGTCTTTTGGGACTAATATATGAAGATTCGCCTATCGGTTATCTGTCTTATGATGCTTTTTAGTAGGAATTTGCCTTAGTTAATGGGATTAGTCATCCGGTCGCGTGGCCCGGCTGATACCTGCCTCGTGGCCTGCGCATGAAATGCCTTAAAAACTTTATGTGAAGCGAGACTAACACCTAGTCACATAGCCTGGTTGTCACTAGCCTTTTGGTTTGAAAATAAAATGCCTTAGAAACTTTTTGCAAAATGGCCCAACACCCGGACGCTCGACTTGACAGACACCCGCTTTGTGGCCTGTGCATGAAATGTCTTACACTTTTTATGAATCGGGACTAACACCCTATTGCTCGGCCTAGCTGTAATACCCGGCTAGATTTCGGCATCGGAATCCCTACCTTCCGGCGGAATCTCCGTTGAAATCTGGAATTCTGAAGATGCCAGAGGCTTCTAGAGGGGTAAAATGTGTTTCTAAAATGTTTTCACATGATTTTACGGTTTTAAATGAAAAAGAATTGAGTTTTGAAAAGAAAAGACCAAGGAGGCGTTTGACAGGTTCGGCCGCCGAAAGTGAAGTTCGGCCGCCGAACATGGGAAGATTTCGGGAGCGCTTTTGGCCTCCGAAAGTCTTGTTTGAACGAGCCAAGGTTCGGCTGCCGAACCTCAAGTTTGGCCGCCGAACATGCATGAGTTTAGGGGGCACGTTAGGCTGCCGAAGGTCTTCGACCAGGCCACCTATAAAGAGCCCTCAGATCGGAAATGGGCGAGTTTTCTCCCCATTCTCGAGCTCAGGTGAGTTTTTGTCCTCTTTTGGTCATTTTCATGTTTTTCTTCATCTCCTTCATGTTTTCATGAGTTTTATGGCTGTTTTAAAGAGTTTTCAAGCTTAGATCAAGTTTTGGGAACTTGAAGACCCAAGGAGTTAGTTCCTCCCATCTCCAAGTTAGAGCTCGCACAAACCCTCGATCTTCAAGAGGTAAGTGTGGATCTATGCTTTCCTTTATGTTTCATGAAGTTTTAAGTAAGTTTTAAGAGGTTTTAATGGTTGAGTATGGGTAGATGTGCATGTTTAGGTTTTTGTGGGTTTTATGCCCAATGTATGCTTATGCCTGTTTAAGTATGTTTATGTGATGTTATGTTGAAGGTTTAAGTTAGTTTATGCATGTGGGAGAGTGTATGCATGATTGGGGAAGAGCAAGTGAGGTTTTGAGTAGTTTTGATGGTTTTGGCTTATGTGGGTCATAAGCTATTTATGTATGCCTTAGGATGTTCTTTGTTGGAGTTTAAGCTTGTTTAAGCTCCTTTGTGCATGGTTATGGGTTTATGCATGTGTTTGTGAGGTTGGGTGCTTGTTTTGGGGTGTTTGGAAGGTTTGGGAGGCTTGAATGCATGAGAAGCAGAGTTCTGCCCTTCTGGGAAGAACTCAGGTTCGGTCGCCGAAAGTAGTTTCGGCCGCTGAACCTGCCTTTGGATGCATGGATTGGCCGCCTAACCTTGCCCCCGAAAGTTGAGTTTTGGCTTGAAAGCAGACTTTCGGCCGCCGAAGGAAGGTTCGGCCGCTGAAGGAAGGTTCGGCCGCCGAAAGTGCCTGACTTTCGTCTCTGGAGAGGGACTTTCGGCCGCCGAAGGTGCCGCCGAAAGAGCCCGAGTTTCGTCTCTGGAGAGAGGGTTCGGCCGCCGAAGGTGCCACCGAAAGTACCCTGTCCAGCCTTTTCATGGTTGTTTTCTATGCATGCTTTGGTGATGTTTTAGGGGGTTTTTGGGTAGTTGTTTATGAGTTGTTAGAGTGTGTTTGGCACCTCATTCGAGTCCACCTATATAGGATTGGACCCGAAGGACCGAGGAGGCCATCAGTGTTAGCAGTTGCAGAGTCAGTTCAGCGTCTGCCAGAGGTGAGTAGAACTAACTTAATCTTTTATTTTATGAAATCAAATGCCTAAAGCATGTTCATGCATCATGATGATATGTAGTAGGTTGATTACACTAGTTTCACGAATATGACGCATTGTATTATTTACTGTTGATGATGTGGAGGGACCGAGGCGACCCCAATAGTCCTAGAGCTGTTGTAAGACCTGGCCAGGCCGGGCATACAGATGATGTAAGACCTGGCCGGGCCAGGCATCCAGATGTTGTAAGACCTGGCCGGGCCAGGCATCCAGATGTTGTAAGACCTGGCCGGGCCAGGCATACTGACACTGGAGGAATTTTTGGTGGTCATGTCCATCCTTGATGTGAAATGTTTGTGCTGTGACGCATTTCATGAAAGCATGTAATTAATGAACTGTTTTCTTTGTTTCTACTCACTGGGCTTTTTAGCTCACCCCTCTCCCCTAACCCCATTTTTGCAGGTCAGAGGTAGGCCAGGAAGATGTCAAGGGTAAAAGTTATGCTTATGTAATAGTATTGGATTAGTGTTTTAGTGTGGACATGTATTGTAAACTGAGATAAGATATTGTAAGATAATGAATGTAATGTAATGCAAGTAAAGTAGAGATTGGTTTATGGATTAGCACTGTGCTTGGCCCTAAGACTTGGTTAGTCCCTATTTAGTACATCATGTATGTTATGGTTTTATGTTGAGTTGTGCTTGAACTAAACTGGTGGCATGTGTTTTTTACCACGCTAGTGTTTGATGAGGACCCTAGTGGAGGTCTTATGTTTGTGGTTTTGATGCATGCACAGGTTAGGTTCTAGTTCTTTAGATGTGACTCCAGCTTGATGTATGTTATGTTGACCCAGCTAGAGTTTGGATGAGGGCTCTAGTAGGGGGTTTTGATGTTTTCAGTTATGTTGCATACAGGTCAAGCTCGGTCTATACATCATATGTTTCAGTTTTTATGTTAAAGTTTTGATCATGTATGGGATTTGACCAGGTGATAGGAGGTATGTTTGGCTTACTACGGGTCCCGGCGGCCTTAAGCCGATCTGAATCCTAGCGTCGGTGGCGGTTCAGGCCGTTACAGAGGGGTATCGGTTTCCGGGTCGTTACAAATTGGTATCAGAGCCTGGGCCTCATGAGTACGATGTGCTGAGCGAGGACGCTCAGGCCTTATGGGGGGTAGAAGCCCTATGAGGTGGATTGAAAGTATCCCACATCAGAAAGAGGTAAGGAGGGGGGAAGCCTTATAAGGGCAAGCCCCAAGAGACCATAGTAGACGCGTTTTCAGGGGAAGGACGCTTGCGTGAACCCTGAGAAACAAAACCGTGAGGGGAAGGCTGGGCAAAGGCCCTCGAACCCAAAGCGGACAATATCTACTGTTGTGGGCCCAGAGGATGTTACAGAGTGGTATCAGAGCTTTGGGCCTCAAGAGTACGGTGTGTTGCACATCGGAAAGAGGTTGGTTTAGAGGTCATAGAAGGGCAAGCACAATAGGAGGAATCATGTCCACTAGGATAGGATGTAGAGTCCTCTCTTGTTTGATGATGATGTGAAATGCCATGATGTTATGCATGTGCATTAATGTTAGGTATGCTATGCTATGTATGCTATGTATGTTGTAGGTTCATGTGTTTTCATATGAACCGTATGATGCTAATGATTGTTTGTATGCTTATGTGTTGTTCTTTAGAGGAGCCAGAATGCGAGGTGCTCGTCGGTCTGTGGAATCGACTGGAGTTCCATCTGAGAGGGAAGGTATGGACACCTTTCCCCCTGCTCTGCCAAGAGCGCAGTCGTGGGGAGTCAGCAGATGGGGAACATCAAGGGACCCTGGAAGGTCTTTTGATGTAAGCAGAGAAGGAATGGCTCCAAGAAGGATGTCAGCTAGTGTGAGGGAAGTAGAGATGGATGTTCAGAGAAGAGATGTCAGTTTGGGAATCAGAGTGCCAGAGGAAGGCATGGGAGATTCTCAGGAGGATGCTCAGACTCAGGATTCCAGGATCTCAGGTTCAGGAGGAATTGATCCCTCCACTCTGAGTACAGCTGCCACAAGAGATAAAAGGTGGGGAAATACCACTAAGAAGTGGAGCAGAGGCCTCAGAAGGTCGAAGAAGAAATTTTGGAAGAATTTGAAGGATAGTCTGGGATTAGGTGGTGGTTCGAGCTCTGGCTCAGGCGGTTCAAGATGCTCGAGGTGCGGAAGGCCGCACAAGGGAGTCTGTCTGATTGGGACTAATCTATGTTTTAGATGTGGTCAGGAAGGGCACATGGTACGTGAGTGTCCCATTGCGCCCCGGGTAGCACAGTCTCAGCCAGCGGCTTCAGCCATGTTTCAGGTTAGTGGTCGAGGCAGAGGAAGAGGGTCAGCCCCTCATTCCTCAGGTTTCCGTGGAGAAGGTCCGTCAGCTCCAGCTCGGATCTTCACCCAAGCTCAGCAAGAGGCAGACACATCGAACACAGTGGTGTCAGGTATGCTCACTTTTGCATGTTCTGATGTGTATGTTTTGTGAACTCTGGTGGTTCTCTTTCTTTAAGTTGCTCTAGGAGCCGTCAAGAGGTTGAGTTGATAGCTTCTGGGCTAGAGTGTTCTCTTTGGGTCAGTGGACTCACGTGTGATCCATCTGTGGCAGAGTCAGTCTGCCGGTTTAGTGCTGTGTCAGTTGGGGGTAGATGCCTTCCACCCGACTTTGAGGTCCTAAGACTTGACTGTCTGGACGTCAGTTTAGGGTTGGACTGGGTTTTTCTGCTCGTGGTGCTATCTGGTCTGTGGAGACAAGGTAGTCAAGTTCAGAGGACGGGATGGATCAGAGGTAGTCTTCTGAGGGAACACATTAGGGATGCCTAGAGGTTTGATTCAGCCTGTCAAGTTCGTAGGGTGCGTCGGAGGAGTTGTCAGAGGGTTCTAGCTCTTGTTTGAGAGTTTAGCAGTTAGGTCCGGGAACCAACCTCAATGTCTTTGGTTAGAGAGTTTTAGATGTCTTCCCAGGCGAGTGGTCAGGTTCACCACCTGTCAGGGAGTTGGAGTTGAGCATATGAGTGGTGTCTGGACCCAGAACCATTTCTATTCTCCCCTACAGGATGGCGCCTGCATAAAGAAAGGTAGTAGTCAGAGTAGGGGCGAGACTTGGTAGACAAGGGTTTTATCCGACCGAGTACCCCACCCTGGGTTGCTCCAGTTTGGTTGTGGGAAAAGAAGGATGGATCCTTGAGACTTTGTACTAACTGTAAGCAGTTGAACAAGGTCGCTACCAAGGACAGGTATTCCCATGCAGGATGGATGATCTATTGGGACAGCTAGTAGGAGCTGTTTGTTTTCCAAGATAGATCTGAAATTTGGGTACTACCTGTGAGAGTTAGAGTTAGTTTTGGGTTAGTAGTGAGGAGAAGCCAGTTAGTAAAGATGAAGAGAAAAGAGTAAGGATCAGAGAAGCACAGCGGAAGCTTGTTGAGTTTAGGAGGAGGTTGGGTATTGCTAAGGTGTTTCTTTTGGAGACCCGGGAGTTTATACTCCAGCAGTGCCTGTGTCTCTCTTTTAGGAGAGAGGTTTTAGGTTTTGCTTGCTTGTTTGATTGCATGTTCATGTATGATTGATGCTATGATTTCAGAATGCCTGTTTGTTATGGAACATTCGGGGACGAATGTTCTTAAAGGGGGGAAGAATGTAATACCCGGCTAGATTCCGGCATCGGAATCCCTACCTTCCGGCGGAATCTCCGTTGGAATCTGGAATTCTGAAGATGCCAGAGGCTTCTAGAGGGGTAAAATGTGTTTCTAAAATGTTTTCACATGATTTTATGGTTTTAAATGAAAAAGAATTGAGTTTTGAAAAGAAAAGACCAATAAGGCGTTTGCTAGGTTCGGCCGCCGAAAGTGAAGTTCGGCCGCCAAACATGGGAAGATTTCGAGAGCGCTTTTGGCCTCCGAAAGTCTTGTTTGAACGAGCCAAGGTTCGGCCGCCGAACCTCAAGTTCGGCCGCCGAACATGCATGAGTTTAGGGGGCACGTTAGGCTGCCGAAGGTCTTCGACCAGGCCACCTATAAAGAGCCCTCAGATCGGAAATTGGCAAGTTTTCTCCCCATTCTAGAGCTCAGGTGAGTTTTTGTCCTCTTTTGGTCATTTTCATGTTTTTCTTTATCTCCTTCATGTTTTCATGAGTTTTATGGTTGTTTTGAAGAGTTTTCAAGCTTAGATCAAGTTTTGGGAACTTGGAGACCCAAGAAGTTAGTTCCTCCCATCTCCAAGTTAGAGCTTGCACAAACCCTCGATCTTCAAGAGGTAAGTGTGGATCTATGCTTTCCTTTATGTTTCATGAAGTTTTAAGTAAGTTTTAAGAGGTTTTAATGGTTGAGTATGGGTAGATGTGCATGTTTAGGTTTTTGTGGGTTTTATGCCCAATGTATGCTTATGCCTGTTTAAGTATATTTATGTGATGTTATGTTGAAGGTTTAAGTTAGTTTATGCATGTGGGAGAGTGTATGCATGATTGGGGAAGAGCAAGTGAGGTTTTGAGTAGTTTTGATGGTTTTGGCTTATGTGGGTCATAAGCTATTTATGTATGCCTTAGGATGTTCTTTGTTGGAGTTTAAGCTTGTTTAAGCTCCTTTGTGCATGGTTATGGGTTTATGCATGTGTTTGTGAGGTTGGGTGCTTGTTTTGGGGTGTTTGGAAGGTTTGGGAGGCTTGAATGCATGAGAAGCTGAGTTCTGCCCTTCTGGGAAGAACTCAGGTTCGGCCGCCGAAAGTAGTTTCGGCCGCCGAACCTGCCTTTGGATGCATGGATTGGCCGCCTAACCTTGCCCCCGAAAGTTGAGTTTTGGCTTGAAAGCAGACTTTCGGCCGCCAAAGGAAGGTTCGGCCGCCGAAGGTGCCGCCGAAAGTGCCATGTCCAGCCTTTTCATGGTTGTTTTCTATGCATGCTTTGGTGATGTTTTAGGGGGTTTTTGGGTAGTTGTTTATAAGTTGTTAGAGTGTGTTTGGCACCTCATTCGAGTCCACCTGTGTAGGATTGGACCCGAGGGACCGAGGAGGCCATCAGTGTTAGCAGTTGCAGAGTCAGTTCAGCGTCTGCCAGAGGTGAGTAGAACTAACTTAATCTTTTATTTTATGAAATCTAATGCCTAAAGCATGTTCATGCATCATGATGATATGTAGTAGGTTGATTGCACTAGTTTCACGAATATGACGCATTGCATTATTTACTGTTGATGATGTGGAGGGACCGAGGCGACCCCAATAGTCCTAGAGCTGTTGTAAGACCTGGCCGGGCCGGGCATACAGATGATGTAAGACCTGGCCGGGCCAGGCATCCAGATGTTGTAAGACCTGGCCGGGCCAGGCATACGGAGGTTGTAAGACCTGGCTGGGCCAGGCATACTGACACTGGAGGAATTTTTGGTGGTCATGTCCATCCTTGATGTGAAATGTTTGTGCTGTGATGCATTTCATGAAAGCATGTAATTAATGAACTGTTTTCTTTGTTTCTACTCACTGGGCTTTTTAGCTCACCCCTCTCCCCTAATCCCATTTTTGCAGGTCAGAGGTAGGCTAGGAAGACGTCAAGGGTAAAAGTTATGCTTATGTAATAGTATTAGATTAGTGTTTTAGTGTGGACATGTATTGTAAATTGAGATAAGATATTGTAAGATAATGAATGTAATGTAATGCAAGTAAAGTAGAGATTGGTTTATGGATTAGCACTGTGCTTGGCCCTAAGACTTGGTTAGTCCCTGTTTAGTACATGATGTATGTTATGGTTTTATGTTGAGTTGTGCTTGAACTAAACTGGTGGCATGTGTTGTTTACCACGCTAGTGTTTGATGAGGACCCTAGTGGAGGTCTTATGTTTGTGGTTTTGATGCATGCACAGGTTAGGTTCTAGTTCTTTAGATGTGACTCCAGCTTGATGTATGTTATGTTGACCCAACTAGAGTTTGGATGAGGGCTCTAGTAGGGGGTTTTGATGTTTTCAGTTATGTTGTATACAGGTCAATCTCGGTCTATACATCATATGTTTCAGTTTTTATGTTAAAGTTTTGATCATGTATGGGATTTGACCAGGTGATAGGAGGTATGTTTGGCTTGCTACGGGTTCTGGCCGCCTTAAGTCGATCTGGATCCTAGCGCCGGTGGCGGTTCGGGCCGTTACAGAGGGGTATTGGTTTCCGGGTCGTTACACTAGCAGACACCCGCCTTGTGGCCTGGGCATGAAATGCCTTAGAAACTTATTGTGAAGCGGGGCTAACACCCGATAGCTCGACCGGTCTGGGCATGAAATATCTTAGACTTCTTGTGAAGCGGAACTAACACCCGGTTGCTCGGCTTGGTAGACACCCGCCTTGTGGCTTGGGTATGAAATGCCTTAGACTTCTTGTGAAGCGAGACTAACACCCGGTTGCTCGGCTGGCGAACACCCGCCTTGTGGTTGGGCATGAAATGCCTTAGAAACTCAATTGCTCGGCCTGGCGGACACCCACCTTGTGGTCTGGGCATAAATGCCTTAGACTTCTTATGAAGCAGGACTAACTCTCAGTTGCTCGGCCTAGCGGACACCCGCCTTGTGGCCTAGGCATAAAATGCCTTAGACTTCTTGTGAAGTGAGACTAACACCCGATTGTTCGGCTTGGTGGACACCCGCCTTGTGGCTTGGCATGAGATGACTTGTGTTGCGAGACTAACACCTAGATGGCCTGATGGATTTCTGCCTTGTGGCCTTGTTTAGTGGGACTAATACCCAAATCGTGACTTGGCAGAACCCGCCTTATGGCCTTATTTAGCGGGACTAACACTCGGTTTTTGGCTTGGCGAAATCCGCCTTGTGGCCTTGTTTAATGGGAATGACACCCGAATTATGACATGGCAGAACCCGTCTTGTGGCCTTATTTAGTGGGATTGACATCCGGATTGTGGTCTGGCGGAACCCGTCTTGTGGTCTTGTTTAAATGCTCTTTAAACTTTTTTGGAGAATGCAATTCCAACGTTTCTTATTACTGAAGAACACAATACATGAAAAAAATACCTTGTTAACTGTTATTGATAAAATTTCCTCAAATTATAAATATTCTAGGAGTGGAAAATGACTCGGCCATCTAATTTGGCCAACTTATAAGACCCTAGACGAATAACCTTTGAGACCCTAAATAGTCCTTTTCAGTTTTCGTCCAGCTTACCAAACCCGATATTGCCAAATGTTACATCCGTTCTTTAAGGACTAAGTCCCCTACTTTGGAGACACATGATCTGACTCCTCTGTTGAATACTCGGGACATCTTTTATGATTCATTTATTTTACCACCGTTGGATCCTTTTGTAATTACATGAATAACCCATATAGGTTCGTGGTCAGGGGTAGCTTCAGGGGTTATTGCCTCATGTTCGAGCCTTCTCTCTTCTCTATTCTTCCTGGCAAACTTTCAAAGTGTTTCATCCCTTATTAATCTCTCGATTTTGTCTTTCAGTTGCCGGCACTCCTCTGTTGTATGTCTATGATTCTTATGAAAACGGCAATACTTGATTCTATCTCGCATTTCGGCTTTCTTTAGATTGAGCTTGGGAGACCATTTGACTTCTTTGACATTCTTCCTAATCCACATTAGAATGCATGTTCGTGAGTCATTCAATGGAGTATAATTCTTTATACTTACTTTGATAAATCCTTCTTCCGGAGACCGGGTAGCTTCTGTGGTCGCCTTCATATTCTTGCCTCTCTGGCTTTTGATTTTATTTTTGGCTCATCCTTTTGTCTTCTCTTAATGCTTGGACTTCATTATCTAGTTTAATATGCTTTTGAAATTTTTCCATTAGCTGTTGGTACGTAGCCATTAAGTTCTTATTTAAGGAGTCCATGAACTTGACTTTGCGTGTTCCTTTCTTCAATGCTTCACATGCTATCTCATTATTTAACTCTCCACCTATATTGCTTCTGTATTAAACCATGAAATAAAGCTCCTTAAAGGCTCACCCTCTCCTTAGTAAATCTTCTACAAGTCAGAGGAGAACTTTTTAGGAGGTATACAAGTAATAAATCTGGACTTAAATAACATAGTGAATTGTGTAAAGTTCTAAATTAAAACTGGACTCAGATGTTGGTACCATTTCTGAGCCAAACTTGTGAGTGTTGATGAAAACACTCGGCATAGTATGAAGTCGTTGACATCCTGAAGCTGCATGATCGTCCTAAAGATCTTCAGGTGATTTCTGGGATTTACTGCTTCATCATATTTGTCCAAACTTGGCAACTTGAACTTGATTGGGAATGTTTCTGCCAGGATTTCTTCTGATAGGAGAGAGGCACCATCCAAGCCATAGTCTTCTTCTTGCTCTTTTTAGTATCTTTGAACAGCCCGTACTAGCTTTCAATTGACATCCTTTGGCACATCGCCTGGTGACTCTTCTTCTTCAAACTTGGCCTTTCATTTAGGCCGCGTTTGGATTTCCTCTGTCCGAGATCTTGCGGTATCAACGATGGCTTCAGGGTATCAATGAAGACTTCTTCCCTTCCTCTATGAGCCATGAATGATGCCTTCTCTTGAGTTTTGTATCGCTCAAGGGTGGCTTGCAACTTTTTGATGTATTGAAGTATTTGTTCATTGTTCAGATCGTTGAGATCTACTTCGCTTACCCTAGGAGGTGTGTTTTGTCTATTACCTGGGGTGGAAGAAATGATAGCGCCTTCATTAGTTGCAATCTTAGCAGCAGCTCGTGAATTACCGACCATTTTAAGAGAAAAAAGAGAGATTTCTTTTTGAAAGAAAATGGATAAGAGACCAGTTTTAATCCAGATGATTAAAGAGAATTCAATAGATATTCCAACAATGGAACCAAATGATATTATTAAAAATAGAGCTAAGCTGTGATTGATCCAATAAAGCTATCATGTGATTGGTCCACCTGCAAGAAAGAGAATGTGAGGTGGTTGGCACCTATGGCAGCCACTTCGACGCTCAAGTCAGTAAGTTGAAGAGAAGGGCAAGTGTAATGTATTACTTAGAACTCAAGAGTAGTGTGTAAGAATTGCGTACCCTTATCTCTGTGACCGTTAGCTTTTATACTGTAAAAAGATTGAGTTAATTATAGCATTTTTTGAAAATCCAGCGATGATGTGGCCAACTAAATAATAAGAGATTCCACCGGCTAATTTATTGGAGATCCTGTGATTACAGGTGCACCGAAAATCTTGCTAGATAGTCCTTGCTGACAGTAACATTATGTGAAAACTTGACCTCCCCTGAATAGGGTGAGTCTTAGTGAAAAACCAGATATCATGGTGTTCGAGTCTTTCTTTACTTGAGTAGAACCGCATACCGACTTATTGGCCCTTACCACGTAATTCTATTTTGTGGTAATAACTTATAACTTATTTTGGATAATTATAGTGTAACATTAATAATATTCATTATTACTGATAACCTTTTTTTAATATCAATAATGTAATACCCGGCTAGACTCCGGTATCGGAATTCCTACCGTCCGGTGGAATCTCGGATGTCGGAAATCTCTAGAAGGGGAAAACCACGTTTTATGAAATGTTTTTAATGTATTTTATGTTTTTAAGCAAAAAGGAAATTGAGTTTTGAATGAAATAGACCAAGGAGACTTTGCCAGGTTCGGCCGCCGAAAGTTAAGTTCGGCCGCCGAACATGGAGGGGTTTTGGGAGCGCTTTAGGCCTCCGAAAGCCTTGTTTGAAAGACTCAAGGTTCGGCCGCCGAACCTCATGTTCGGCCGCCGAACATGCATGAGATGTGGGGGCACGTTAGGCCGCCGAAAGGTGGCAGAACCTGTCCTATAAGAGACCCCGTGACCGAAACAGGCGAGGTTTTCTCTCCCATTTCGGCCGACGGTAAGCTTTAGCCCTCCTATGGTCATTTTGAGTGTTTTCCCTCAAATCCTTTAGATCTTAACAAGTTATATCTTGTTTTTGAAGAGTTTTAAAGTTTAAGCAAGTTTTGGAGCTTTGAGGTTCAAGAACTCGAATCTCCCCATCTTCGAGCTAGGATCGTTTCTCTCTCGATCTTCAAGAGGTAAGAGCCGATCTCTAGTTCTATATGTGTTTTAAGTAAGTTTTATGCAAGTTTTTGGGGTAGAAATGCATGAGTAGGCTTGATGGGTTTTTATGAAAAATCCATGGTTTTAATGTGTGTTTATGTGCAATGTGGCTTGCTTGTGTGTTGTAGTTGGGGTTTAAGCTTGTTGGAGACCCCTAGGAGCTTGTATGCTTGAGTATGTTTGTTGTAGAATAGGTTTATGCATGATTGGTTGTGTAGGGGGTTGTTTTGGGCATGAAGAACCAAGTTTCTGCCCTTTGGCAGAAACCAGGTTCGGCAGCCGAAGGTACTTTCGGCCGCCGAACCAGCTTGGGAGGCAGCTTTAGGCTGCCGAAGCCTGCCCCCGAAAGTTGGAGTTTCGGCTCTGTCCGAGACTTTCGGCCGCCGAAGGTGCCGCCGAACATGCATGAGTTTCGCCTCTGTCTGGGAGTTTCGGCCGCCGAAGGTGCCGCCGAACCTGCCTGACTTTCGGCTCTGGAGGGACTTTCGGCCGCCGAAGGTGCCGCCGAAAGTGCCCTTCCCAGCCTTTTCTTGCATGTTTTCTTGGGATGTTTTGAGGTGTTTTTAGGAGGTTTTTGGGGGGTATGTTTAGAGTTATGTTCTTGTTGTTGGTGCCTCATTCGAGTCCACCTGTGTAGGTTCGGATCCGAGGACCCGAGACCCCCGGTTGTGAGATAGTCTTTCAGAGTCCGTCGTTAAAGCTTCGGTCACCAGGTGAGTGGGATCTTTCCCTAAGTTTTTAAGTAAAGAATAAATAAACAAATGAATGAATCTGATAGCATACTCATGCATCATTAATGCCATGCGATGTTTCAGGATGTTTGCATTAGAAATTCACGAATATGTTGCATTGCATAATTTGATGTTGATGTGGATGGTTATTGGGTGATCCATAGTCCTCTAATGTTATGTTATGATGATATGTTATGGAAGACCAGTGAGGCCCATTCTACGCCCCTGGCACTATGTAAGAGAAAGACCAGCGAGGCCCATTCTACGCCCCTGGCACTTTGGAATGTTATGTTATGTATGTTATGTAAGAGAAAGACCAGCGAGGCCCATTCTACGCCCCTGGCACTTGGAGATGTGAGGACTAATGGTGACAATACCATCCTTTATGTGATTAAATGTGATGTGTTGCATTTCATGAAAGCATGTAAAGTAAAAGTTTTGTTATTTAATGATATTAATAAAATGAATAATAATATACCTAAAAAGTGTGGAATTAAAGCAAATGTTAATAATAAAATGGAGAATAAAATACCTAAAAATGGAGGAATTAATATCATGTTTTTACTTTTTGCTCACTGGGCTTTTTAGCTCACCCCTCTCCCCTAACCCCAGTCTTGCAGGTACCGTGTAGATAGAGGAGTCAGAAGAGTAAGAGGAGTTTATGTAATAGCATAGCTGTGGACATGGTTTATTCATAATGTAAAAGTATGTTATGTAATGTAATGTAAGTTTTATAGTGTGCTTGACTAGAGTCTGTTGTAATCCCTTAAATACATGAGATAAATGTTTTATGATGTTTATGTAACCCAAGCCTGCTATATGTTATGTACCCCATTGGAGTAATTGTTGAGAACTCCACTGAGGGGTTTATGTTATGTTTATGCATGCACAGGCTAGGCTGGGTAAAGAAATGTGTGAATGAAAGAAAAATTTAAATTTTTATGTATGTTTTGGTTCATGTATGGGATTGAACAGGTTCACAGGATGTATGTTTGGCTTGCTACGGGTTCCGGCGGCCTTAAGCCGACCTGGATCCTAGCGCCGGTAGCGGTCCGGTTTCCGGGTCGTTACAGAATGGTATCAGAGCCCTAGGTTCATATGGTCGGACCTAGAGTGTCGGGCTCATAGGTGTTATAGAAAGGTCAAGCACAATAGGAAATCATGTCCACTAGGATAGGATGTAGAGTCCTGTCTTGCATGAAAGTATGTATGCCATGAGATATGTTATGAATATGATGTGTATATGATGTGGGTTCATGTGTTTCCACATGAACCATTTGATGCTAATATTTTGTTATCTGTGCTGTTTTTCAGTAAACAGAATGCGAGGAACTCGTCGATCAGCTAGATTGACTAGAGTACCACCGGAGGATGAGGGCACGAGCGCCCGTCCTCCAGCATTGCCAAGGGCAATGTCAAGCAGGTCCAACAGGGACAGAACAGTGAGGGACCCTAGAAGGTCCTTGGATCTGGGTAGAAGCAGATCAGTAAGGGGTACAGTTCAGGAAAGAATGGCAGTTGATGGAGAAGAAGAGATGGATGTGGAGCAGAGGAGGGATGGTAACCTTGGTGTAAACATGCCAGAAGAGGGCATGGGTGAGTCTCAGGGAGGCACTCAGGCCTCGGGGTTTGTTCCACCACCCCAGTACCCACCTTTTTCACCATACCCCGGGTATTCGATGGGAAGTACATCGGATTACCCCAGTTTTAATCCTTACCCTTCTCACATGCCATATCCACCTTTCTACCCACAGTATCCACAGTACCCTATGTACCCACCTCCATCCTTCCATCCAGGCACGGCAAACCCTATCCCAGGGGATGTCGCACCTCCACCACCAGCAGAACCCACAGTTCCAGAAACCCAAAGACCTCAACCTACCTCATCTGGAGGGAGCAAGGCCAAGATGACCGACTATATGAAGTTGGGTGCTCCCCAGTTTGATACCGGTGATGATCCGTTTGTGTACCTGGAGAAGGTCAGAACAATTACAGATGAGATAGGTGCTGATGATAGTAGAGCCATTCAGATGGCTGGTTTCACCCTGAAATGCAAAAAGGCCCGTGAGTGGTTCAAGGGCTATGTGAAACCAAGGGTGGACAGTCTTTCATGGGAGGAGTTTGCGAATGAGTTCGCAGGATGGGCTTTCCCTGACAGTTCAAGGGAGCTGAAGATGATTGAGTTTGAACAGCTGAAACAGACAGATGAGATGGGTGTCGATGAGTACACCGATAGATTCTTAGAGTTGTTGCCGTTTGCTGGGCAACATCTGGACACAGATTCGAAGAAGTCGAGGAGGTATACCATGAGGCTCAATTCCAGGTATTCCTCTTTGATTCAGTCAGCCGATAGAGAAAGTTTCCATGCCATTATAGACATGGCCAGGAGAATGGAGGCTAGTGCCGTAATAGAGGGAAAAGTCAAGCAGTCAGTGGCACAACCTTCTGGTTCTAAGACCCCAGGTGGGGGAAGGATAGATCCTTCATCCTTGAGTTCAGCTAGTAAGAAGTGGAGCAGTACCACTAAGAAACCAAAGAAGAATAAGTTCTGGAGCAAGATCAAATCCGGTCTGGGACTAGGAAGTGGCTCAAGCTCTGGTGCTGATAATGCAGTATGTGCAAGGTGTGGTAAGCTACACAGAGGGGTATGCCGTTTTGGGACAACAGCCTGCTACAGGTGTGGGCAGGAGGGACACATGTCCATGGAGTGTCCTAGAGCAGTTCCTATGGCGCGACCCCAGCAGACTACTTCAGGTAGTGTGGCACAGCCAGCAGCTTCAGCCGCGACACAGGCCAGTGGCAGAGGCCGAGGGAGAGGGTCAGCCTCTTCTTCATCAGCTTACAGAGGGGAAGGTCCGTCAGCTCCAGCACGGATCTTCACTATGACACAGCAGGAGGCAAACGCATCCAACACCGTGGTGTCAGGTAATATCATCATTGGTTGTTCAGATGCTTATGCCTTAATGGACCCGGGTGCATCCCATTCTTTTGTTTCTCCGAGAGCGGTCGAGAGGTTGGGTTTGATGGTCTCTGGGTTAGAGTGTCCCCTATGGGTCAGTGGACCCAAGTGTGACCCGTCAGTGGCAGAGTCAGTCTGCCAGTACAGTCCAGTTTTCATAGAGGGAAGATGCCTATCCGCCGACCTTGTGGTTCTAGACTTGACAGATTTTGACGTCATTCTAGGGATGGATTGGCTATCTACCCATGGTGCTACCTTGGATTGTAGAGACAAGATAGTTAAGTTCAGATGTCAGGATGGGTCAGAGGTTGTCTTTAGAGGAGACAGGGGGAGTACGCCTAGAGGTTTGATATCAGCCCTACAGGCTCGTAGGCTACTCAGGAGGGGTTGTCGGGGTTATCTAGCTCATGTGAGAGAGCTAGACAGAGATGTCAGAGAGCCCGCCTCAGTGCCTGTGGTTAGAGAGTTCTTAGATGTCTTCCCAGACGAACTGCCAGGTTTACCGCCTCCTAGGGAGATAGAGTTCGAGATAGAATTGATGCCAGGAACCAGACCGATCTCTATCCCTCCCTACAGGATGGCGCCAGCAGAGCTGAAGGAGCTTAAAGAACAGTTGCAAGAGCTGGTAGATAAGGGTTTCATCCGACCGAGTACCTCACCCTGGGGTGCTCCAGTGTTGTTCGTGAAAAAGAAGGATGGATCCCTTAGACTTTGTATCGACTACAGACAGTTGAACAAGGTCACTACCAAGAACAAGTACCCGTTGCCTAGGATCGATGATCTATTCGACCAGCTAGCAGGAGCAGGTTGTTTCTCCAAAATAGATCTGAGATCTGGGTATCATCAGCTGAGGATCAGAGATGAGGACGTGCCGAAGACAGCTTTCAGAACCAGATATGGGCACTATGAGTTCCTAGTGATGCCGTTCGGGTTAACAAACGCCCCTGCAGCATTCATGGATCTCATGAACAGAGTATTTAGCCAATACCTGGATCACTTCGTTATTGTCTTCATAGATGATATCTTAGTGTATTCCAGGAATGCAGAAGAGCATGCCCATCATCTGCGGTTGGTCTTGCAGACTTTGAGGGAACATGGCTTGTATGCCAAGTTCTCTAAATGTGAGTTCTGGCTGAGGAGCATTTCGTTCTTGGGGCATGTAGTGTCAGAGAATGGTATTGAGGTGGACCCCAAGAAGACAGAAACTGTGGCTAACTGGCCTAGACCCACTTCAGTGACAGAGATTAGAAGTTTCTTGGGTTTGGCTGGTTACTACAGGAGGTTCGTTCAGGACTTCTCAAAGATAGCAGCTCCTCTGACCAGGTTAACCAGGAAGAATCAGAAATTTCTGTGGACCGACCAGTGCGAAGAGAGTTTTGAAGAGCTTAAGAAGAGGTTGACTTCAGCACCAGTTTTAGCTCTGCCATCTAGTGATGAGGACTTTACAGTCTTTTGTGATGCATCCCGTGTGGGACTGGGTTGTGTACTGATGCAGAATGAGAGGGTGATTGCTTACGCTTCTAGGCAGCTGAAGAAGCATGAGTTGAATTACCCCACACATGACCTTGAGATGGCAGCAGTAATCTTTGCACTCAAGATGTGGAGGCACTACCTCTATGGGGTAAAATGTGAGATCTTTACAGATCATAAGAGCCTGCAGCACATCCTGAGTCAAAGAGATTTGAATTTGAGACAAAGAAGATGGGTAGAACTGCTCAGTGACTACGATTGCAAAATCCAGTATCATCCGGGTAAGGCTAATGTAGTAGCTGATGCCTTAAGCCGGAAATCACTCGGCAGTCTATCCCACATCTCAGCAGAACGAAGACCAGTAGTAAAGGAGTTCTACAAGCTCATCGAAGAAGGGCTACAGTTAGAGTTGTCGGGTACAGGTGCCTTGTTGGCTCAGATGAAAGTGACACCCGTGTTCCTTGAGCAAGTTGCTCAGAAACAGCATGAGGACCCCGAGTTAGTGAAGATTGCCAGGACTGTTCAGTCAGGCAATGATAGTGAGTTCAGATTCGACAGTAAGGGGATCCTCCGCTATGGGAGTCGATTATGTGTACCAGACGACATAGGGCTAAAAGGAGACATTATGAGAGAGGCTCATAATGCAAGATACAGCATTCACCCCGGAGCCACCAAGATGTATCAAGATTTGAAGAAAGTTTATTGGTGGCCAGCAATGAAGAAAGAAGTGGCACAGTTCGTGTCAGCCTGCGAAGTGTGTCAGAGGGTGAAGCTGGAACATCAGAAGCCAGCTGGAATGCTTAACCCGCTACCTATTCCAGAATGGAAATGGGAAAATATAGCTATGGACTTCGTAGTAGGGTTACCGGCGGCGTCCAGCAGAGTGGACTCCATATGGGTGATTGTGGACAGACTCACCAAATCTGCTCACTTCATCCCTGTCAGGAGTGGCTATTCTGTGGACAAGTTGGCGCAGGTGTATGTGGACGAGATCGTCAGGCTGCATGGGGTTCCCGTTTCGATAGTGTCAGATAGAGGGCCCCAGTTCACCTCCAGGTTTTGGCGGAGTCTGCAGAATGCCATGGGTACTAGGTTGGATTTCAGTACTGCCTTCCACCCCCAGACTGATGGACAGTCAGAAAGAACCATCCAGACTATCGAGGATATGCTCAGAATGTGTGTGCTGGACTTTGGCGGTTCTTGGAGGCAGCATCTACCTTTGGTGGAGTTTGCCTACAATAACAGCCATCATGCTAGCATCGGGATGGCTCCATATGAAGCTTTGTACGGAAGGAAGTGCAGATCACCTGTTTGCTGGGAGGAAGTTGGAGAGAAGGCCTTGGCAGGGCCTGAGCTAGTAGAGATTACCAGCAGGGTGGTACCCATAATCAGAGAAAGAATCAAGACTGCTGCAAGCAGACAGAGGAGTTATGCAGACATCCGCAGAAGGCAGTTAGAGTTTCAGGAGGGGGATCTGGTATTGCTTAAAGTGTCTCCAATGAAGGGAGTGGTTCGCTTCGGGAAGAAAGGTAAACTAGCCCCACGATACATCGGACCCTTTGAAATCTTGCAAAAGATTGGGAATGTGTCGTACAAGCTAGATTTACCTGCTTCAATGGCAAGAATCCATCCGGTTTTCCATGTTTCGATGTTGAGGAAGTTTGTGTCAGATCCGAGCAAGGTTCTTAGTGAGCCTGATGTGGAGGTCCAAGAGGATCTCACCTATGTTGAACAGCCGGTACGGATCATTGACACGCAGATCAGAAAGTTAAGAAACAAGGAAATCCCGATGGTGAAAGTCCTATGGAACCACCACAACTTGGAAGAGTGCACTTGGGAGACACGGGAGTCTATGCTCCAGCAGTACCCTCAGCTCTTTTAAGGTTAGATCCCTATGTGTTGATGTGCTTAGTATGTATGTTATATGTTTGCCATGTTATGTGTTGTTTGGTGAACATTCGGGGACGAATGTTCTTAAGGGGGGAAGAATGTAATACCCGGCTAGACTCCGGTATCGGAATTCCTACCGTCCGGTGGAATCTCGGATGTCGGAAATCTCTAGAAGGGGAAAACCACGTTTTATGAAATGTTTTTAATGTATTTTATGTTTTTAAGCAAAAAGGAAATTGAGTTTTGAATGAAATAGACCAAGGAGACTTTGCCAGGTTCGGCCGCCGAAAGTTAAGTTCGGCCGCCGAACATGGAGGGGTTTTGAGAGCGCTTTAGGCCTCCGAAAGCCTTGTTTGAAAGACTCAAGGTTCGGCCGCCGAACCTCATGTTCGGCCGCCGAACATGCATGAGATGTGGGGGCACGTTAGGCCGCCGAAAGGTGGCAGAACCTGTCCTATAAGAGACCCCGTGACCGAAACAGGCGAGGTTTTCTCTCCCATTTCGGCCGACGGTAAGCTTTAGCCCTCCTATGGTCATTTTGAGTGTTTTCCCTCAAATCCTTTAGATCTTAACAAGTTATATCTTGTTTTTGAAGAGTTTTAAAGTTTAAGCAAGTTTTGGAGCTTTGAGGTTCAAGAACTCGAATCTCCCCATCTTCGAGCTAGGATCGTTTCTCTCTCGATCTTCAAGAGGTAAGAGCCGATCTCTAGTTCTATATGTGTTTTAAGTAAGTTTTATGCAAGTTTTTGGGGTAGAAATGCATGAGTAGGCTTGATGGGTTTTTATGAAAAATCCATGGTTTTAATGTGTGTTTATGTGCAATGTGGCTTGCTTGTGTGTTGTAGTTGGGGTTTAAGCTTGTTGGAGACCCCTAGGAGCTTGTATGCTTGAGTATGTTTGTTGTAGAATAGGTTTATGCATGATTGGTTGTGTAGGGGGTTGTTTTGGGCATGAAGAACCAAGTTTCTGCCCTTTGGCAGAAACCAGGTTCGGCAGCCGAAGGTACTTTCGGCCGCCGAACCAGCTTGGGAGGCAGCTTTAGGCTGCCGAAGCCTGCCCCCGAAAGTTGGAGTTTCGGCTCTGTCCGAGACTTTCGGCCGCCGAAGGTGCCGCCGAACATGCATGAGTTTCGCCTCTGTCTGGGAGTTTCGGCCGCCGAAGGTGCCGCCGAACCTGCCTGACTTTCGGCTCTGGAGGGACTTTCGGCCGCCGAAGGTGCCGCCGAAAGTGCCCTTCCCAGCCTTTTCTTGCATGTTTTCTTGGGATGTTTTGAGGTGTTTTTAGGAGGTTTTTGGGGGTATGTTTAGAGTTATGTTCTTGTTGTTGGTGCCTCATTCGAGTCCACCTGTGTAGGTTCGGATCCGAGGACCCGAGACCCCCGGTTGTGAGATAGTCTTTCAGAGTCCGTCGTTAAAGCTTCGGTCACCAGGTGAGTGGGATCTTTCCCTAAGTTTTTAAGTAAAGAATAAATAAACAAATGAATGAATCTGATAGCATACTCATGCATCATTAATGCCATGCGATGTTTCAGGATGTTTGCATTAGAAATTCACGAATATGTTGCATTGCATAATTTGATGTTGATGTGGATGGTTATTGGGTGATCCATAGTCCTCTAATGTTATGTTATGATGATATGTTATGGAAGACCAGTGAGGCCCATTCTACGCCCCTGGCACTATGTAAGAGAAAGACCAGCGAGGCCCATTCTACGCCCCTGGCACTTTGGAATGTTATGTTATGTATGTTATGTAAGAGAAAGACCAGCGAGGCCCATTCTACGCCCCTGGCACTTGGAGATGTGAGGACTAATGGTGACAATACCATCCTTTATGTGATTAAATGTGATGTGTTGCATTTCATGAAAGCATGTAAAGTAAAAGTTTTGTTATTTAATGATATTAATAAAATGAATAATAATATACCTAAAAAGTGTGGAATTAAAGCAAATGTTAATAATAAAATGGAGAATAAAATACCTAAAAATGGAGGAATTAATATCATGTTTTTACTTTTTGCTCACTGGGCTTTTTAGCTCACCCCTCTCCCCTAACCCCAGTCTTGCAGGTACCGTGTAGATAGAGGAGTCAGAAGAGTAAGAGGAGTTTATGTAATAGCATAGCTGTGGACATGGTTTATTCATAATGTAAAAGTATGTTATGTAATGTAATGTAAGTTTTATAGTGTGCTTGACTAGAGTCTGTTGTAATCCCTTAAATACATGAGATAAATGTTTTATGATGTTTATGTAACCCAAGCCTGCTATATGTTATGTACCCCATTGGAGTAATTGTTGAGAACTCCACTGAGGGGTTTATGTTATGTTTATGCATGCACAGGCTAGGCTGGGTAAAGAAATGTGTGAATGAAAGAAAAATTTAAATTTTTATGTATGTTTTGGTTCATGTATGGGATTGAACAGGTTCACAGGATGTATGTTTGGCTTGCTACGGGTTCCGGCGGCCTTAAGCCGACCTGGATCCTAGCGCCGGTAGCGGTCCGATTTCCGGGTCGTTACAAATAATTTTATTAAAAAATATTTATAGCCATATTTTTATTGGAATAACGTGTGACAATTTATATATTATTAAATTCAAAACAACAAAGTTTATATTTTAAATAGCAAAAATTTTGTTACTAATTTTAATATTTAGTTAGCGCTCCAAGTTTCATCAGAATACTTTATTAAAAAAGTAATATGTTATTATTTAAAATAGTATTTTATTATATTAAGAATTATTTGGACTTAAATGTAAAATTTAGAATTTGATATAGAGAAAAAAATAATAGTGCTGTCACTAATGCTTTAAAATTCTTTACAAATAGTTTCTACAATGATATTTCTTCCTAAACATTGATTTTTTTGCAACAAACCTTTAGGTATACTATTGCTCATGATAATGTGCATAAATAATAGAAAAAATTATTATTTAGTTTTTATGGCATAAAAAAAATTTATTAATTGATATTTCGATTTTGAAAAATATATTAAAATATTTTTAATATTTTAAAAAATCTATTACTTAGTATATCCATTAATTTTAAATATTACAAAACAATTTAAAATATTCATAATATAAAATGACTAATTAATAAATTTTTTAAAAATATGAGAGGCTAATTAATAATTTTTTTAAAATAATAGAAATTAAATAGTAAAATATTTAATAAAAGAATTAATGGAGAGATTAATTTGTAAACTTTTTAAAACGTTAAAAATATTTTAATATATTTTTTAAAATTGAGAGATTAACTAATAAATTTTTTTATATTATAAAATATATTAAAAGGAAAAAAGACATTAAACAAAAAGCGTGATTAAGAAATAGAATAATATTTTTAAATTTTTTTTATAGTTTTGATGAATAAATCATATGCATTTTTTAATATGTAAATCTATAAAATTTATGTTATAATAGTTTAATTTTTGAGTAAATCGGAGAGTTTTAAAATTTTAATCTCTCAATTTTTATTTTAAAAAAAAATTAATTATTCATCAAATCAGTATTTAAATAAAATTAAAAAGCAAATTAAAATCCAAAAGTAATATTCTCATTATATGGAATAAAGTTTAAAAAAAATTGAGATCAAGAAACAATTAGTGTGTCATCTCATGGGGAGGAGGAGGTGGTAGTGGCGGTGGAGTTTTTATCTTTTTGGTCCGATGTGGGAGCTTGGAATTGCACAAACCCAGCAAAATTATTGAGGCAGTACAATTGCTATTGTGCTACTTCTCCCACACCATCAACTATATTCATTGCAAGCTTCCACTAACGTACAATTAGGGAACCTTCTTTCATTTCCTTTGTTGTTGCTCTATTTAATGGCATATAATTATTACGAGGAAATGCAATTAATACCCCTTTGGGAATCATTTCCTCTTGGAATAGAGTGACAGAACATAAAGAAAACCAAACAGTGAGACATGCAATCAGAGAGAAAAGAGGTTAATAGCTAGAGTTACCTATTGACAAAGCAATCCAAGAGAGGAGACACTGCAGCCAAATAAGATCGATAAGAGCATTAGCCACCAAATGTATCGGTATGATCAGGATCGTCGACATCATATCTAAAATCATCCTCCATATTGAAAATAAAAGTCGAAATTCTTAATGACAGGTTATTTAAATTAAAATCCTCATTAAGACCAGTATTAAGATATATAAAAATGAAACACAGCTAATAATAGAAAACTAAACAACTAAAATAAAAAAAAAAATAAAAATAAAGGGAAAAAATTATCAATATGTCAATTCGCGGGAAAAAAAGTTAGGAGAGATAAAAATACGAAATAAAAACTCCCATTGTAAAGATAAAAAAAATTATCTCATATAAGAAAAACGTCTCTTTGAAAATAAAAAAATAAACGAGAGGAAATAAAACCAAAAATGACAAAATTATAAAAACCAAAATGAAGAAACCCTTGCAATTATTTTTTTTTTCTTTTTTCTCTGCATTTTTTTTTCTTTTCTCATTTACTATCATAAAAAATATATAATTTATAAATATAGTAGTTAAAAAATTTTGGAATTTATTTAAAATTAAGATTGACAATTTTTATTTATAAAAACACTTGAATAGCATTTTTTTTCAACCCGCATATAAAATGTCGAATTCTCTTAGAAACAGTTTTTATGATCTAAATCATAATATCCAACAAGCAATAAAAGCGGAAAACCCAAAATAGAACAAATTAAACGACATCGGATTGTCAAAAACATATAGTGACTGAAAATTGAAATTGGGAATTTTTTTTTTCTCATATTCCAAAATAAGAAGGAATTCAGAGACCCTATTCACCATTTAGTGCTGATTTTTTAACAAAATAAAATCATCCTCAGCAAGCAGTTCACAAGATCCGATCAGATCCTCGCGTATCCCCCTTTCCCTTCATCTTCCTCCTCACCTTCTCTCTTTTGAAGTTACTTCCTCTCTCTCAGCTCTGTTCTTGTTTCGTTTTGTCTGTATCGGCTGAATCGTCCCCCTGCTCTGATAAAGCAGAATTCAAGCCCGATTCCATAGTTTGGCGGTTCTAGAGAGCAGTCCTTCAATTTTACTCAACATTAGGGTTTTTGTTCTAATTCTGAGGTAGAAATGCTTCGGATCTTGACCTAGGGTTTGTGAAGGTGCCGCTTTTAATTTCAAGTGCATGAAGATTTGGTGCTGCCTATGCTTCGCTTTCGAAGACGAAGAAGCACCATTAAAGAGTAATAAAGTTCAGGATAACGCCATGAGGGAGGGCATTTTGGAGAATGACAACAATTCCGAGAGCAACATTGGGAATGACGTCGAGGATGCTGAGGAAGCTGCAGCCACGAGATTAGCGCTTGCATTGACTGACAATGGGCGGGAGCGTGATGATCAGGACTCCTTGAGGTTGTTCGAGGAGATGATCAGAGCCATGCGTGGTGGTGGTACTAATTGGGACGAGCGGGCACCTGTTTTAGACGAGGTGGTGCATGTGGTTGCTCCACTTGCCTTAAGGAAGTCCGCTATTTGTTTCATACGGCGACTTCAGGGTGAGAGTAGTAGTTCCACGGCAGCAGCAGCCCCAGTGACAGGGCGTGTTAGCGAGGACTGCGATCGGGATATGCATAATAAGCGAGCCAAAGTTTACTCTGGTTTTCAGTAAGTTTCTTACTCTTTTTCATTTTAAAATCATTTCAATTTCAAATTTCTCGTTTTGTGGAGGAATGTAGTGCAGTGTGGTGTATTGTTGGTTTGCTTACAGTGTTTAGCGAAGTGAGATTGCAATTCATCAAATGGTAGTTTTGTTGCGTAATTTACTAATTTCAAACTTTTTTGCTAATTGAGAAATGCATGGTTTCCCTACTTTAGTGTGTGTGCGCGTGTTTTTTTCCCCTTTTCTTTTCTTTTCTTTTGAGAGTTGCTAATCTGTGATTATAATTAGCGTCGGTGTTTGCCACAACATTATAGAAAGAAGAAGATAGAAAGAAACTGCTAAGAGATGAATGGGAGGGAAAAGCAGATATTAGTTAGTAAGATTTGGAGGGAAGTTCTGTACAGGTCAGCCTATTGTTGGAGGCAGTTATGCTACTCATGTATAAATAACAGCTGACAAGTACTCGCAGCTTTTCATGAAGAATCATTGACAAAATCATCCTATTCTCTCTCTGTATTCTTTTCTCTTCTGATCTATTCTGATTCTTCCTCTCATCTCATTCTAATCTTCTATCTCATCTCAATTTCTTCTCTTTCTCATCTCTAAATGGTTCTCAGTATCTGTTCTTGACAAATCGGCATTGGAGCTTGTTTTCAAGTGGGCTAGAGCTGCCGGTTAGTTCATCAAATTCTTCGTTTTTCTGTTCTTCTGGTTCTTTCTTTTATTTTCTCCTTTATTTTTTTTAACTTCCTGCTTTTCAAGAAACCTGTTTCTTGAATGTATTGAGATTTCAATCTTGGGATTTTGCTGAAATTGATATTCTTTTCTGCAATTTCCTCTCTTTTTTTTCCCCTTATTTCCCAATTCTTCTCTGCTAGGGTTCCCTGACATGGTGCTGAATTCCTTTACTTGAGACTCTTGTTTCTTTCTCAATTTCTCTTGGAAACAAAAATATAATAATATTTCAGACTATGGAAACACATCTTGGGAACAAAAGCTGCTGGGTTTGGAACAGGGCATTTGTGAAATTCTTGAGAGAGCATTTAAAAGATACGAGAAAAGTTGGGACAAAATATGGGAGAAGTGGGAGATATCATTTGGAGAGAAAACGGGTAAATCTAAAGAATCAAACCAATGGAAAATGGATGCTATTTCATCCCCAAAAATAAAGGAGCAAGTGTCTATTAAGGATGTTGACATAACAGCTAACAAGTACTCAGCAGCTATTCATGAAGAATCAATAACAAAACCATCCTATTCTCTCTCTATATTCTTTTCTTTTCTCATCTAATCTGATTCTTTCTCTCATCTCACTCTAATCTTCTACTTCTCATCTCAATTTCTTCTCTTTCTCATCTCTAAATTCTGTTTTCAGTCTCTGTTCTTGACAGCGTTCCTTCCTAAATTTAGGGAGGAATTATTTAAGTTGTTGCTTTGGAAAAGAATGTGAACTATTTTCTTGTGACATATTCCACAAAATTACATTGTATAAAAAATGGTAATACTGCAGATAGTGCTTAGTTGCACAATAGAAATCATCTTCATCATCTGTGTTTTCCCCTATCCTGCAGCGCTTATAAGGTGCAATTTCTGGTTGTAAAGGCGTCTCTTTCTTTGTTCTTTACATTGCTGGAGCTTTTACACTTCACAAAAGATTATGTTCTAGAATAGTCTCATTTTGATATTAAGATTTAAATTTCAAATTACGACCTTATTTTTATGAAATAGTCTTCATCATCTTTGTATGCATTTGTGTAATTATGATTGGCTGATGCTGATGCATATGCTTAGTGGATTCCTAGATAGTATGGCTTCATAGTCTTAATTGGAGATTTTCTTGTTTGCTTCCTTCAGTGATTGTCGTTATACAGAGGCCATGTCTGCAGATGCTGGCAATTCTAGTTCATCAGCTGACAGAGATTTTAGTTTAGGCCAGAGCTCTTCTGCTCCATCAGGGAATGAGATTTTCTATCACAATTTCATGTGGAGTAACAGTAACGACGAGAATCCCTCTGATTCTAGTGGTGGAAGAGATGATGAACATGAGGGTGGTACTTCTAAGTCAGAGGATTTAGAAGTTCGGATGGATCTTACAGATGATTTATTGCATATGGTAACATGCTTAAATATCTTCTGCTTTTATATAAGCACAGTTGCATACTTTTTCTATCTAATCTTATTTTTGTTTTCCCCCTAGGTTTTCTCTTTCTTGGACCACATTAATCTTAGTCGAGCTGCAATGGTCTGTAGGCAGTGGCGAGCAGCCAGTGTACATGAAGATTTCTGGAGGTGTCTGAATTTTGAGAATCGAAACATATCTATTGAACAATGTGAGTTTATAATGCTGCAAGACATCATAATTTTTTCTTATACAATAAAATTGGGAAATTAATTTGACCTTTTGCCATTTGAATTTTCAGTTGAAGATATGTGTCAGAGATACCCAAATGCCACTGAAGTGAATATTCATGGCGTTCCCAACATGCACTTGCTTGTTATGAAAGCAGTCTACTCATTAAGGTACTCACGATTCCTTGGTTCTTTGTTGCTCTGATCAAGTAACTTCATGCTGCTGATCTCTTGATCATTCTCAGAAACCTTCAGGTTTTAACTTTGGGAAGAGGACAACTAGGGGATCATTTTTTTCATGCCTTAGCAGAGTGCAACATGCTGAAGAGTTTGAATGTCAATGATGCTACTCTGGGTAATGGTGTTCAGGAGATCCCGATAAACCATGATAGGTTGCATCATCTTCAGCTCACAAAATGCCGTGTGGTTAGGATATCTGTCAGGTGAAACAATATTAAGTTTCAAAAGCAAATTCTCATCTCATGCAGTTTTGCTCAATTTCTTTGTTGTGCTAAAATATATGTTTGACAGGTGTCCACAACTTGAAACTTTGTCTCTGAAGCGCAGTAACATGGCACAGGCTGTACTTGATTGTCCTCTATTGCATCTCCTTGATATAGGGTCTTGCCACAAGCTTTCAGATGCCGCAATCCGTGCAGCAGCAACTTCATGTCCTCAATTGGAGTCTTTGGACATGTCAAATTGTTCATGTGTTAGTGATGAAACTTTACGTGAAATAGCCCTTACTTGTGTTAATCTTCATATTCTTGATGCTTCATATTGTCCAAACATATCACTTGAGGTCAGTTTTCTTTTTGGTGTGTCATAACCATCTTAATTTTAGCGTTATGTAGATCTATCATTCATTTGACATGTTTCCTTGTCTGTTTTGAAGTCTGTAAGATTGCCAATGTTGACAGTCCTCAAGCTTCATAGCTGTGAGGGAATCGCATCAGCTTCCATGGCTGCAATATCTCATAGTTACATGTTGGAGGTTTGAAGTCTCCTGCTCTGCATATTTTTCTTGCCCAGATGTCTTCTCAAGTTCTCATCCTCCCTAAATAACTAGAATTGGATGTCAAATCTGACATTTTAACTTTGTTGCAGGTTTTGGAGCTTGTCAATTGCAACCTACTGACTTCTGTGTCATTGGAGCTTCCTCGCCTGCAGAACATACAACTAGTACATTGTCGCAAGTAAGTTTGCTGCTCTACTCATTTTCTCATGCCTTCCAAACTTTTTGAGGAGTGAAGGGGGGTGGGTTTTGCTCTGTCTTTGTTTCCCATTGCTGCTTCTCATTTCAACTTCCCTGGCAGGTTTGCTGATCTGAACTTACGAAGTATCATGCTATCATCTATAATGGTGTCTAACTGTCCAGCACTCCATCGTATTAATATCACATCAAACTCACTTCAAGTGTGCCTTATAACTATACAGCTATATCTTTCTCATTTCTTTTTTTTCTCTTTGTGATCATTTGTTGGAGTTCTAATTCTCAGGATTGTATTACGATATGCAGAAACTATCATTGCAGAAACAGGAGAACCTAACAACATTGGCACTAGAATGCCAATGTTTGCAAGAAGTAGACCTCACAGATTGTGAATCTCTAACAAATTCTGTTTGTGAAGTTTTTAGTGATGGCGGTGGGTGCCCTATGCTAAGAACATTGGTTCTTGATAATTGTGAGGTTGGTAAATCATAAATATACTATGCTGAAATCTATTCTTGTTCAATTTTTTCTGTGTCTGATTTCATGAAATGGATCATGCTTGGTGCACTATAAATGGGCAAAGGTGTTTATTGATACATCATTATTTTTATTATAAATAGCATGCCTGTTCTTGAGTATATGCAGCAGCCTTTAATGGCTTCTGGGCATACTGTTAAAGATACCTACTATAACTAACGGGCATTTAAAGTTGAGGCTGGTAAGGGGTAATGGCTGTTATGTAACAGTAATGGTCATTAGCGGTCATTTCATGATGGGTAATGGACAGAGGTTCTACTTTCTTTTACAGAGAGCTAGAGGCAGCTTCATTACATTCTTTAATTTCTTTATTTGATGTATGCATGTATGGTTATTATTTTGTTGTGTATCCTAGTTTTCTAATTAAATGTTTATTCATTTCATGGACTTTACAAGTTTTTTCATAAATAATAGTGTAGTGATAGGCTATTGCACACATTATGGCTGTTACAGGCCTATTTCCATTACCCACGATTGCAGCACGAACCATGATTTAAATCCATGGGAGGGTTTCCATGTGAAGTGAATAATTCCTAATGCTGTTGTCGTTCTATGGGACTTAAAACTTTTTTATTTTCAAGTTAAGTACCTTGGTGGGATTCTGGTACTTGTTAGTTTCTCATAGGATTGTGGACGGTTTTTGGACGTCCCGGACTGAATTGAACTTATTCTACTGTTTTGGTTTAAGTCTAGTTCTTCACCAAGAACCAAACTGGATTTTACTGGATCCATACCAAATTAGAACCAAAATAAGGACCAATTATATACATGTGTCTCTATGATTGTTTAGATATTATATATACTTTTAATATAATTATTTGTATTTACATGCAATTAAGAATTAAGATTGTGGACTATATACAAACTAATATTATTTTTCAATTCATTTGCCTCTGCCTCCTTTTAATAATTTTATTTATAAATACATTAATCACATGATCATTCTTAACTACAAGTATGCTACTAATATTATGTAATATTTCTAATCCTTAATTTTATATGTACCTTATGCTTAAAAATTATATAAAATTTTTTTAGTAGGGGATTGGGGGGTATGGGGACTCAAACCTAGGTCTTCCAGATGAGTCAGATGCTTTTAGCCATGGACCAAGCCAGGCTAGGCAAAAATTATGTAATTAAGCAATAGCTTAAAGGTGTATTATATTGTATATTTTATTAGCAACCAACTTTAAAGCTTAAATGATAATTTAAGTGTGACTTTCCGTAGAAACAATTGATGAAATTGTTTCAAAAACTGAAACCTGAAGAACCAAGAACCAAAATAGCGAAGAACGAACTGAGTACCAAAATTTCTGTTCTGTTCTGGTTCCTAGATAAACCTGGAACTGAAATTGGAACCCACACATCCCTAGATTCTCAATCATCGCTAGAGGTGGAACTAAATTGGTCCTTGGGTTGTGTTGTAACTGATGCATCCGTCTGTAGAATTAGGGGTTAGACTTGATTACGGCAAGTATTAGGTTTTCAGAACTCAGGAAACAATTAATAAGTTGAAGAAAGTGAAGGTTAGCTGAGTAAGTTGAAGAAAGTGAAGATTAGCTGAGGTATAGCAAGGATGGAAAAAGTTCTGGCGAGAATCTCACTGAATACGTGGGTTGGGTAATCTTGTGGATGGTATTCACCATTGGCCATTTCTTGAAGTATGCCCTGAACAATTAGGGGTAAGACTACAACAAGTAATTAGGTTTTCAGAACTCAAGAAACAATTAACAAGTTGAAGAAAGTGAAGATTAGCTGAGGTATAGCAAGGATGGAAAGGGTTCTGGCGAGAATTTCACTGAATACATGGGGTTGGTAATCTTGTGAATAGTATTCACCGTTGGCCATTTCTTGAAGTGTGCCCTGTACATTTAAGTATTAACTTCTCAGTGCCAAAGTTCTGAACCGTAGATACTATCCAGTCTTGTTTATTACTTACTATATTAACATCTGAAGACTCTTTAATCATTCATGGTGGTTGTAATTGATTGTCCCATTTAACACAATTTAAACTTTTACAGAGCTTGACAGCCGTGCAATTCTGCAGTACCTCTTTAGTGAGTCTTTCCCTAGTTGGTTGCCGTGCTATTGCTGCTCTTGAATTGAGTTGCCCATGTCTTGAGAAAGTTTGTCTAGATGGTTGTGATCATCTTGAGAGAGCATCGTTTTCTCTTGTGAGTGACAGTCACTGTTGCACATTCTGCTTTATAGCTCTACATTCTGAGTTTGTGTTGTAAAACATCAATGATAAACAGGACTTTGATCTTCCCTATTTCAGGTTGCACTTCGGTCGCTGAATTTGGGAATTTGTCCCAAATTAAGTATGCTTAATATTGAAGCACCATATATGGTCTCACTTGAGTTGAAAGGATGTGGTGTCCTGTCTGAAGCAACAATCAACTGTCCTCTCCTAACATCTCTGGATGCTTCCTTCTGCAGGTAATGCATCTTATATTGCTTTTATTAGTACTTCCGATAATCCATTCTTGGTCTTACATTTCTGTCTTTCTGGTGTGTATCTGCAGCCAACTCAAGGATGACTGCTTGTCTGCAACCACAGAGTCCTGCCCACTGATCGAGTCATTTATATTGATGTCTTGCCCATCTGTTGGTTCTGATGGACTTTACTCTTTGCGCTGGCTTCCGCACCTTACTCTGCTAGATTTGTCTTATACTTTCTTAATGAATCTGCAGCCAGTTTTTGAGTCTTGTTTGCAACTGAAGGTAATTATCATGGTTACATTTGACTCGTCACTTTACCTGAAGTACTGAACTTGGATGCGTGGACATAGATAAGAGTAACACACTAACACTTCAAATGAAGGAGAAGATCTATAAAGATTTTGTTTATTAAGATTCCATTGTTTCATCAAAGAATTGATTGTTGTGTCTAATGTAGTTACTATATTTCTTACTTTTTCGATGCTTAATGTTGATATTCATTTATTTCTTGACCTTCAAGGTGCTAAAATTGCAAGCTTGCAAGTATCTTACTGATGTGTCTTTGGAGCCTCTTTACAAAGAAGGAGCTCTGCCAGTGCTTCAGGAGTTGGATTTGTCTTATGGTACTCTGTGTCAGTCTGCAATAGAGGAGCTTCTAGCTTGCTGTACCCATCTCACTCATTTGAGCTTGAATGGCTGCGTGAATATGCATGACCTTAATTGGGAATACAGTGGAGATCAACTTTCAGCGTATCCGAGTGTATATAATTCATCTACCCTGCTTTCTGATGAGAATATCCATCAATCAACCGAGCAGGCGAACCGGTTGCTACAGAACCTCAATTGTGTGGGTTGTCCGAACATTAGGAAAGTGCTCATTCCACCAATGGCATGTTGTTTCCATTTGTCATCATTAAACCTGTCTTTGTCTGCCAATTTGAAGGAAGTTGATATTGTTTGTTTTAATTTGTGTTTTCTCAATTTGAGGTATTTTTTCCCTTGACATAATTTTTGTTTTAATTTTTGTTTTCTTTTTATTCTTTTCCACAAGTTAATGTCTTTGTTGCTTATGCATTTCAGTAATTGTTGCTCTTTGGAGGTATTGAAGCTTGACTGTCCTAGACTTACCAATCTCTTTCTTCAGGTATGTTCTTAGTGTCTATGATTGAATTCCCCTGTCATTGTCTTGGTACAGCTCAGCAGGAAGGGGCAAAGAAAAGGATAGTCTGATATCCATCTTTAGGATGGAATGAGTAAATGTAGGAAGTTGGTTGTACATATTGGGTAAATGTGTGTTTCTTCTCCTTGCTTTACGTAGAGCCACTATTGAAATTTGTTTGATAACTGATTGTCATTTGTATAGTAATAATAAACAAGAGCAATTTACTTTATTTTTCTTCTTGGATTTCCCCCTTTGCCTACCCTTCTCCCAAAGTGTGCATTCTTTTCTGGTTAACTAACTATTACTTTATCCTTGGGGTTTGAGAGAATGTCAGCTTCTTCATCAAATGCTCTTTTAAAACTTTTTTTGTTTTAATGGGTTCCGCAGTCTTGTAACATTGATGAGGAAGACGTTGAAGCTGCCATATCTCAATGTAGCATGCTGGAGACTCTAGATGTGCGTTTTTGTCCGAAGGTGAGAACATTTTGTTTGGTC